>NC_053024.1:327107043-327407043 GCF_003073215.2 Triticum urartu
CCAAGGAGAGTCCCATTCGGACACGGGTACAGTCTATGGTCTTCATATGTCCACAGCCAATCAGTCCGGCCCATAGATACCAGCACGGACGCCCGAGGACCCCTTAGTCCAGGACTCCCTCAGTAGCCCCTGAACATGGCCTCAATGACAAGGTATCCGGCACGTAGTGCTGTCTGCGGCATTGCAAGGCGGGTTCCTCCTTCCGAACTCCCGAATAGTCTCTAGATGAATTGATCGTGTCCGGACCTGTAACACACACCGCACACAACCATAGAGAGAATATAATAACACACGAGTCCAATCTGCTGACAACTTTAGTAATGTGACGTCACACCTGTCCGGTCATATTTTTGAACTGTTTTTCCCCATGTTTCGAGACACGGTTGTTATTGGCACGTCTCGTCAAAGCAGAGATCATGCCCCTTATTACGGGATTCTCATCAACACATGCGTGGGCAACCCAACCGTCCTGCAAGAAAGATTCCTTAGGAATAGGCAGGTTCTTAGGCTTGGGATGAGGCGTTCAATACCGAAGGCCTTTACAAAGGAACCAAGGGCCATCTTTTTATGCCAAACCTCTCCTTAGCCTCCCCGACCCTGACTTCCAACACCCAAGGTTCGACTCCATTTCTTTTAGCCTCCCATCATGTCCGGATCCAGCTCCCAAAGCCGATGGGTTGCTTCCTCCGTTACAGAGGAGGATATCGCAAAGCTTTGGGCGGCCAGATATCTGACCGCAGAGATCCACCATCGGCTTCCTGCTCACGGACAAGTTATTTCGACCCCCAGATCCGGTGAGAGGGTGGTATTCATCTCCCACTTCCTTCGGGGGTTAGGGTTTTCTCTTCACCCCTTTGTTTGAGGGCTAATGTTCTACTACGGATTAGATTTTCACGATCTTTCCCCGGACTCTATCCTCCATGTCTCGGTGTTTATCATTACATGCGAGGCCTTCCTTCGAATCCCCCCACACTTCAGCTTATGGCTCAAGACCTTTAATGTGAAGCCGATGGTAGTTGACGGGGAACAGGCGGAGTGCAGCGGGGCTACAATCAGCCAACTCGCCAACACTCCCTGGCCAAAGGGTTCTTTAACCGAGGCTTACAATCACTGGCAGCAGGAGTGGTTTTATATTACACAGCCCCACAGTGCTAAATGGGTAGCTGCCCCCACCTTCCATCCTGGCCCACCATTACAGCTCATGTCATGGGTCAATAAGGGGCTAGACTGGGGATTAGTGGATGAAGTGCGGACCTTACAAAGCCGCATCCGAACCCTCCTCGAGAGAGATATCGATCTCATCAGTGTGATCCAAGTGATGTTAGTTCGCCGAATCTTGCCCTGCCAGCACAGGCCTCGCCGCATGTGGGATTTTAATCCAGAAGGACCACAAACCCTCCAACACTTCTTCGGCGCCACACACGAAGGGATGTGGAAGTTATTTTCAGGGAAGCGGAAACATTGGCCGGATACTGCTGAGGACGCTGGCCTTAACTGTAATTGTCCGGATACCCCGGTAAGCACTTGGCTTTTGGATACTTTGTAGTAATGTGTACAGTAATATGGTACTAAGCAAGCTATCTTTTTCTAGGGCTGGATAAAGAAGGCGGAACTGATTATGTGTTCGGTCCCTCTGCCCGAGGGTCCAGCGAATCCTGTCCTAACAAGGATGCTGGCCCCAGCACCATACCAGATGCCGGATAAGGAGGAAGAGGCAGAGGGCAAGAGGACTAAGGCTGGCCTCTATTCCCAAGGAACCTCGGACTTTGTGTCTGGAGGAATAAAAATCCCCTCATCCGAAGACAAAAGTGAAGGGGGGCCACTATCTCTTTCCCTCCCGGGAAGAAGAGGGATGCCTCCGAAGATTGGGAGAAGCATGCTCCTAAATGAGGCAAGATGCCTCTGGGGGCGGCCTGGGCATGGAGGACGTCCAAGCGCAGTCTCATGACGAGGACAAGGCTCCGGCCAAATCGTAAGTGAACAAGGCTGTTTTAAACATACCCCGTTCTTTTCTTATGATATATTTTTTGCAGCTCAGCGTGCAGTCCCATCAAAAATCCTCTCCCTCGGGGGACCTTCTCCCGGAGATGATAGAAAGCGAGATGCCCCCACCGGCCTCTCCGTCCAATAAGGCTGACGACCTTGAGGTGTCGTCGCGGAGGGTTTCCCCTGACCAACAAGTGGTGCATGGGATGATGAAGATGCCACACGAAGCTACTACTTCGGCGTCCCAAGGTCTGGGGAACAACAATGAAGACCTCGAACAATCCGTAATGCAGCCGGATACAAATAAACGGATCCCTTCAAAGGGTGACTGTACTCCTGCGGCTGCCACTGGAGACCCAGAGGTGCCGGACAACTTGATGAACATGCTGCGGCAGGCGTCCGTTTCAGAGGAACATCGTACCTTGATGTGTACGGTGGTTAGAAAGGTCCTATCCGCAAAGAGCGGATTGAATGATGCCTTTACGAGTCTGCCGAGAGGCTTCGAGGTTTGTACTGTAATATGTGCAATTGTGTTTTATTCAGAAAATACACCTGTGTATAGACAGTAGCCCCTG
Source organism: Triticum urartu (assembly GCF_003073215.2). NCBI lineage: Eukaryota > Viridiplantae > Streptophyta > Magnoliopsida > Poales > Poaceae > Triticum > Triticum urartu. The sequence goes on from NC_053024.1 coordinate 327,109,605, forward strand.
AGACTCAGGTTGGCTTCCCATAAGAAGCGAACGGAGGATCAAAAGATATTTTCGAGGACTAATCTGATTAACTTTGAACATAGGCTGCTTCCCCCCTAGCTACTTCACAGACTGCGGATATTGCCGAGCTGCAACGGAAGCTTGAGGTAGCCAGGGATGACATTACATTAAACAATATGCGTCTGGACGAGTCGCAAGGTATGTATGCGGAGCAGTCCCTGCACATACATCTTTGTGATATAAGCATGATGCTGAAAGTTGTGCTTGGTTGCAAATGGTGCTCCCGCCATTGAAATTCTTGGGGCGGAGCTAGCCCGGGCCAAGGAGCAGGCCCGGTGTAGTAATGCGCTGCCGAGAAGTCATCGGCTGAGTTAAAAGCCGAATGAGCTTCTAGGCGTCGAGACGAGGAGAAGATATCCACGATGGCGCTCGAGCTAAAAAGTGTTGTTAGCCGGTGTGAACTCCTTGAGAAGGAGAATGAAGCCAAAATGGCTGAAATTGACAAGGCCCTATGAGAGGCGAGAGAAGCGCGGTTTGAATCTAGAGCAGCCCGTGAGGAGATCCGGCAAGCTGGGGAGATTGCAGCTGGTAAGCCATTTTTGCTACAGGCTAAGTTCGGCGACCCGAACTATGCTCAGCTTAACCAATTGTGGAGTTCTCCGGACGAGTTTTTAAACTTGCCGAAGAGTTCTTCCGATGCGGCGCAATATTATCAGGCGCGAGATGGGTACGCAACGGAGAAGCTTTTCTGGTCACAATTCGGCGCCTCGAAGCGCCCCCTGTTGCTAAATGAGCGGATGTCCCAATGGGCCAAGCTTCATAGGATATCCGGTGCTGCCCTAAAGAACGTCATAATCCGGTTATGGCCAACTGAGCCTGTTCCGAACAGTTACTTTGTCTTGGTGCAGCGGCTTGTTGACGCAGTGCCGCGCATCGACGTTGTGAAGCGATCGGTGTGCATCGAGGGTGAAAGGATGGCTTTTGCCTGAGTCAAGACGTTTTGGGGGAATATGAAGGCCATCGACGTTGCGGTGAAGAGTCCACCCAAGGGCAAGGACCACCATGAACCAGAGCATTATTTTGAAGACATCCTTGTAGCCGCCCGCTTGATAGAGGGTCAATGCTCGAAAGACATAATGTTCAAGTTAGGTGTATGAGAATTGTATGAGACAATTTTATAGTAAATCTATTTGTATATCTTGCTCGAAAGCTTGTGTACCTCCTGTGCATCCGTTTTAATATAATCTGAAAGATTTCTAGTCATTGGCTTCAGCCCCTTGTAGGAAGTACAGGGGTGTTAGAAAAAGCATCTGATCACTCTTGACCCAACGTCTTGGTCCGTGAAGGAGGTGTCAATGCGGCGAACCAGGCAACTATAGACTATAGGGCGTTAACACTTTCACTTAGCCATAGGAGTTTTATGGTGGGTCTACGACATAGCCCCTAGTATGTATGCGGCTTACTCATACGATGTGTTTACATAATTGACTGGAAAAGAGGTCCTTCGTGTGATATGGAGGAATCGCTAGAGATTCTGATAAATCATCGAGTGGTTGACCAGCTCTCGCCGAAATATGCTGTAAAAGTTGTTCGGACTTTGTTGGCAACTCATTTGTTCCCGTACCGAGCCCCTAGCAAGTCGGTGTATATCAGTGAAAACAATCATAGGAGGCGAATTCATTTTGCGAAAAGACGCGAGTGATTAATTCAGATAATTTGAATCAAGAGTAAATAGGAAAGCTGTTAAAGAATGTTACCGGAGTGCCTGCAGACTTGTCCGTACTGTGTTTTCGTCAATGCCCATGGTACCTTGAGTGCGTAATTATGCATGCGCGGTATAGTTTTAATGGGTATATGAGATGGGAAGCGGAAGCCGAACTGCTATGTATGTTCAAGATTTGATCGATCTTCAGGGGGAAATTGCTTTCGCCCTCCGGCATTTAGCTGGTGAGCCACTCCATTATCCGTATTGCCTGGTGGCCCATTTCCATTGTGTCCAGCGTTGAGCCTGCCGGCCTGCTTGAGGAAACAACGGCTTCTGTTGGTGTGATTTGCTGGTTTATTGGGGTGGCCATGAATCTGGCAGGGCCTGTCCAATATCCTGTCTAGGTTGGATGGTCCGTCTCTATTTGCCTTGAATGGCTTTTACCGTTGACCGGGCTTGGGATTACTGAATCCGGTGTTGACTGCTGTGTCGCGTGATCTTTCATTATCATTGCGACTGTTGTGTATGCTTCGTCGTGGCTTGCCATTGCCGTCTTGGATTTCGGAAGTGCCCGAGTTGCTGGCGCTGTAGCTTCTACGAGCGAGCCAGTTGACTTCTCCCGTGCAAAAGAGGGTCATTAGAGCGGTAAGGGCTATCATGGATCTAGGTCATTCTTGAGCGAGGTGGCGTGCAAGCCATTCATCCCGGACGCTGTGTTTAAAGGCCGCATGGGCCTCCGCATCCGGACAGCCGACGATTTGGTTCTTTTTAACTAGGAACCCAGTCCAGAGCTTCCTGGATGACTCTCCAGGCTGCTAGACAATGTTACTTAAGTCATCAGCGTCTGGTGGCCGGATATATGTTCCTTGGAAGTTGTTAAGATAGGCGTCCTCCATATCCTCCCAACTGCAGATAGAATTTTCCGGTAGACTGTTTAACCAGAACCGAGCTGGTCCTTTGGGTTTTGGTGGTAGGTATTTGATGGCATGAAGGTCGTCTTCGCGGGCCATGTGGATATGGCGGAGGAAGTCCTCGATCCATACCGCGGGATCCGTTGTTCCATCGTATGATTTGATATTCATGGATTTGAACCCGTCTGGGAATTCATGCTCCATTACTTCATTTGTGAAGCAAAGAGGGTGTGTGGCGCCTCTATGTTGGGCCACACTATGGTGTATCTCCGACAGAGTCCATTTGCGGTTTTCAGCCCGGGTGTAGCTAGGCTTGTTACGTCCGAATAGGTGGCCGTCGTCACTTGTTGAGGTATGTCCTCGCGATCCGTAGATCGCTCTTGAGTGTCCTTCTTTACTACCCATGTCTTGTTGATGGTCGTATGAATAACCCTGAGCTATTTTGTGCTTGCTTTTACTGCGAGGTGGGGCGGTCTAGTGTTCGTCTTGAGTTGCCGCTTTACCTGCGCCCAGTGGTGGTCGACCTACCGCATTGTGCGATGATGGTACGGGCTCCGGCGCCTTATCGTTGCCCTGGGATAGTAATCTATGCTTCGGGTAGCTTTTGGCTGGTCCACTAAGGCCGTATTCTTCCGCGGCTAGGACTTCAGTCCATCTATCATTGAGAAGATCTTGGTCAGCTTGAAGCTGCTGCTGCTTGTTTTTCAGGCTCCTTGCAGTGGCTATTAGTTGGTGCTTAAAGAGCTCCTGCTCATGAGGTTCCTCAGGCACGATGAAATCCTCAGTTCCAAGGCCCACCTCATCCTCAGAGAGCGGAAGGTAATTGTCATCCCTCCGAATCTTCGTGTGTGGCCTGTTTACCAGGGGTAACCTGCCCATCTTCTTGTTCATTAGTTGTATCAACGGGGTCTTCGTTGTCATCGGCATCATTGTCCATGCCGTCGATATTCTCAGAGTCGTAATCAATTGTATCGATCGAATTATCGACTGCGGCTATGAAGTGGGTGGTCGGTCGGCAGCACAATTCTCCACCGTCAGCCCCTAGTTTGAGCCGGATATAGTTCAGTTGTGACTCCTCCACCGAGGACAGGTGTTTTTAAGGAATTTAGCACATAACCCAAAGGCGAGTGCTGGAAGATGTCTGCAGCGCTGAATTCGAAGATCGATAAACGATCAAGCTCGGCGTCCGCTGGCTCGCGTTGTTCAGAACCTACAGACGGAGATGAGTCTGGCATTAAAGTGGCATAGGCATCGTGTGAGACTGGGTCCATGTGCGGCTCCAACACCGTGGAATCTGCGGCCTCCGTGGTGGGCTTAGTTCTCCCGTCTTTGGACGGCGCGGCCTGCTCCGGCTCTAGGGCCAGAGCGGATACAAGAGCGATCACCTGGATGCGGCCCAATGACAGATTTAGGTCATGATCATCGGGGTGACCGGGAGCGGCTACCACGGTATCGAATCCAGCGAAGACCAAGTCTCCACGGATGTCCGCGACATAATTCAAGCACCCGATTCTGACCTGATGGCCAGGGGCGTAGCTTTCAATCTGCTCTAGATGGCCAAACAAGTTGGCCTGTGGTGTGAAGCCGCCAAACACGAAGATCTGTCCAGGGAGGAAAGTTTCTCCACAGACAGCGTCATTATTGACGATTGAAGGGGCCATCAAACCTTTCAGTGACAACACAGAGGAACTCTCAATGAAAGCACCAATGTCGGTGTCAAAACCGGCGGATCTCGGGTAGGGAGTCCCGAACTGTGCGTGTAAGGTTGATGGTAACACGAGACAAGGGACACGATGTTTACCCAGGTTCGGGCCCTCTCTATGGAGGTAATACCCTACTTCCTTCTTGATTGATCTTGATGAATATGATTATTACAAGTGTTGATCTACCACGAGATCTTAATGGCTAAACCCTAGAAGTCTAGCCTATATGACTACGGTATTGAGTATGTCCTTTCCAGACTACACCCTCCGGTTTATATAGACACCGGGGGATCTAGGGTTACATAGAGTCGGTTACATAAGATGGAATCTTCATAGTTGTTCGCCAAGCTTGGCTTCCATGCCAAGGAGAGTCCCATCCGGACACGGGTACAGTCTTCAGTCTTCATATCTCCACAGCCCATCAGTCCGGCCCATAGATACCAGGCCGGACGCCCGAGGACCCCTTAGTCCAGGACTCCCTCAGTAGCCCATGAACCTGGCTTCAATGACAAGGTATCCGGCGCGTAGTGCTGTCTTAGGCATTGCAAGGCGGGTTCCTCCTTCTGAACTCCCGAATAGTCTCTATACGAATTGATCGTGTCCGGACCTCTAACACACACCGCACACAACCGTAGAGAGAATATAATAACACATGAGTCCAATCTGCTGACAACTTTAGTAATGTGACGTCACGCCTGTCCGGTCATTATTTCAAACTGTTTTTTCGCCCCATGTTTCGAAACGCGGTTGTCATTGTCACGTCTCATCAAAGCAGAGATCATGCCCCCTTATTACGGGATTCTCATCAACATGGGCATGGGCAACCCAACCATCCTGTGAGAAAGATTCCTTAGGAATAGGCTGGTTCTTAGGCTTGGGAGGAGGCGTTCAATACCGGAGGCCTTTATAAAGGAACCAAGGGCCATCTTTTTATGCCAAACCTCTCCTCAGCCTCCCCGACCCTGAGTTCCAGCACCCAAGGTTCGACTCCATTGCTTTCAGCCTTCCCATCATGTCCGGATCCAGCTCCCAAGGCCGATGGGTGGCTTCCTCCGTTATAGGGGAGGATATCGCAAAGCTTCGGGCGGCCAAATATCTGACCGTAGAGATCCACCATCAGCTTCCTGCTCACAGACAAGTTATTCCGACCACTAGATCCGGTGAGAGGGTGGTATTGATCTCCCGTTTCCTCTAGGGGTTAGGGTTTGGTCTTCACCCCTTTGTCCGAGGGCTAATGTTCTATTACGGACTAGATTTTCACTATCTTGCCACAGACTCTATCCTCCTTGTCTCAGCATTTATCATTACATGTGAGGCCTTCCTTCGAATCCCCCCACACTTTGGCTTATGGATCAAGACATTTAATGTGAAGCGGAAGGTATTCGATGGGGAACAGGCGGAGTGTCGCAGGGCTACAATCAGCCAACTCGCCAACACTCCCTGGCCAAAGGGTTCTTTTACCGAGGCTTCCAATGACTGGCAGCGGGAGTGGTTTTATATTACAGTGCCCTAGAGTGCTAAATGGGTATCTGCCCCCACCTTCCGTCCTGGCCCACCATTACAGCTCGTGTCATGGGTCAACAAGGGGCTAGACTAGGGATTAGTGGATGAACTACAGACCTTACAAAGCCGCATCTTAACCCTCCTCGAGAGAGATATCGATCTCGTCAGTGTGATGCAAGTGATGTTAGTTCGCAGAATCTTGCCCTGCCAGTGCAGGCCTCGCCGCATGTGGGAGTTTAATCCAGAAGGACCACACACCCTCCAACACTTCTTCGGCACCACACATGAAGGGATGTGGAAGTTATTTTTCGGGAAGCGGAAACATTGGCCGGATACTGCTGAGGACGCTGGCCTTAATTGTAATCGTCCAGATACCCCGGTAAGCACTTGGATTTCAGATACTTTGTAGTCATGTGTACAGTAATATGGTACTGAGCAAGCTATCTTTTTCCAGGGATGGATAAAGAAGGCAGAATGGATTATGTGTTCAGCCGCTCTTCCTGAGGGTCCAGCGAATCCTGTCCTAACAAGGATGCTGGCCCCAGCACCATACCAAATGCAAGAGAAGGAGGACGAGGCGGAGGGCAAGCGGACTAAGGATGGCCTCTATTCCCAGGGAACCTCGGACTTTGTGTCCGGAGGAATAGAAATCCCCTCATCCGAAGACAAAAGTGAAGGGGGCCACTATCTCTTTCCCTCCTGGGAAGAAGAGGGCCGCCTCCGAGGATTGGGAGCAGCAGGCTCCTAAACGAGGCAAGATGCCTCTGGGGGTCGGCCCGGGCCGAGAGGATGTCGAAGCACAGTCTCATAACAAGGACAAGCCTCCGGCCAAATCGTAATTGAACAAGGTTGTCTTCAACATATCCCGTTCTTTTCTTATGATACATTTTTTGCAGCTCAGCGCGCAGTCCCTTCAACAATCCTCTTCCTCGGGGGACCTTCTCTCGGAGATGATAGAAAGCAAGACGCCCCCACCGGCCTATCCGTCCAATAGGGCAGACAACCTTGAGGTTTCGTCGCGGAGGGTTTTCCCCGACCAACAAGTGGTGCATGGGATGATGAAGACGCCACACAAAGGTAATACTTCGGCGGCCCAAGGTCCGGGGAACAACAATGAAGACCTCGTACAATCCGGAATGTGGCTGGATACAAATAAACAGACCCCTTCAAAGGGTGAGCGTACTCCTGCGGCTGCCTCTGGAGACCCAGAGGCGCCAGACATCGTGACGAACATGCTGCGGCAGGCATCCATTTCAGTGGAACATCATACCTTGATGGGTACGGTAGTTAAAAAGGTCCTATCTGCAAAGAGAGGATTGAATGAGGCCTTTACGAGTGTACTGAGAGGCTTCGAGGTTTGTACTGTAATATGTGCAATTGTGTTTTATTCAGAAAATACACATGTCTATAGACAATAGCCCCTAAGACTCAGGTTGGCTTCCCATAGGAAGCGAACAGAGGATCAAAAGAAACTTTCAAGGACTAATCTGATTAACTTTGAACACAGGCTGCTTCCCCCCTGGCTACTTCGCAGACTGCGGATATTGCCGAGTTGCAACAGAAGCTTGATGTAGCCGGGGATGACATTACGTTAATCAATGTGCGTCTGGACGAGTCGCAAGGTATGTATGCGGAGCAGTCCCTGCACATACATTTTTTTGATATAAGCATGGCGCTGAAAGTTGTACCTGGCTGCAGATGGTGCTGCCGCCGTTGAAATTCTTCGGGCGGAGCTAGCCCGGGCCAAGGAGCGGGCCCAGTGAAGTAATGCGACTGGTGAGAAGGCATCGGCTAAGTTAAAAGTCGTATGAGCTGCTCGGCATCAAGACAAGGAGAATGTCGGCGTTCTGGGAACGGGGGTCCCCAGACTTGCCTGCCTGCAGCCCGCGGTGTGGCGGAGCTAGCAGGCCGTACGGCCCATCTTCACCAACAAGGCACCCAAGACCCACGCGAGGGGCCAAGCCTCGCGAGGCGGACGACGCAAGACCTCCTCTGGAGTGGCCTAGCTAGGCAAGCTCACGAGGAGCGGAGATATCAAGGCGAGGCTAACCTCACGAGGCTCTCGTGACATGAGCCATGACGATCAACACCAGGCAGGAGCCAGGCGGGCGCGCGCAGCGTCCTTGTTTCCTCTTTGGTGCAAAGGGGGCAAGCGCAGCCGCGGAGTACCGAGGCCTCAGGCAAAGGTTGCCATTTTGGTGCAACAAGACCAAGACCATGGCCTACAAGACAGAGGTCATCGTGGAGCCCAAGACGGCGTCACCACCAGAGCTTTGTGCAGGCAAAGACTACTGTTGTCAGGATGGCTCATGCAAGCTGCCCCCCTTCAAATTTGCCAACCATTGTTGGCTCCCTTCCCGCACGATATTTGGCAAGAGGTCCCGGGCCTGTATTAGTAGAGCTAGCCGCCACCATAGGGGGGCTCAACCTCATCTTAGCTAGATCGAATCCTCACACTACAAGTTCATGCGCACAAGAACACATCAACCTCAGGAGGCTGTTCTTCCCTTGTACTGTTCATCATCAGCACAAGAGGAAATCCACCACCACTGCACTAGATCGGTAGGAGGGAAAGACTTCGCGCGCACCCAGTGTTCGAACCTTAAGGGTTTGCCGGAACTCCACATCCGACATTTGGTGCGCCAGGTAGGGGTGCGCCGTAGCTTCTTTTCCGTCGGACCGTCGCTCCATCGTCTCCATGTCGGACGCTCGCTGTGCTCGAGCTGAGCGTCGGGCTGCCCTCGCCGCCCGCGTCGCTCAGACGGCTCCCATCGGCGGGCCACCTTGTCGTTCTCCATCCCTTGCCGCCAACGTAGCTACCGGCCCGGTGGGGAACGAGCAGCAGGCGTCCTCGCTGCATCCTTCAGTGCGGCAGGACTGCCGCACTGCTACTCCATCACTCACCCCTGCTGGTTCTTCGTCCCACGTGCACTGCGCTCCCATGGAGGCGTGGGCTGCGCTCATCGCAGCGAACGAGCTCCTGCATTACCGCCTCGTCGACGACCTCTATGAGGAGTGGCTTGACCGCATCGCCGAGCTCGTCCATGCCGCAGGGGGCTCTCCGACGCCGCCCCACTCTCTGCCTCCCCCTCAACCAGCCGCGGGCGACGGGGCTCATGGCATTCCCCCACCGCCTCGACCCCAAGACGGTGCCTTGGCACCAAGGCACGCGCCTCCGCACCGTGATCCACCGTGCCAGGCGCCTGCGCGTGAAGAAAGAAGCTGCCAAGAAATCCCGCGGCCGCGAGAAGCTGCACCTGTGCACCCTGCGCCACCTCGTCAAGATCGCGTGCCGCCTGCAGTGGCGTAGCGCGGACCTCGCCAAGACCAAGCTCCACCTCAGAAGCGGGCCCCGGCGAACACGGCTGGCTGCCGCGCCTTCACCCCCGAGCTGCATAGCATCGCCTGGCCAGGCAAGTTCAAGCCAAATCTACCTCCTCGAGACGACGGCACCGCCGACCCTGTGGAGTTCCTGCAGCGCTATGAGCTAAGCATCAAAGCGGCCAACAGTGACGAAAAAGTCATGGCGAACTGGTTTCCCATGGCTCTCAAGGATGGGGCCCGCTCCTAGCTCCTGAACCTGCAGCACGGCTCGATCTCCTCCTGGGACGAGATGCGCGACCGCTTTGTCGCCAACTTTCAGGGCACTCGTGACCGCGCACCGGCCACGGGCGACCTACGCCGCATGAAGCAATAGCCAGGAGAGACCCTCCAGAAGTACATCCAGCGCTTCAACCACACCCGCCTCAAGATCCCAAAGGTCACGGACGAAGCCATCATCTCCGCGTTCTCGGACGGCATCCGTGACGTCAAGATGAAGGAAGAGCTGGCTATCCATGAGGAGCTTTGCACATCTCAGGAGCTGTTCAACCTGGCGACCAAGTGCGCAAGAGCTGAGGAGGGGCGCATCTCTCTCCTTGAGCTGCTAGCTGCAGGAGTGGAGGAGAAGAAGGCCAAGGCCAAGGACATGAAGCACAAAGAGGCAGTGGTGCTCACAGCGGAGCCCGACACCAAGAGAGGCAGAGATCAGCCGGAGTCGTCCAAGAACGGCCATCCGTTCTGTGCCTTCCACAACCTGAACACCCACAACACCAGCGACTGTCAAGAGCTCAGAGACATACGGGAAGGACGCTTCGGTCAACGCCCCGAGTGCAACGACCGGGGCTACGGCCGTGGAGGAGGACGCGGAGGCGGAGGCTGGGATGACCGAGGCCCGCGCTAGGAGTGGCGTGACCGGCCTCATGAGGACCGCTGGGAAGACCAACCTCGCGAGGGCGCCTGGAGGAACCCGCCTCGTGAGGATCGCCCCCAGGGCAACGCCGGTCTTCCCCCGTTGCCGCCACCAAAAAGGAACGACGACGACCACCAGGATGAGGGGGTTGGGGGCTTCCAGGAGCCGCGTTCGATCGCTTGCATCTTGGTCGGTGCTCAGGCCCCAGCCTCTCAGCGCATCTTCAAACAGTTCACTCGCGAGGTGAACGCGACACTCCCCAAGCTCGAGGCCACGCGCCTACTCAGGTGGTCCCAATGCGCCATCAGCTTCAACTCGGCAGGCCAGCTCAAGTGTGCAGCCAACGCTGGCGCACTCCCTATGTTGTGCTCCCCAGTCATCAGCAATGTGCAAGTCACCAAGACTCTCATCGACGGCGGCGCAGGGCTCAACGTCCTATCCGTCGACACATTCGACAACCTCCAACTGCCCTATGAGCAGCTCCAGCCAACCAAGCCTTTCTCAGGAGTGACTGACGGTTCCACCACACCGATAGGGAAAAGTCCGCCTGCCTGTCACCTTCGGGGAGCGTGAGAACTACCGCACCGAGCTCATCGACTTCGACGTCACGCACATCCGCCTGCCGTACAATGCCACCCTCGGGTATCCGGCCTTGGCCAAGTTCATGGCAGTCACTCACCACGGCTACAACGTTCTCAAGATGACAGGAAGCGGGGGAATTGTCATGGTCCGATGTGAAGAAAGGGATGTGGTGTTCTCCCTTGAGCGCGCCTTCCAAGCCGCAGCAATCGACAACCCTGACAGCAGAAGCGAAGGCCCTCTGGAGACCATCCCCAAGAAGAAGATGTCGTGCCGCGCAGGATCCCAAGAAGATGGCTTCTTGTCAGGAGCCTCGTCAGGATCAGCGCCCGCTCCAGGGCCGCCTCCCTCAACCGCATAGGAAAGCGCGCCTGGCGCCCTCCTCGGGCAGGGCTCAGGGGCTCACTTCTGGAGAGCCTCAGACCTTGCCAACCTCACGAGGGAGGCGCTTGGGCACCACTTGGAAGCATGCCTCACGGCACACTTTCCTCAGGAGAGCACAGGGCGAGGAGTGCCCACCACCCAGGAGTTCAACACCAAGACCAACCAAGAGCTACAAGACGCGAGAGCCATGCGCAGCTCACCATCCAGGCGAGGGTGCTGAGCTACGCGTCTGCATCGACATCCCAGGGCTCAACAGGGCCGCATCTCAGGAACGCTTCTGGCCATCACGTCTGTGCCGCTGTGAGGGTCCACCACACAACTATGTTCACGTTCCCTTCGGCTTGCTGAGCATGGCGACGGCCTATCCGTGCAACGTGCGGCAAGTCCTGGCGGCTCAGGAGGCCAGGTTCCACGTCGTTCGGGAGGAGATGGGGACGGTCTTCAGGAAATCTCCTGAGCCCCCAGAGCCTCCCAAGGCTCAGGGTCCCAGTGGTTCATGAGGAGCCATTCCTTCAATGCGTGGCTTCAGCTGCACCAACTCTACTTCGTCTACAGAACCAGGTGACATCTTCCAAGTTCATTTAAGCTAGGAGCGCCACTCAGGCTGCATTATTTCCAGGCCACACGGGTCCGTACCTGTGGCATGTATCCCTTTTGCTTATGTATTTAGCTTACCTCACTGGGGTCGCCCCTCGGGCTGCATCATCCCTAAGCCGCTCAGGCCAGACCCAGTGGCATGTATCTTCCTACATTTATCCAAGTCGATCTGCTCTTCATGCTTAACCTGCCAACTGCTATCACCTGCACGATCATCGCCTCCCTCAGGGCCTCTACACAAGCACGGCGCTGGTGCATGGGACCGTCCTTGCCATGACCGACAAATCTGAGTGGTTGAGCTCTGGCTCCCGGCACGCTCCACGCATGTCACCTCACCAGGCCCTCAGTGCCTTCGCTTCATCCAGACCAACCAGCGGCAGGCAGGCGGCAGTAACGACAGACCATGTTTCTTCTTGTGCATTTCCACAGGGACCCCGTAGGAAGGATAGCAGACAGCACCGCGAGTCTCCTTTTCTCTCGTGCGATTCTCTTGCGCGTTAAAGGGGGGGCTCCTAAGCATCGCGACTCGGGAGCTCTTACTGGCTATCCAGCCCTCACCCCCTGGCCTTGACCACAGCATCGCGACCTGGCATACCAGAGGCGGCTGAGCTCGCTCGAGGGCCGGGACCTGAGGACGTAGAGCAGTAAGAAGAGCTCGGGAGAAGGAAAACTCGTACGGGCCGGCCTAGCTACATCGCGTAAATTGGCGCGCAGCCCTAGCGTAACATCAGGAATCATCGCGAAGTCAGCAAGATAAGTCTCACCCTCGGATTGGCTAAATATTTGGGCCTAGTAGTCGCTCACACCATGCCGCAACCCCGTTGCAGCCGAGTCATCTTCCTTTCTTTCCTTACCATGGCTGCTTGGGCGCTAAGGGGGACCACCTGAGCATCACGCCTCAGGGGCTCTTACTGGACCTCGGGCTGCGCACCTCCTGGCCTTGACCACGGCATCGCGACCTGGCATACCAGCGATGGATGTAGCCGCCTTGGGACCGGGACCCGTCAGCGTAGATCAACAAGCTATCACGAGGAAATAAAGGGGGGACCGAGCCTTAATGGGACACGCGTTCATCAAATCTTCATAACAAGAAAAATAGGTACAAAGACATTGCAGATCCTTACATGCCCCCACGGGGTGATTCATGATCTTTCACAGGAAAAAAAAGCTGATGCTAAGGGGAATCCTATCTATATCCTTCCGTGGCAGATGCCATCATCGACAGTGGGCCACGGGAGGTCGGCGCCAACCTCATCCAGATCAGCGGCGGTGGCCGCCGGATGCCGCAGCCCTGCCCTGAGCGCGGCGAGAGCTCAGGGGCACGTGGCTGTCGTCGCTCGTCTCCGGAGTCTCGTAGAGCTCAGGAGAGCTGTTGGACTCCCAAGGGCTGCTGCTGCTGGAGTGGTCGCGAGCGAAGCGCGCATCAGCCTCGCGCTCTTCTCCAGAGCAGCAGTACAGGCGGCGGCCCTCGGTGTCGAAGACCTTGAAGAAGAGCGTGGAGACGCTGTCGTACTCAAAGTGGATCGCGAAGGCGCCCCTCACATGACAGACCTGTGTGACCTCGTCCCAGCCGCGAGTAATGAAGATCTTGCCAGTGGGGACCGCTTTGATCTTCGCTCTGGTCGCCGGAGCACTACAGTCAGCGTGCTACAGCCAGAGCTCGAGAGGCCCCCTCGGCAGCATCATATCGGAGAAGAACCGCAGGAAGCGGATCCTAGAGCTCGGAGGCGTCGGCGCCCATAGCACCAACTCGCGCGAGGAGTCCGCAGCGTGGACGGCACGCGTCGTCGTGGAACGATGACTCCGGATGCGGCGCTGCTCGTCACTTCATCCTCCCGATCCCTCGGCTTGGGCATATAGGGGTAGCGGATACCCCGAAGGAGGCGGCTCACACCGAGGCCTCGGCACCACTTGCATCGCTGCTTCGTCACGGCGATGGATCGACCTCTTCTTTGGCGGGAGTAACTCCGGGACATCCCGGGGGGCTTTCCCCTTCTCTTCGGTGGAGAACCTTCTGATAGGCGCCATTGGAGCAAGCAATGAAGGAAAGAAGAAGTGAGCAAGAGAGCAAGAGATGGGCAACGGGGGCTCCGCTCCCCTCTCCATTTATAAAGGAAGAAGGCCAACCGGCACCACCCATGATCGCAGGTAATGATGGTTTCCCTTGCATGTCGCAGGGACTTGTCAAGTCATGCAGTTGCCGAGGCAGCGCGGGGAAGCGGAGACGCCCATGTCCAATCAACCGCCATGCGTCAACCGAGACCGCAGGCTTTGGGGGCCCGCGGTGCTCCGAAATTGACCCTTGGCTTCGCTGCGAAGCCAAGCCCGCACGCACCTTGGGCCCGGGGGCTACTGTCGGTGTTCTGGGAACGGGGGTCCCCAAACTTGCCTGCCTGCGGCCCACGGTGTGGCGGATCCAGCAGGCCGTACGGCCCATCTTCACGAACAAGGCACCCAAGACCCTCGCGAGGGGCCAAGCCTCGCGAGGCGGACGACGCAAGACCTCCTTTGGAGTGGCCTAGCTAGGCAGGCTCACAAGGAGTGGAGATATCAAGGCGAGGCGAACCTCACGAGGCTCTCGTGATGTGAGCCATGAAGATTGACACCAGGCGGGCACCAGCGCGTGCAGTGTCCTTGTTTCTTCTTTGGTGCAAAGGGGGCAAGCGTAGCCGCGGAGTACCGAGGCCTCACGCAAAGGTTGCCATTTCGGTGCAACAAGACCAAGACCATGACCTGCAATACGGAGGTCATCGTGGAGCCCAAGACGGCATCACCACCACAGCTTTGTGCAGGCGAAGACTACTTTTGTCAGGATGGCTCGTACTAGCTGTCCCCCTTCAAATTAGCCCATCATTGTTGGCTCCGTTCCCGCTCGATATTTGGGAAGAGGACCAGGGCCTGTATAAGTAGAGCTAGCCACCAGCATAGGGGGCTCAACCTCAACTTAGCTGGATTGAATCCTCACACTACAAGTTCATGCGCACAAGAACACCTCAACCTTAGGAGGCTGTTCTTCCCTTGTACTGTTCATCATCAGCCCAAGAGGCAATCCACCACCACCGCACTGGAGTAGGGTATTACACCAGAACGGTGGCCCGAACGAGTATAAACCTCGTGTCTTTTTGTGTTGTGAGTTCGTCGAGTTCGTCCACAAGATCTTATCGAGCTAGAGCATAGATCGGTAGGAGGGAAAGACTTCACGCGCACCCCAGTGTTCGAACCTTAAGGGTTTGCCGGAACCCCACATTCGACGGAGAAGATATACACTATGGCGCTCGAGCTAAAAAGTGTTGTTAACCGGTGTGAAATCATTGAGAAGGAGAATGAAGCCAAAATTGCTGAAATTGACAAGGCCCTACGAGAGGAGAGAGAAGCGCGGTCTGAATCTAGAGCAGCCCGTGAGTAGATCCGGCAAGCTGGGGAGATTGCAGCTGGTAAGCCATTTTTGCTACAGGCTAAGTACGGCAACCCGAACTATGCTCAGCTTAACCAATTGTGGAGTTCTTCGGACGAGTTTTTAGACTTACCGAAGAGTTCTTCCGATGTGGTGCAGTATTATCAGGTGCGAGGTGGGTAGCAACGGAGAAGCTTTTCTGGTCACAATTCGGCACCTCGAAGCGCCCCCTGTTGCTTAATGAGCGGATGTCCCAATAGGCCGAGCTTCATAGGATATCTGGTGCTGCAATGAAGAACGTCATAATCTGGTTATAGACAACTAAGCCTGTTCTGAACAGTTACTTTGGCTTGATGCAGCGGTTTGTTGACGCAGTGCCGCGCATCAACGCTGTGAAGCGATTGGTGTGCATCGAGGGTGCACGGATGGCTTTTGCCCGAGTCAAGATGTTTTGGGGGAATATGACGGCCATCGATGTTGCGGTGAAGAGTCCACCCAAGGGCAAGGACTGCCACGAACTGGAGCATTATTTTGAAGACGTCCTTGTAGCCGCCCACTTGATAGAGGGTCAATGCTCGAAAGACATAATGTTCAAGTGAGGTGTATGAGAATTGTACGAGACAATTTTATAGTAAATCTATTTGTATATCTTGCTCGAAAGCTTGTGTTCCTCCTGTGCGGCTGTTTTAATATAATCTGAAAGTTTTCCAGTCATCGACTTCAGCCCCCTTGTAGGAAGTATAGGGGTGTTCGAAAAAGCATCTGATCACTCTTGACCCAACGTCTTGGTCCGTGAAGGAGGTGTCAATGCGGCGAACTAGACAACCAGACTATAGTGCGTTAACACTTTCACTTAGCCATAGGAGTTTTATGGTGGGTCTACGACATAGCCCCTAGTATGTGTGCGGCTTACTCAAAGGATGTGTTTACATAATTGACCGGAAAATAGGTCCTTCGTGTAATACGGAGGAATTGCTAGAGATTCCGATAAATCATCGAGTGGTTGACCAGCTCTCGCCGCATCAAGACAGTCATTTTTTGGCTTTCTCTACAGAGGTGCGTCACCAGGTTAACCGGTAGCACAATCGTAGTAGTTCTCCCTTTACTACCCTAGCCGATAGAGCGGAACGTAGGATAGCAAGTACAGGAGCCGGGCAACCCAACTATTGACCCAGGACATGAGTCGGAGCTGATGCATATAAGGCCAAATTCGCGACGCCGAAGTACGCTGTAAAAGCTATTCAGACTTTGCTGGCAACTCATTTGTTCCTGTACCGAGCCCCTGGCAAGTTAAGCAAGGGTATATCTGTGAAAACAACCATAGAAGGTGAATTCATTTTGCGAAAAGACGCAAGTGATTAATTCGGATAATTAGAACTGGGACCTGAGTGATATGCCAATGGTTATTTGATATATATATATATAGGAAAATGGTTGCGTACTCCTGCGAGTACGTACTCCCGCTCCTCATATACCACATAGATGAATCTTTTATACTTCTTTATTATTTTTAATATACTTAATTAGTAATTCTTAGATACCCAAAAATGAGTTTCATGAATAAATTCATGTGAGTCTACATATTTTTAAATGTTTACGTATACACTGATGTGTTCGTACGTGAAAAGGTATATTACAAAAAATACGTCACAGATGATATTTTTACAACAAAACTCGTATTGGGGTATCTTAAAATATTTAATGAATTATATTAAGAATAATAAAGAGGTATAATTAATGCGTATATGAGGTATATTGAGGATGGGAGTACATACTCTCTGGAGTATAGAAGAGGAGTCCTATATATATATATATATATATATATATATATATATATATATATATAGGGTCGTGCTATTCGTCACCCTGGGTGAGGCATAGTTATTCTTCACCCCCTCTATTTTACCATCAATGCACCATAAATTTACGTTCCGTAAGTTTTTTCTTATTTCCGACGGAAAAAGGGACCATAAGAAAATATATAATCGCCGTAAAAAATATTTTATGTTATGTAAAATTACAAACATAAAAACATAGTCTAAAATACACATAAACTGGAAATTTTCTTGTCTAATGACCTATATTTTTATTTTCTTATGTCAAATTTTACATAGTGAATCAATAGGAATGTAACTATTTGAATTTGAAATGTAATTTAATTATGAAATGATCGTAAGATTACCTCGGATGAAGAATAACTTATTCTGCACCCTGGCATATATATATATATATATATAAAGGCCGCGACCTTGGCAATTTGATATGCCCTGGGTCGAAGGCAGAGGAAAAAAGCATGTTACAGGCTCGGAAAGAGAGTGCAGTCTACAAAAAGTTATTTTGGACCTCCTGTCGCACGTCTGTGCTGCCTGTCCTTAGCAAGGGTAATCCTTGAAGGAAGTAGCCCCTTAGGTCAGTGCATGGATCTAAACTCCTATGGGGTCGGTCGTAGGTGTTTCCCCTTTGCGCCACCTGCTTTTAAGAGATAATGAAATAAGAGAAAATAGGAAAGCATTCAAAGAATGTTGCCGGAGTGCCTGCAGACTTGTCCATATTGTGCCTTCGTCAATGCCCATGGTATCTTGAGTGCGTAATTATGTATGCGCGGTATAGTTTTAACGGGTATATGAGATGGGCAGCGGAAGCCGAACTGCTATTTCTGTTCCGGATTTGATCGATCTTCAGGGGGAAATTGCTTCCGCCCTCCGGCATTTAGCTGGTGAGCCACTCTGTTATCCCTATTGCCTGGTGGCCCATTTCCATTGTGTCCGGCGTTGAGCCTGATGGCCTGCTTGAGGACCCAACAGCTTCTGTTGGTGTGATTAGCTGGTTTATTGGGGTGGCCATGAATCTGGCAGGGCCAGTCCAATATCATGTCTAGGTTGGATGGTCCGTCTCTGTTTGCCTTGAATGGCTTTTTTCGTTGACCGTGCTTGGGATTACTGAATCCGGCGTTGACGGCTGTGTCGCGTTATCTTTCATTATCATTGCCACTATTGTGTATGCTACGTCGTGGCTTGCCATTACCATCTCGGATTTCGGAAGTGCCCGAGTCGCTGGCGCTGTTGCTTCTACGAGTGAGCCAGATGTCTTCTCCATCACAAAAGAGGGTCATTAGAGCGGTAAGGGCTGTCATGGATCTAGGTCCTTCTTAACCAAGGTGGCGTGCAAGCTATTCATCCCGGACACTGTGTTTAAAGGCCGCAAGGGCCTCCGTGTCCGGACAGTCGACGATTTGGTTCTTTTTAACTTGGAACCTGGTCTAGAGCTTCCAAGCTGACTCTCCGGGCTGCTGGACAATGTTACTTAAGTCATCGGCGTCTGGTGGCCGGACATATGTTCCTTGGAGGTTGTTACGAAACGCGTCCTCCAAATCCGCCCAGCTGCCGATGGAATATTCTGATAGACTATTTAACCAGTACCGAGCTGGTCCTTTGAGTTTTAGTGGTAGGTATTTGATGGCATGAAGGTCGTCTCTGCGGGCCATCTGGATATGGAGGAGGAAGTCCTTGATCCATACCGCAGGTTCCGTTGTTCCATCGTATGATTTGATATTCATGGGTTTGAATCCGTCTGGGAATTCATGCTCCACTACTTCATTTGTGAAGCAAAGAGGGTGTGCGATGCCTCTATGTCGGGCCACACTGTGGCGTATCTCTAACAGAGTCCATTTGCGGTTTTCAGCCCGGGCGTAGCTAGGCTTGTTACGTCCGAATAGGTGGTTGTTGTCACTTGTTGAGGTATGTCCTCGCGATCAGTAGATCGCTCTTGAGTGTCCTGCTTTACTACCCAAGTCTTGTTGACGGTCGTATGTATAACCCCGAACTGTTTTGTTCTTGCTTTTACTGCCACGTGGGGCAGTCTGGTGTTCGGCTTGAGTTGCCGCTTTAGCTGGGCCCAATTGTGGTCGACCTGCCGCATTCTGCGATGATGGTACGGGCTCCAGCGCCTTATCGTTGCCCTAGGGTAGAAATCTATGCTTCGGGTAGCTTTTGGCTGGTCTACTAAGGCCGTATTCTTCGGCGGCTAGGACTTCGGTCCATCTATCATTGAGCAGATCTTGGTCAGCTTGAAGTTGTTGCTGCTTCTTTTTTAGGCTCCTTGCAGTGGCTATTAGTTGGCGCTTAAAACGCTCCTGCTCACGAGGTTCCTCAGGCACGATGAAATCCTTAGGGCCAAGGCCCACCTCATCCTCAGAGAGAGGAAGGTAATTGTCGTCCTCTGAACGTTCGTGTGTGGGCTGTTTAACAGGGCTAACCTGCCCATATTCTTGTTCATTAGTTGTATCAACATGGTCTTCGTTGTCGTCGGCATCATTGTCCACGCCGTTGATATTCTCAGAGTCGTAATCAAGTGTATCGGTCGAATTCTCGATTGTGGCTATGAAGTGGGTGGTGGGTGGGAAGCACTATTCTCCACCGTCAGCCCCTGGTTTGAGCCGGATATAGTTTGGCTGTGAGTCCTCCGCCGAGGACAGGTTTTTAAAGGAATTTAGCACATCGCCCGAAGGCGAGTGCTGGAAGATGTCTGCGGCACTGAATTCGAAGATCGATAAATGATCAAGCTCGGTGTCCGCTAGCTCGCGTGGTTCGAAACCTACGGCCGGAGACGAGTCCGGCGTTCCAGTGGCATAGGCATCGTGTGAGACTGGGTCCACGTGCGGCTCCAACAACGTGGAATCTGCGGCCTCCGTGGTGGGGTTAGTTCTCCCGTCTTTGGATGGCGCGGCCTGCTCCGGCTCTAGGTCCAGAGCAGTTACAGGAGTGATCTCCTGGATGCGGCCCGATGACAGATTTAGGTCATGATCATCGGGGTGACCAGGATCGGCTACCGCGGTATCGAATCCGGAAAAGATCAAGTCTCCACGGATGTCCGCGATGTAGTTCAAGCTCCCGATTATGACCTGATGGCCAGGGCATACCTTTCGATCTGCTCTAGATGGCCAAACGAGTTGCCCGCAGTGCGAAGCCGCCGAACACGAAGATCTGTCCCGGGAGGAAACTTTCTCCGCAGACACCATCATTATTGATGATTGAAGGGGCCATCAGACCTTTCAGCGACAGCACAGAGGAACTCTCAATGAAAGCACCAATGTTGGTGTCAAAACCGGCGGATCTCGGGTAGGGGGTCCCGAACTGTGCGTGTAAGGTTGATAGTAACAGCAGACAGGGGACACGATGTTTACCTAGGTTCGGGCCCTCTCTATGGAGGTAATACCCTACTTCCTGCTTGATTGATCTTGATGAATATGAGTATTACAAGAGTTGATCTACCACCAGATCGTAATGGCTAAACCCTAGAAGTCTAGCCTGTATGACTATGGTATTGAGTATGTCCTATCCGGACTACACCCTCCGGTTTATGTAGACACCGGGGGGATCTAGGGTTACATAGAGTCGTTTACATAAGATGGAATCTTCATAGTTGTTCGCCAAGCTTGCCTTCCACGCCAAGGAGAGTCCCATCCGGACATGGGTACAGTCTTCGGTCTTCATATCTCCACAGCCCATCAGTCTGGCCCATAGATACCAGGCCGGACGCCCGAGTACCCCTTAGTCCAGGACTCCCTCAACGACATCCACAAGTTCCTACACTTTATTGATCGTCTTGAGGTCCTTGTGGGGCGTTTCAATGGTGGAAGGCCACGTGTGATATGTGTGCCACTGCTGCACTTGTTGAACAGGTCCAACTGTGTCGAGAAACTTACGGTACAAGTTGTTTTATGTTTTGTATGTTGTTCATAAGCTCTTGCTTATACATAGTTTTACAGTTGTGATCTTATTGAAACAGAAACTGACCAGTTCTATTGTTCCTATACAGATGCCTGACCATGGTCAGGTCAGACTTGCCCTTGGTCACAACATGATGTTTATGTCGACCTACTCCATTCACCTTGGAGGCGAAAAGATACTTATTCGTGGGCTCTCTCAAATAATGAAGGCTTGTCCATCTTGTAGAATTGGACATAAGATTATGTTCCTGCTTTTCCATGGCTCTAAAGCGAATATACTGTTTATTGACCACATTGCGAGATGAAGCCGCTTTCAGAAGGTTGTGGATGTGCGGGGTGGCGCATGGGCCTTGTCCTGGGGCTTAGCAGCATCACCCTTTGTTAACTGTAGGCAAAGTACCACTGTTCGAGGCGTGTTTTGTACGATTGAACCTATATAAGTACTCATACTACTTTCAGCTATGGTTGTTAAGTGCCCTACTGGTTTAAGTTAAGGTTGTTAAGTACTCCTGTTGCTTTTACAGTCTGTCATGTTTCTTCAGTCATGTCTTCCTCCAGCCGCCAAAACCAAACCAGCGCTGGCGGGGCCGCCTGCTTCCGCCTCCCACGGCTGGCTATGCCTTAGGGCACACATCATCTCCCCACCGTCTCCTAAATCGTTGACGCCAACGTCCGAGGCCTCGCCGTCGTCCTCCGCACGCTTTGGTGCACTTGCCATGGCGCCGCCCTCTTGTGTTTTCAACATGGTCAACAAACAACAGGAATCGGCAGAGGACTATACATGGAGAGGATGACAGTAGGGGCTCACCATGTCCATGGCCGGACGCAAGGAAATTCCTCTTTTTTTGTTATATATACTCCACTGTCGGCGTGTGGAAAAACAAAATGCTTCCTCCTAGTGGTTTCCTGACATCTGGGACCCATGACATTGTCAGTGTATATAGTCAATAGACAAGAGAACAACACCACAAGATCGGCTAACACCTGGGACGTAGCTGCTTGAGCAGCATTTTTTTGTTACTGTTGAGACGGAGCAGGGTTTCAACTGGGCTGTGGCCCGTCTAGCCTTGGCTTATATTTTATGTTCACCATATGACCAGCCCAGCTATTTTTTCTTTCTGAATATGAGCCCAGTTTATTTTTTCTGAAGAATACCCAATCCAGGCCTACTTATTTTTCTACGCCCTGATTAGCTGTAACTCTTTCAATACGCCTGCAAATCTTGAAAGTAATATGAAATGGCTTGTAAATATAAAAACAGATGACAAATGGCAATTACTTTATAATTTCTGATTTTTTTTCACATTTCCAGATTCCTATTTCACTGGCTTTAACCTAATTTAAATATATCTTCAAAGTACTTTAAATTTGGCTCGACATTTTGATATTAAAAATTGTTTGGAACCCACAGAAATATGCGAAATTCCGTTTAAATTTTTAACCCTAGCCTTGGCCAAGAAAAAACGGACTGCAATAAATTGCATAAGAAGTTGCAATGAGCTATATATAAATTATTAAAAAAAGAGAATGGTCTGACTTGTGGGCCTATTAAGTTGACGCGTATGCAAGATTTTTTTACTTATTATATACATCAACAAACAATTCTAGTAGACATAACCATTGGATTTCAATCCAACGGTCGTCGTGTTTCTTCAATCTCTGACCTTCTTGTTCCAACCGCCAAATCCAGCGCCGGCAGGACCGCCTGCTCCCGCCTCCCATGGCCGGTTGTGCTGCCGTGCAGGCCTCACACCCCCCTAGTACACCCACCACTAGCCAGGCCATCCCTCTACTCACCCACATCCCTCCACTGCTGTGGCTTCGCCACCTCCGGGTCATTCCCTTTCTGGATCGCGTCGTCATCCATCACGCTGGTGTTCTCGGCACCGCGTGGTCAACATTGTCAACAAACGACAACATCGGAAGAGGGATGTACATTGAGAGGCTGACAGTTGGGACCCACATGGTCCATGGCCGCACGCAAGTCAGTACCTCCTTATTACTCCAAAAATAATGAATACTCCCGCTAACAGCATGGACCCACCAGCTATATCTTCGCATGCAAGGAAGTGCCTCCTCATTACGCACAAAAAATGAATACTCCCCCTGCTAGCTGGGATCCACCATAGTGGGAGCTTGACTTGTGGGCCTACTAAGTTAATGTGGACGGAGGGCTTTGTCAACTTACTCAACAAACGATTCTATCACTAGTGACCGTTGGATTGTTCACATCCAACGGTCGTCCTGCTTCTTCAACCTCTAATATTCTTGCTCCAGCCATCCAAACCACCGTGTGCTCTTGCCTCCCATGGCCGGCTGTCCTGCCGTGGAGGCCTCACCGCCCCCTACTACTCCCACTGCTGGCCAGGCCCTGCCGGGACGGCAGCCTCACACCATAGCCGAAGCAGTTAACCCACGTACTCCCTTCCGCGTGGGCATCCACTGCTGCGTCTTCCCCGGCTCTGCGTCGTCCCCTTCCTAGGCCTCAACATCGTCCACCACCCTGGTGCTCTCAGCATGGCGTGGTCAATGTGGTCAAGGAACGATTTCCATCGGAATAGTACTATACTTGAAGAGGCTGACAGATGTGTCCACGGCAGCGGCAAGGAAGTGGCTCCTTACTACGCCCAAAATAATTATTCCTCCACCTGACAGGAGGGACCCATCGGACGGGTCACCATATTTCATGAAAAAAATGTTTCTCCCTGACTGCTAGGACCCACCAGCTATATCTTCGCACAGAAGGAAGTGCCTGACAGTCAAGACCCACCTGGTCGAAGCGTACGTAGCACTGTCATTATGGTCGCGAACGTGTACGTACATATGATTGGTTTGTCTGCAGGCTGCAGCGATGAACCATGGCCGTGTAAGCAAGGGCACCTGTCGTAGTATAGGCGTGCATGTGTCATAATTGAGGCGCGCACGTAGCATGTACACGTATGTACAGCGGCCAGGGTGCAAGAAACAAAATACGGCCACGTGCGTACATATGGGCGGGGTCTCGAACGCCTACTCGCGCATACGTATGGCCAGTGCTCATGTACATGGCTGGGACGGAATGGAGAAGTTGCGCTGTCGTCGTGTTCATGGGGAGGCAACCGGCTGGGTCAGAACGGAATGCGTCGTCGTGTTCATTGGGAGCCAACCGGCTTGGACGGAACAACCGAAGGAAGCGGGATCTTGTTCATCTGTAGGGGTCTGGCGTATCGCAAAACGGAGGAAACATACCTCTTGGACCTTATATGGTCGAAACAGAGTCCTGTTGATCGAGAGGGGTGTGGTGTGCCGCAAAACGGAGGAAACAGACTTGTGTTGGAGCGCTACGGTCGAAACGGGGGTCCTGTTCATCGGGAGGGGTGTGGCGTACCACAAAACGGGACTCCACGGGATATTCTTCATCTGCACCGTCGACTGCCTCCACAGGCTACAGTACATCCACCATCGACGTCCTCCAGCCTCCACCTGCAACTGTTCATCCACGGGCTCCTATTCATCCAGCCTCCACCGTGCGCTCCTCCATCGGCTACTGTTCAACCAGCCCTCTCCATGGGGTCCTATTCAACCACCCCTCCACGGGCTACTGTTCATCCAGCCCTCCATCGGCTACTGTTCAACCAGCCCTCCACGGGGTCCTGTTCATCCAGCCCTCCACGGGGTCCTATTCATCCAGCCCTCCACGCGGTCCTGTTCATCCACCGGCTCGATCGATCGGGGTATTGTTCATCCAACGGCAACGACCTCTACTACCATGGGGTCCTGTTCATCCAACCCCCCACCGGGAACTGTTCATCCAAACCCCGCAACAACGCTCATTGTTCATGAAGGGAAGGAGGCAGCAGTGTTCGATTGGCTTCAGTTAGCAGCAGTAGCGAAGGAATCACTCTGGTTCAGCTAACAGCAAGGGATCGATCGATCACTCGGGTTCAGTAACGCGTAGCCTGCAGTGCAATCGCTCAGATTCAGTTAGAGCCCAATGCCTCACTCGAGTTTAGTTAGAGCCCAACGCCTCGCACACACGCGCGTACGTATGAGAGAAACGCGCATCGCTCGGCCCCCAACCACCCACCGTAACCGGGAACTCGCCGATATTTTCCTCGCCCTTGCTACTACCACGGTTTTTTCCGTCATGGACGGCCCAAAGAATGTCATGCAACTGCGTCTCCAGCCCGCCCAGGACGAAAAGCCCATTTTCTGTCATGTTTTTTCTCATAGAACTAGGACCCCACCACATCTATGATGATACCGGGTTTTGTCACAATTTTCGTCATAGAAATGTCATAAGCATGACAGAAAAAAATTCGTTTGGCCCAAGATGTCATGGATGTGTCTTTTTTGTAGTGCCAGCTGCTGCTGAGGTTTCCGCCAGCAGCCTAGCAGATGGACGAGTGGCGTGCCACCATCCAGAGTCTGCTCAGTTTCACCGAGGCTGGGGGCTCACAATGAACTGGCCCGTCACAACCTCCCCAGACAACGACGATGACCCGCGCTGTTGGTCGTACGAAAGGGGCCACCCCCACGATGCAGCCCCACGATGGCAACCAACACGAGCGCGACAGAATCAAGAGCCTGACGACATCTCGATGGCCTCCTCTGATCCTCGAGCACGTCCAGGCCAACGGCGAGCCCTGGAGGATAGGCAAAGGGGAGACGCGTGCATCATCATCGAGCAGCTCCACGACAACCCCCATTGGGCCAATGGGCGCGGTGGACTTGATGTTGACGAGCTCGTGCTCGACGTTGGCGGGTGCCAGCCTTTCGAGGTTGGGTGCCCTGCCTTTACTCGTGAGCTGTGGCAAGTCCGTTGGCCGTCCGTTCGCACGTTCGAACCAGAGATACCTGATAAGTATGATGGGAGGCTAAACCCGGTAGATTTCCTGAGCGTCTACACCATCGCTGTTCAGGCTGCCGGGGGAAGAGATGAGAAGGTATTTGCCAACTACTTCCCTGGGTACTCAAATCCAATGTGAGGTCTTGGCAGATGCACCTGCCGGAGAACTCCATTTGGTCATGGGCTGACCTGTGCCATGAGTTCATTGGCGTCTTCACTGGCGGTGACCAAGAACCAAGGCGGCCCAGCGATTTGCAGATCATCTAGCAAAAAGAAGGGGAGACTCTCCAGAAGTACTTGCAGATATTCAGCAGAGTCCACAGGAACATCCCAAATATCCATCCAGCGGCTGTGATAGCTGCCTTTTAGTCCAATGTGTGCAACCGCGGGATTCGTTCCAAGATGAGCGTGTGGTTGCCCAAGACTGTGAAGGAGCTTTACACTTTGGTGGACAAGCGCGCTCAGATGGAGGAGGGAAGGAAACTCCCAGGAGAAGAGGATTGCATCAACGTCGACTCAGAGGACGACGACGAATCCACCGGTCAGAAGAAGAGCAAGAAGCGCAAGGATAAGGCAGTGATGACTGTCGAAGGATCGGGCTCACCTAGTACCAGCAAAAAGGCTCAAGCCGAAGCTCCCTGCAAGGAGGCTGCAGTGTGCGCTGACTACCAGGAAGCTGCAGCTGCAGAGAGAGCTTGGAAAGGTGATGGGCCGTACTGCAAGATTCATCGGACCAATGGCTGTCGGTGTCAAAACTGGCGGATCTCGGGTAGGGGGTCCTGAACTGTGCTTCTAAGGCGGATGGTAACAGGAGGCCGGGGACACGATGTTTACCCAGGGTCGGGCCCTCTTGATGGAGGTAATACCCTACGTCCTGCTTGATTGTTCTTGATGATATGAGTATTACAAGAGTCGATCTACCACGAGATCACAGAGGTTAAACCCTAAAAGCTAGCCTATGGTATGATTGTTTGTTGTCCTACGGACTAAAACCCTCCGGTTTATATAGGCACCGAAGGGGGCTAGGGTT
The DNA here is from genome assembly GCF_003073215.2 of Triticum urartu. Classification (NCBI taxonomy): domain Eukaryota; kingdom Viridiplantae; phylum Streptophyta; class Magnoliopsida; order Poales; family Poaceae; genus Triticum; species Triticum urartu. The sequence goes on from NC_053024.1 coordinate 327,136,198, forward strand.
ACACAATGTCGGTTACAAAGGAGGAGATATACATATCCGTATTGCCTAGCTTGCCTTCCACGCCAAGTAGAGTCCCATCCGAACACGGGACGAAGTCTTCAATCTCCTATCTTCATAGTCCAACAGTCCGGCCAAAGGATATAGTCCAGCTGTCCGGAGACCCCCTAATCTAGGACTCCCTCAGTAGCCCCTGAACCAGGATTCAATCGCGATGAGTCCGGCGCGCAGTATTGTCTTCGTCATTCCAAGGTGGGTTCCTCCTCCGAATACACCATGGAAGAGTTTGAATATGAGGATAGTGTCCGACCCTGCAAAATAAGTTCCACATACCACCGTAGAGAGAATAATATTTACACAAATCTAATCTGCTGACACGTTTTGACAGCGTGACATCACACCATGGCCCGGTTATTATTTGAACCGCTTTTCTCAACCAGCTCCGCACATATCGCGAGGCGTTTTTCTTGATACGTCTTGTCAATTCAGAGATCGTGTTCCCCTTATCACGGGATTTTCATCAATATGGGCGTGGGTAACCCAACCGCGCCATCAATTATGGCACCTGCGGAATAAGCGGTTTTTGCCAGGCAAGTGGGGAGACTCATCGCCTCCTCCGCCCTTATAAAGGGACAAAGATTTACTTTTTTACCCACGCCTTCTTCCTTCTCACTTACCCATTCCCGCACACTCGAGCTCTAGCGCCCAAGCTCGCGTTCTTCTTCTCGAACCACTCCAATCATGTCCGGAGCAGGAGGCAAGTGGATGGTCTCCTCCGTCACAGAGGAGAACATCAAAAAGTTACGGGAAGCCGGATACTTGGCCGCAGATATCGCGCACCGGCTGCCAAATGTGGGGCAGATCGTCCCCATGCCTGAACCCCATGAGAGGGTAGTTTTTCTTACCCATTTCGTCCGCGGACTGGGATTTCCTCTCCACCCGTTTGTCCGCGGGCTCATGTTCTACTACGGGCTAGATTTTCATGATCTGGCCTCCAATATCATCCTCAACATCTCGGCGTTTATCGTCATGTGCGAGGCCTTCTCCGCATCAGGCCCCACTTTGTCCTATGGCTGAAAACCTTCAATGTCAAACCGAAGGTGGTGGGTGGCCAGCAAGCAGAGTGCGGAGGTGCCATGGTGGGCAAGATGCCTAATGTCACCGGGCTCGAAGGCACCTACGTGGATACCATAAAGGGATGGCAATCGGGGTGGTTCTACATCATCGAGCCACGCGACTCCAACTGGGTGGCGGCCCCCAAATTTAGATCCGGAATCCCCAAGTGGCTCACCTCCTGGAAAAAGAAGGGCCTGTCCTGGGGTTCGGCGGTAGAGCTGACCGGACTCCAGACCTGCATCCAGAACATGACGAACAAGAAAATCAAGCTCGTCAACGTGGTCCAGGTTATGCTCTTCCGCCGGATCCTTTCGTGCGAACAATGGGCATTTGTTTTGTGGGAGTTCGACTCGGCCAAGTAACAGACGCTGCGAGAGATCTACGACACGACGCACGAGGACGTCTGGAGGGTGTTGTTCAAGGGCGCCGAGTTGCCTCTCTCCCTTACCGAGGACTGCGGACTCAGTGCAAAGCACCGTGCCCATCCGGTAGGCTTTTACATCTCTCAGGGTATTTATTTGCCCTGGTTTAGTTATGTGTTGGATCTAAGCTTTCATGTCATTAACAAGACTGGATAGAGACAGCGGAGCAGCTTGATTGCCCACCCCCCTGCCCGAAGATCCTGCAGACGATCTTATGACGAAGATGCTGACTCCGGCACCCTACGAGGTGCCGGAAAAGAAGACCAAGAAGAAATCCGCGGGACCCGAAAGGGTCTCCGGCGCAAGGTCATATCAGAGTCATCGGACGATGACTTCGATGCACACTCCTCCCACGGAAACGAGGAGGAGGAGAAAAGTTCACCCCCCAGCCTGGGGAGACAAGAAAAGGAAGGCCGACCCATCCGGGGAGGCCGAAGGGTCCAAGAAGGGAAGGACCCTCCCTCCGGACTGTGCCACGACGGCCGCCGACTGCGGCGACGAGTGGCTACCTAGGGACAAGCCCCTGGCGAAGTCGTAAGAGTCTGGACACCATAGTGCTTCATGGTATGTTTTATTGTACTGCCTTTCCTCATGCCGAACATGATTATGCAGTCCATCCCGAGCTCATCTCAGCGTACCTTCGTTGAGTGGCTCTTTGGACTCATCGGATATGAACAGCGGTTCTGTCGGCGTTCTGGGAACGGGGGTCCCCAGACTTGCCTGCCTGCGGCCTGCGGCGTGGCTCAAGTGGGGGCCCAACGAGGCCCATCTTCATCAGCACAAGACTCAAGACCCTCGCGAGGGGCCAAGCCTCGCGAGGCGGACGACACGGCACCTCCTCAGGAGCAGCCTCATCAGGATGGCTCGCGAGGTGGAGGAGACATTAAGGCGGGGTACCTCGTGAGGTGCCCGTGACGTGAGCCATGACGACTCAAGGCGCCAGGCGGGCGCCAGCGCGCGCAGCGTCCTTCTTTCCTCTTTGGTGCAAAGGGGACAAGCGCAGCCGCGGAGTACCGAGGCATCAGGCAAAGGTTGCCGTTCCGGTGCAACGAGACCAAGACCAGGAGGACTACGAGTAAGAGGTCACCATGGAGCCCAGCACGGCGTCATCACCAGAGCCTTTGGCGGGCGAAGACCGCTTTTGTCAGGATAGATGTACTAGCTGTCCCCCTTCAAATTAGCCCGCCATTGTTGGATCCCTTCCCGCTCAATATTTGGGGAGAGGACCAGGGCCACTATAGATAGGACTAGCCACCCACATTGCAGGGTATTCGGATGAGAGGGATCGGCTCTTGGCCACAGACAAGAGCGGGAGAGAGAGAGAGAAGGGTGGTTGCATTCTTCCTAGCAGTTCATCCCACTAGCCAAGAACAGACCCTCGCGAGGCTGTTCTTCCTTGTATCGTTCATCCTCACCAGCCCCAAGAGGCAATCCACAAACCACACACTGGAGTAGGGTGTTACACCACATCGGTGGCCTGAACCAGTATAAATCTTGTGTCTCTTGTGCATTTCTTTCAGTAGCTTAGATCCTTGTGAGACGGAGAGGTTGAAGGCGAAATCTCCGCGCGCACCCCAGTGTTCGAACCTTAAGGGTCTGCCGGAACCCGAAATCCGACATTTGGCGCGCCAGGTAGGGGTGCGCCAGAATTTGTCTTCCACCACTCCGCTCTCCTCAAACCGTCGCGACCATGTCTGACGCTCGCCGGGCCCGCGCCGAGCGCCGGGCCGCCCTCTCTTCTCGCGTCGCCCAGACCGCCCCCTTCGGTGGGCGTCCTCGTCGTTCCCCGTCGCCCGCCGTCAACGCCACCACCGGCCCGGCGGGGGGCGAGCAGCAAGCATCATCTCAGCACCCGTCCGTGTGGTAGGACGGCCGCACCGCTTCTCCGTCGCTCGCGCCGGCCGGCTCTTCGTCCCGCGCGCTCCGCGGACCCTTGGAGGCACGAGCTGCGCTCATCGCGGCAAACGAGCTCCTGCGCTACCGCCCCGTCGATGACGTCTACGAGGAGTGGCTCGACCGCGTCGCCGAGCTCGTCCGCACCGTAGGGGGCTCCCCTGCGCCGTCCGCTCCGCTGCGCCGCACTCCGCCCCGCGTGGGCAACGAAGCTCCGGGGGCGGGCCAGCAGCTTCCTCCCCAAGAAGACCCCATGGCTCCAAGGCGCATGGCCCCTGGGCGGAACCCGCTCCGCCAGGTGCCGGCGCAGCAAGAACGAAGCTGCCAAGAAATCCCTCGCCCACAAGGGGCAGCCCGGGCGCTCCCAGCTCCCGCTCCAGCACGCCAAGACCCCGCCCTGCTCCAAGCTGCAGCGCCTGGGGACCCTCAAGACCGAGCTCTTCACCAACCAAGGCCTTTCGTGGCCACCGCGGGCTGCCTCGCCTACACCCCCGAGCTGCGCAGCGTCGCGTGGGCCGCCAAGTTCAAGCCAGATCTGCCTCCGCGCTACGACGGCACAACTGACCCCACAGAGTTCCTCCAGCTCTATGAGCTGGGCATCGAGGCTGCCGGAGGGGACGAGAAGGTCATGGCGAACTGGTTCCCCATGGCGCTGAAGGAAGGAGCTCGCACCTGGCTCCTGAATCTGGCTCCAGGAACGATCTCCTCCTGGGACCAGATGCGCACCCGCTTCGTCGCCAACTTCCAAGGTACTCGCGACCGGCCACCCGCCGTGAGCGATATGTGCTGCAACAAGCAACAACCCGGAGAGACCCTGCAGCAGTACATTCAGCGCTTCAACAGCGCGCGTCCCAAGATCCCCAAGGTGTCCGAGGAGGCCATCATCTCGGCCTTCTCCGATGGCGTGCGCGACGTCGAGATGAAGGAGGAGCTGGCAATGCATGAGGACCTCTGCACCTCCCTGGAGCTGTTCAACTTGGCGAACAGATGCGCCAGGGCTGAGGAGGGCCGCCTCTCCCTCCTCGAGCTACCTACTGCGGACCCAGAAGAGAAGAAGCCCAAGGCCAAGGACGTGAAGCGCAAGGGGGCTGCCGTGCTCGCAGCCGAACCAGACATCAAGCGTGGGAGAGATCTACCCGAATCCTCCAGAGGCAGCCGGTACTGCGTATACCACGACCTCCACACCCACAACACCAACGAATGTCAAGAGCTCCGCGCCGTGCGGGAAGGAAGGATCGGCCGTCGCCCTGACCGCGCCGACCGGGGCTACGGCCGAGGAGGAGGAAGAAACCCAGGGCCCTGGGAAGACCGCGGCCCGCGCCAGGGGTGGCGCGACCAACCTCATGAGGACCGCTGGCGAGACCTGCCTCGCGAGGGGGACTGGAGGGATCAGCCTCGTGAGGATCGCCCTCACGGCAACGTAGGCCTGCCTCCTTTGCCACCTCCACCAAGAAGGAACGATGACCGCCATCAGGACGTGGGGGCTGGGGGCTTCCAGGAGCCGCGCGCGATTGCCTGCATCCTGGGCGGATCTCAAGCCCCGGCCTCCCAACGTATCTTCAAGCAGTTCGCCCGTGAGGTGAATGCAGCTCTCCCCAAGCTCGAAGCAACGCGCCCCCTCAGGTGGTCAGCGTGCACCATCACGTTCAGCTCAGCGGATCAGCTCAAGTGCTCAGCCACGGCCGGGGTCCTCCCGATGCTCTGCTCCCCAGTCATCAGCAATGTGTTGGTCACCAAGACCCTCATCGACGGAGGGGCAGGGCTCAGCGTCCTGTCCGTGGAGACCTTCAACAACCTCCAAGTACCCTACGACCAGCTACAGCCGACCAAGCCTTTTCAGGAATCACCGACGGTTCCGCGGTCCCGATCGGGCAGGTCCGCCTCCCCGTCACCTTCGGGGCCCGCAGAAACTACCGCACCGAGCTCATCGACTTCGACGTCGCCGACATCCGCCTGCCGTACAACGCCATCCTCGGGTACCCAGCGCTGGCCAAGTTCATGGCCGTGACTCACCACGGCTACAACGTCCTCAAGATGCCCGGGAGTGGCGACGTCATCACTGTGCCTTGTGAAGAAAGAGATGCAGTGTGTTCCCTGGAGCGAGCCTTTCAGGCCGCGTCACTTGAAGACCCAGATCGCGGAAGCAGGAGGCTTCCGGAGACCACCCCCAAGAAGAAGAAGATGTCGCCAGGCTCAGCCCCTCAGGAGGCAGGCACCTCAGGGCCCGTGTCTGCTCGGGAGGACCCTCCCTCCATCGCATAGGAAAGCGCGCCCGGCGCCCTCCTCAGGCAGGGCTCGGGGGCTCTCACCTGGAGGGCCACCGACCTAGCCAGGCTCACGAGGGAGGCGCTGGGGCACCATGTGGAGGCATGCTTCAAAGCACGTCTCCCCCAAGGAGGAGCCAGGCAAGGAAGACCAAACCAGCAAGAGTTCGTCAGCGAGGCCGTTCAAGAGCTGCAGGAGGCAAGGATCATGAGAGGTTGCCGTCGCCCACCGGCTGTGGCCCCACATCTAGGCGAGGATGGTGGGCTGCGCGTCTGCGTCAACGTACCCGGGCTCAATCAGATCGTCGCGACGGGGCGCCTCTGGCCCTCGCGAGTGGGGCGCTGCGGAGGACCACCCCACAGCCGTGTTCGCATGCCTCATGGCCTGCCGAGCGCGGTTGCGGTGTGCCAGCGCCTCACGAGGGGCATCAGGGAGGCTCAAGAAGACAGGCGCTCCACAGCGCTAATGGAGAAGAAGGCAGCTCGCGAGGAGCCACCAGGGCCTCCGAAGCCTCCCGAGGCCCCGGGGCCTGGGGGCTCGTGAGGATCGGCTTCCGCAGCCCGCCGAGCCTACTACGCCAACACCACTTCGCCAACGACATCCTCAGGTGACACTTTCCAAGTTTCGTTCTCAGCTGGGAGCACCCTCCCAGGGTTGCGTCACTCCCAGGCCGCGTGGGTCCATCCTTGCGGCGTGTATCTGCTTTTACCATTCGGTCGTTAGTCTGCTTTGTTGGGGGCGCCCCTCGGGCTGCATCACCCCCAAGCCGCTGGGGCTAGGCCCAACGGCATGTATCTTCATCATGCTTGTTTCCAACTATGCATTCGCCTATCATGCATGATTACTTGGTGCCTGCCCACGGCATCCCATCTTCCCCATGTCGCCTACTTGCACGTTAAAGGGGGGGTGCCTGAGCATCACGACTCAGGGCTCTTATTGGCTCAACGGCCCTCACCCTCTGGTCTTGTCCACGGCATCGCGACCTGGCAAACCAGCGACGGTCGAGACAAGCCCGAGGGCCGGGACCCGAGGACGTAGAGTACCGGCATGTAACCAACTTTTGCAGGAACACATTTCAAGATATGGCCCAGTGCCGAGCGCAACCCGCCCAGAGGTAGGGCCTCGTGAGTCCCGCGCTGGCTCACGGGTGCCCAGATACACCTCACATAGCTCTACCGTGCCAGCCACGTGTCAGGGCGGGGCTGTATACGCCCCGGGGGCTCCTCCCGGAGGGGAGCCCCCTCCCACGTACCAGTGGAAGCACCATGCTCCGCGCTGGCTGACGACACTGCCGAGGAGCGGCTATGCCCGTACACATACGGAAGCGCTATGCTCCGCGCTGGTGATAAACAACTGAGGGTGGCCTCCGGACCGCGTTAACCTCAGGGAGCCCAGAGCTCAGTGGCTGGCCTCATCGCAACGCCTCCCCTCGGGAGCGCCGCGCGAGGGGGCTGGGCACGGGGGCTACGGCTGGGTCACACCCAGACGTACGCCGCCTAGCCAGGCCCCTCAAGCCTGCCTCGCCGCGCATCTCTCCCCGAGCGAAGCCAAGGTACGAAGGCCGTTTGCGCGTCAAGGGGGACCCCTGGGCATCGCGACCCAGGGGCCTAACTGGTCCCGTAGCCCCTCACTCCTTTGGTCCCATCCTGGTTTCCGGTTGGGGCTAATGCTGGGTGAGGTACGCGCGGGGCCGGGCTCTGCAGACGTAGAATGGTAGTCACACTTACATCTGGCTTCATCACCCGCCGTTTGCGCGTCAAAGGGGACCCCTGGGCATCGCGACCCAGGGGCCTAACTGGCTCCGTAGCCCCTCACACCTTAGTTCCGAAAGGCTATGCTGGGTGAGGTACGCGCGGAGTCGGGCTCTGCAGACGTAGAACGGAAGATACACCTACAATCGCGCTTCCCTACTTGTTGTTCGTGCGCCAAGGGGGACTCCTGAGCATCGCGACTCAGGAGCCTAACTTGTCACGTGGCCCCTCACTCCTTTGGTCCCGTCCTGGTTTCCGGTCAGGGCTAATGCTGGGTGAGGCATGCGCGTGGCCGGGCTCTGCCGGCGTAGAACACAAGCAAGTAGGGAAGATAAGCATAAAATCCAAGGAATTTTAAAAAGCAAATATTACAGTCCATACAGTCGCCGTAGCACCAAGCGCAAGTTTAAATGCCTCCCCGAGGCGTGGTACATGTGCAGGAACAGGAAGAAGGGCAGGGATGGAACAGAGTCACTTGTCGGCAGCTCCTTGCTTCGGCCTGGTGCTGAAGGCCCGGAACTTCTCCAGCAACGCCTCCGCGCGCCCCTTCACAGCTTCGACAGCGGCGGCAGCACCCTCGCCACTCACCGGTTCCAGCAGGGCGTCGAGGTCGGTGTTGGGGTCGCGGAGGTAGTTGTGGGCGAAGACCCGCGTCAGCGCCGCAGAAGATAGGACGCGCGCCTCGGCCTCGGCCGCCGGGCCGATGCCAAGGGCGACGTCCCCAAGAGCCTTAACCAGGAAGGGAAGCAGCTTGGCCGGGCCATCCTCGTCGCCAGCTAGCGGGTTGTCCAAGCCGCTCTCATAAAGCATCTTCAGCGAGGCACGGGCGTCCTTCTCCATGTCAGCAAAGGCCACGCGGTCCTCGGCCAGGACCTGAGCCTTGGCGTTCAGCTCGGTCTTCGTCGCCTCTAGCTCTTTCTTCAACTAGCCAAGTCGGTCGCGGCGCTTCTTGAGCCTGGCTTCCAGGTCCACGAGCGCCGCCTCACACGCCTTCGCCCCCTTCTCTTGCTCCTGGCGAAGGCGAACCTCCTCCGCAAGTTGGCCCCACAGGCCTTGCAGCTCGTCCTCCAATGCCTTGCAGCGATCGCGGGTTTTGACTGCTTCCCCCAAGGCCGAGTCACGGGCAACCTTCGCCTCGAGGACAGCCCGCCTCTCCTCGTCTCAGGCAGTCGAAGCCTGAACCAGCGCCGCTCGGATGGAAGCATCAGAGCGAATCCACCCAGAAGCCAGCTCCAGGCGCCCGGCCACCAGGCGAGGGTTGGCGCCGAGAAGATCCTGCCGCAGCCGGTCCAGCTCGGCAACGGCATGTTCCAGGATGGAAGAAGGAGGCGGAGAAACATCCGTGCGCTCCAGGACAGCGGGAGGAATTGGGGAAGCAGCTATCAGTGGAACGGGAGGAGAAAGTAACGGCGGCGAGGCCGCCGTGTCCCGAGGCGGAGTCCGCTGTGCCTCCCCAGCCGTAGTAGTGGCGCCTGACGAGGGCACCTCTAGAGTCACTTGGGACATGGGGGCCGAGCTCGCCCCAGCCAGCAGGGCCAGGCCTCCCGAGGGCGACCGGGCCGGAGAAGCCCGCGCGCCGTGGTCGCCCCCCTCCGCAGGCGGAGTCGCTGCGGATGAAGCCTCAGGAGCCTTCTTCTGTTTATTCACCAAGGGCGCCAGCCTACCCAAGAGAAGCAATCATCAAGCCTCGTCGGCAAAAATGAGGAACAGAAGAACAAGGATCAAGTGCTTACGGGTCATCGCCGGCGAGCTCGGGCAACTTCCGGCCCAACTTCAAGCCAAACAGCCGGCTGGAAGGGTCGACCTTGGGAGCAGAAGGCGCGTCTGCGGACGGCCCTGGGACAGGAGCAGACCCGTGGGGGATCAGCCCGGTCCTGTCTTTCTCTAGGATCGGGGGCGAGCTCTCGCCGCCCAGCACATCGTCGCCATCATCATCATCATCGTCATCGTCATCATTATCGCTCGGCGGAAGGCGGAGAGTACGGAGCGAGCGCCGAGGAGGGGGAGCCCTCGACTCCCGTTCGGTCGCCCCAGAATCGGGCCCCTCTCCCCGCTCCTCTCCGTCCTCCTCTTCACTAGAGTCGCCGGAGGGCACGTCCACCGGTTCTCCAGAATACGCCACGGGCACCAGCCCGTCCCCGTTGAATACGGGCATGGACTTCACCACCCGCTTCCAGTCGTTGCGAAGGAACAAGGGCATAGGAGCGCCCTCCAACGTCGCCACCGTTTTCCCGACCAGAGATTGAAGAACTGCATTCACATCCTCTTCGTCGACAGGCTCGGGGCTCAGATGAGGCCTCCACATGGGAGGAGAGTACTGCCGGAGTGGAGCCAGCTGCTGCTCCAGGAACTCCCTCAGCAGTGACGCACCGGACAACTTCGCTGTCTCCAAACAGGCCAGCTTCAAGTCTGCGTCCATCTTCTCCAACACCAACTTCGCGCGGGGATCCGTGAGCTCCTCCCGGAGCCAGTCGTCAGCGCTCACGGGCTGCTCCGTGGGCAAGATCAGCCGAGTGTGGATGCGTCCGGCATCCACCAAGACCCACTTGTTCCGGAAGCCCTCAGCCTTCTTCCCGGCACCTGAGATGGCGTTGGTGCTACCATGCGCAATAAAGCTCACGCATGCGGAAGGAGAACTGCCAGAGGTCCGGAGGAAGAACTAGTGGCGCAGCAAGGCCACCGAGGGCTGCACCCTGACGTGGGGCTCGCAGTAGTAAGCGAAAATCGCCAGAAGAAGAACAGAGTTGGGGTGGAGATGCAGAGCCTGCAATTTGAAATGGCGGAGAAGAGAGAAGAAGAACTCAGAGAAGGGAGGCACCAAGCCAGCTGCAATGGCGCTTACAAAGAGAGGGTAGAAGGTGCTCCCTCGATCTTCAGGGGTGGCGGAGCCGACCTTGAACACATCCGTCCCATCGACGCCCTGCGCCGCCGCCATCCGGCACAGTCGGTCAAGGCTGGCCTGGGGCACCTTCGGTGGGTCCAGAGCGGGAGAATACCAAGCTTTGGCAGGAGGCTGGCGAGGCGCCATGGCTTCCTGGGTCGCGCAGCCGGAGCAGATCTGGAAGTTGGGAGGAAGAAAGGGGAGGCGCAAGAAAGGGGATCTGAGCAGCAACCGGAGAAAGCGAGGGCGAAGTCTGGGAAGATGCCACTCCCTTGTCGACCCGTGCAGTTGCTAAGGCACGCCACGTCCAATCAACCTCCACGCGGCGCCCAAGGCCGCAGGCTGTTAGGGCCCGCGGCGCTTCGCCCTTGCCCTTTCGCCTCTCGGCACGGCCAAGTCCAGGCGCGCCTTGGGTCCGGGGGCTACTGTCGGCGTTCTGGGAACGGGGGTCCCTAGACTTGCCTGCCTGCGGCGTGGCTCAAGTGGGGGCCCAACGAGGCCCATCTTCATCAGCACAAGACTCAAGACCCTCGCGAGGGGCCAAGCCTCGCGAGGTGGACGACACGGCACCTCCTCAGGAGCAGCCTCATCAGGATGGCTCGCGAGGTGGAGGAGACATCAAGGTGGGGTACCTCGTGAGGTGCCCGTGACGTGAGCCATGACGACTCAAGGCGCCAGGCGGGCGCCAGCGCGCGCAGCGTCCTTCTTTCCTCTTTGGTGCAAAGGGGACAAGCGTAGCCGTGGAGTACCGAGGCATCAGGCAAAGGTTGCCGTTCCGGTGCAACGAGACCAAGACCAGGAGAACTACGAGACGGAGGTCACCATGGATCCCAGCACGGCGTCATCACCAGAGCCTTTGGCAGGCGAAGACCGCTTTTGTCAGGATAGATGTACTAGTTGTACCCCTTCAAATTAGCTCGCCATTGTTGGATCCCTTCCCGCTCAATATTTGGGGAGAGGACCAGGGCCACTATAGATAGGACTAGCCACCCACATTGCAGGGGGATTCGGATGAGAGGGATCGGCTCTTGGCCATAGACAAGAGCGGGAGAGAGAGAGAGAGAAGGGTGGCTGCATTCTCCCTAGCAGTTCATCCCACTAGCCAAGAACAGACTCTCGCGAGGCTGTTCTTCCTTGTATCATTCATCCTCACCAGCCCCAAGAGGCAATCCACAAACCACACACTGGAGTAGGGTGTTACACCACATCGGTGGCCCGAACCAGTATAAATCTTGTGTCTCTTGTGCATTTCTTCTAGTAGCTTAGATCCTTGTGAGACAGAGAGGTTGAAGGCGTAATCTCCGCGCGCACCCCAGTGTAAAAACCTTAAGGGTCTGCCGGAACCCGAAATCCGACAGGTTCTCTTCCGATGGCTTCCACTCCTCTCCCTACGGACAACGCTGAGGTGTTGTCTCAAAAGGCACCGAGCCAAGGGGAGGTGATCTTGGGGGCGCCTCACAGCGACCTCCTGGACCCTGGGTACCAAGGGAGCGAGGCTCCTACGGGCTTCGAGTTCGGGCCCCAGCCGGACACTGCGCCGGAACCTTCGATGGTTCCGGACTCCGGCAGGCGGTCCCCCATTAAGGGGGGCCAACCATCCGTGCCGGTGTCCTCTGTCCAACCAGAGGAACCGGACACCCTGCTAGAAGCCTTTCATAGCGCTTCCATCGCAGAAGAGCACCACACTATCATGAGTGCGGTGGTCGAGAAGGTTCAGTCCGCCAGAAACAGACTGACCGAAGCTTGCGCCAGCCTCCTAACAGGCTTTGAGGTAAGCATTCAAAATATAAGAACATATTACCACATAGATAGTAGCCCCTGATGCTCTGTTCGACGTTCGTGAAGAAAAGCCAAATAGAGGATCAAATGATAACTCAGGAGTCTAATTAGAGTATGTCTATGTGTATATGAAGGCTTCACTGCTGGCCGCTGCCGCACGTACTGTTGAGGTCTCTCCACTAAAGCAGGCCCTGAAGCGGTCCGAGGATGAGCTCAACCTCACCAAGGGGCAGCTCGAAGAGAGCAAAGGTAAAATATGCCTCCGTCTATATAGTTAAAAAGGAGTTTGGGTGTAAAGTAATAGGATCATCATGAATTTGTCAGGCGCCACGACCGAGGTGGAGACCCTGAGGAAGGCGGTGTCCGAGGCCGAAGACAAAGCAGCCAAAGAACGCTTGGACGGGGAGAAACAAGAAGCCCGAGTAGGTGAGGTGCAGCAAGAGCTCGAGGCTCTCGCCAAAAAGCACGAGTCCTTGGAGCTTGACTCCAAGACGCGAGAGTTCGAGCTAGCGCAGGCGCTTGAGAGCGTCCGGAGCGCCAAGGCCGAAGCCCACAAGGCCCTCTAGGAGATTCATGCGGTGAAGAAGATAGCAGCGGGTAATGCATTCAATAAGCAAAGCAAGCATGTGAAGGAGACTTTCCTATTTCTTACCCAAGTTCTGAGCTCTCCAGGAGCATTTGCAGATCTTCCCCGCAGTGTGCTGGATGTCGTGGAGCTTTACTAGGCTGAGGAGGGGAGCTCAATGGAGAAGTTGTTCTGGTCTCAGTATACTAGGACCGAACACCCCGTGTCCTTGAGCGACCAGCTGAAGCAGTTGGTCGAACTTCACAAGGCGGCCGAACAGGCCATGAGGGGCCTTATAGTCCGGATGTGGCCTGACGAGCCCCTGTCCGGCAGCTACTTCGGTCTGGTGAGGCGGCTGGTGGAAGCCTGCCCACGGCTTGAAGTCATCAAGCGATCCGTCTGCATCGAAGGTGCGCGCAGGGCTTTTGCCCGGGCGAAGGTGCAATGGGCGAAGCTGGACACCGTGAAGCTTATGAACGAGGGGCCGCCGGAGGGCAAGGAGCATCGCTGCCCTGAGAATTACTATGAGAGCATCCTGAAGGGTTCCCGCTTAGTGGCGGATGAGTGTGCCAAGGATGTAATTTTTGAATGAACATGCCCATGTGATCCTGTAATATTAAACGAGTTCTTTTGCGCCATACGATGCTTTCTTAATTTCAAATATTACCTTCTGTGTGGCCATTTATAAAATTTGAGAGTTGGCCAGTCGTCGACTTCTACCCCCATGTAACTAGTACTGCGGTGTTCGGGGTAAATCTGAACATTCTTTACCCCAATTTTGGGTCCTTCGAGGGAGGTGTTCAGCGCAACGAACCAGGCAATCGGACTATAATGCTTTATCACTCCCACTTAGCCATAGAAGTCTATGGTTTTAAATTTTTGGCGAAGCCCCTGGTATTCGGAGGGCCGAATTTGGGGCGCTATACATGCCTAAGCCGGACAAGGCCGACTCCTCGCTCAAAGCGGAAAAAGTCTTTAAGGACTTGAGACCTCCCAAACAGTGACCAGTCTCTCGCCTTATCATGACAGTCGGTTTCTGGCTTTCTCTACTGAGGTGCTCATTCGGAAGAACTGGGACACAATTGCAGTAGTTCTCCCACCGCTACCTTAGCCGATATAGCGGACCATAAGGTACCAAAGCATGGGAGCCGGGCAACCCAACATTTGACCCAAGACATGATTCGGAGCTGATGCATATAATGCTATAAGTTCGTGGTGCCACACTGTCGAAAGTGTTCGGACTTCTTGCGTCGTATTACGGGGTAAACGAGAGCCCCTAGCGTACTGACCGTACCCGCAGGTGCGGAATGTCGTAAATGGACATATAAGAGAAAGAGAAAAGCTTAGATAATGCAATGACAGATTAATAATATGCATTGTTATTTGAATAATACATCGAAGCGTACCAGTACAAGTAGTGCAATAAGCATAAAGTAGGACAATTCGAAATGTCCTATCCAAAGGCAAGCTATGCATAAATAGTGAAAAGCGGGTATATCAAGTATTACTAGAGACCACCTGGCGGTTCCTGTGGTCATCTTAGCTTCTTGCCGCCTTGGTTGTTGCTTCCGGAATGTGTCCGGCAATCGGACTGCCGAAAAGGGATTCCGAAGAGTTAGGCCCTGAAAGAGAAAAGGAATGTCAAAGGTATACAGCCCCTGGTGTGGTTAAGCCACAATGCGGGGCGTGTCCTGATTGTGCCCCCGCCTATGTCCATGGTATTTTCAATGCACAGTTATGTACGTGCGGCACGAATTTTGTCGCTGCACTGGGACTGGGACGGGGGCCGGATTGCTAGGCGAGCGCTGATCGCACCAGGCGATCCTGTTTTAGATTGTTCCGGACTCGCTTGAAGGTGTCCGGGAGCTGTAACACCGAATGAGTGGTCTGCCTGAACAGGCTGCCTTGTGCCTCTGCTGCAAGGGCCGCATTGTGCTCTTTCGTATGGAGCGAGCGTTCTGTGTTTCCATTTACTGTTATGACCCCACGAGGTCCTGGCATCTTGAGCTTGAGGTATGCGTAATGTGGCACTGATTGAATTTTGCAAATGATGTCCGTCCGAGCAGTGCATGATAGCCACTGTGAAACGGGACGATGTCGATGATTAACTCTTCTCTTCGGAAGTTATCCGGTGATCCGAAGACCACTTCCAGTGTGATTGAGCCTGTACAATGGGCCTCTACACCCAGGATGACGTCTTTAAAGGTGGTTTTGCTGGGTTTTATTCTCGAGGGATCGATACCCATTTTTTGCATTGTATCCTGATAAAGCAGGTTCAGGCTGCTGCAGCAGTCCATAAGGACTCGAGTGAGGTGAAATCCATCAATGATGGGGTCTAGGACCAGTGCGGCGGATCCGCCATGACGGATGCTAGTGGCGTGGTCCCTACGATCGAAGGTGATCGGACAAGCAGACCATGGGTTGAACTTTGGGGCGACGGGCTCCATCGCATAGACGTCCCTTAGTGCACGCTTCCGCTCCCTCTTGGGAATGTGGGTTGCGTATATCATGTTCACCGTCTTCACATGAGGGGGAAACCCCTTCTGTCCTCCTGTGTTCGGCGGCCGGGGCTCTTCCTCGTCGTCGCTATGCAGCCCCTTGTCCTTATTCTCGACATTTAACTTGCCGGCCTGCTTGAACACCCAGCATTCTCTGTTGGTGTGATTGGCTGGCTCGTCGGGGGTGCCGTGGATTTGACACGATCGATCCAATATGCGATCCAGACTGGACGGAGCCGGAGTATTTCTTTTGAATGGCTTTTTCTGCTGACTGGATCTAGAGCCTCTGAATCCGGCATTGACTGTCGTATCTTCAGTGTTATCACCGTTATTGCGACGCTTTGGTCTGTTAGGACGCTGCCTACCGTTGACATCTTTGGTATCCGAGGTATCCGGATTTCTTGATGTGTTGTTGCTGCGAGCCAGCCAGCTGTCCTCGACCGTGCAAAAGCAGGTCATGAGTGTTGTGAGGGCTGCCATAGATTTCGGCTTTTCATGGCCGAGGTAGCGGGGGAGCCACTCATCGCGGATGTTATGCTTGAATTCCACTAGGGCCTCTGCATCCGGACAGTCTACAATTTGATTTTTCTTAGTCAGGAACCATGTCCAGAATTGTCTGGCCGATTCCCCTGGCTACTAGGTTATGTGGCTCAAGTCATCAGCATCTGGTGGCCGCACGTAAGTGCCCTGGAAGTTGTCAAGAAATGCATCTTCCAAATCCTCCCAACTGCCAACGGAATCTGCTGGCAAGCTATTCAGCCAATGCCGAGCTGGTCCTTTGAGTTTTAGTTGGAGGTACTTGATGGCATGTAAATCATCACCGCGAGCCATGTGGATGTGAAGGAGGAAATCCCCAATCCATACAGCGAGATCTGTTGTGCCATCGTATGATTCGATATTTACGGGTTTGAAACCCTCTGGGAATTCATGATTCATAACTTCATTAGTGAAGCATAGGGGCTGTGCGGCACCTCTGTGTCGGGCTATATCCCGACGTAGTTCGTATGAGTCTTGTCTGTTGTATTCGGCCCGGACGGATTTACTCTTGGTGTATCCGACACGACGATCATTGTCCCATGTGGGCGCGCGTGCCCGTGTCCCGTATATTGACCTTGCGATTTTTGCCTTACTGTCCAAGATGTCTCGCAGGTCCTCTGTGTTGCCCCGGGCCTTAGTATTTTTAACTGAGTGGCGACGGGGTGCGGTCTGAATTTTAGGCTGAAACGCCTCTCTAGCTCGGCCGCGTAGTGGCCGGTCAGCCGCAACGTACACTGGTGAATGAGGTTTCAATGCTTCCTCCTCAAGGTGAGGTAGCAACCAGCGTTTTCGGTAACTCTTGGACGGGCGCTCAAGTTCATGATCCTTGGCCGCAAGGACTTTGGTCCATCTGTCTGCTAGCAGGTCTTGATCATCTTGAAGCTGTTGCTGTTTCTTCTTTAGGCTATTTGCCGTGGCCATAAGCCGGCGCTTGAAGTGCTCTTGCTTGACGGGATCCTCAGGTACGATAAACTCGTCGTCGCCGAGGCTCACCTCATCTTCGGAGAGAGGCATGTAATTGTGCTCCTCCGGTTCTCCATCTGCTGCCTGCTCTGGAGGGCTAGCTGGTTCGTCCTCTAGCTCTACACCATGCCGGAGAGGATTGTTGTTGTCTTCGGCACTATCTGGAGTGTTATTATCTCCTGTGCCGGTATCACTGCTCTTGCTGTGGCGGGACTTAGAGCGGCGCTGCTGACGTTGGTGCTTGGGTTGCTTCTTGGAGGGGTCATCCTCCACTGTCTCGTCGCCATTGGCTTCTTTGGGGGTGTCCACCATGTATATATCATATGATGAGGTGGCGGTCCAGTGCCCCGAGGGCGGTGGATCCTGTTCGTCTCCGGCTTCGTCGTCCATACCGTCGAAGTCTTCGGAGCCGAAATCGAGCATGTTGGTTAAGTCATCGACAGTGGCTACTAAGTGGGTGGTGGGTGGGCAGCGAATTTCTTCGTCGTCTGCATCCCATTCTAGCCGGACATATTTCGGCCAAGGTTCTCCTGACAGGGAGAGAGACCATAATGAGTTTAGCACAGTCGGACTCGACGGAGGAGAGCTCCATGACAGTGCTGAAAGATATCCGCGGAGGTGAGCTCCATGAACGGCGCACAGTCGGACTCGACGAGCATGGATATGAGTGGCTCGGAGTCCGTGGCCGGAGACGAATCCAGTGGTTCGGCCACACGGCTCTTGTAAGGTGTGAAGTCAGTATCCGGCTCTATCGCAACTCGGAGTGCGGCCTCCATGGCGGGGTCCATCGCTCCGCTCTCGGATGGCACGACTTGCTCCGGATTGATGGACGGAGTAGTTGTGGATGCGATCTCCCGAACATTGTCCGATGGCAGAGTTACATCATGCTCATCACGACTGTACGGCGCATCCGACATGGCTCCGAATCCGTCGAAGATCAAGTCTCCGCGGACGTCGGCCGTGTAGTTCAAGTTTCCAAATCTGACCTGATGGCCAGGGGCGTAGCTCTCAATCTCCTCCAGATGGCCAAGCGAATTGGCCCGCAGTGCAAAGCCACCAAATATGAAGATCTGTCTGGGGAGGAAAGCCTCACCCTGGACCGCATCACTAGCGCTGATCAAAGGAGCCATCAAGCCTTATGCTGATGACACAGTTGAACTCTCAATGAAAGCACCAATGTCGGTGCCAAATAGGCGGATCTCAGGTAGGGGGTCCCGAACTGTGCGTCTAAGGCAGATGGTAACAGGAGGCCGGGGACACGATGTTTACCCAGGTTTGGGCCCTCTTGATGGAGGTAATACCCTACGTCCTTCTTGATTGTTCTTGATGATATGAGTATTACAAGAGTCGATCTACCATGAGATCAGAGAGGCTAAACCCTAAAAGCTAGCCTATGGCATGATTGTATGTTGTCCTACGGACTAAAACCCTCCCATTTATATAGGCACCGAAGGGGGCTAGCGTTACACAAGGTCCGCTACAAA
Source organism: Triticum urartu (assembly GCF_003073215.2). Taxonomy (NCBI): domain Eukaryota; kingdom Viridiplantae; phylum Streptophyta; class Magnoliopsida; order Poales; family Poaceae; genus Triticum; species Triticum urartu. Next base: position 327,154,349 of record NC_053024.1, read on the forward strand.
GGAGGAGATATACATATCCGTATTGCCTAGCTTGCCTTCCACGCCAAATAGAGTCCCATCCGGACACGGGACGAAGTCTTCAATCTCGTATCTTCATAGTCCAATAGTCCGGCCCAAGGATATAGTCCGGCTATCCGGAGACCCCCTAATCCAGGACTCCCTCAACGTCCATGACCTTCAAGAGTGTTATCAGGTCGAGCAGCTTGTCAAGAGGCAGAGAGCAGAATATGAGAAGCGTGATAAGGAGAAAGTTCAGAATGCTATTGGCGGTAAGGTCTGAGGCGGTGGAGCAAATCGCCCCGGCAAACCCTTCCGGAACCAAGGAGAACCTGCCAAGGGTCGAGAGAAGGAAGCTTACAATGATGAGAGTGATGGAGGGGATGAAGAGGAAACTAGTGAGCAGGAGTTTCACAAGGCCACTGACGCCCTGTGCATTGATAGGGGTTCATCTCTGCAATCCTCTCACCTGCAGGTCAAACGGTGGGCGCGTGAGGTTAATGCCGTGGAACCAGCGACAGAGGCTCGGAAACCACTAAAATGGTCATGCACGCCCATCATCTTTGACGGAGAGGACCATCCTGACCATACCACTATGTTAGGATGTTTGCCATTGTTGGTCTCTCCAACAATTCGCAACCTCAAGGTCACAAAGATGTTGGTTGATGGTGTGGCCGGGTTGAATCTGATTTCCCCAAATGTCATGAGCAAACTTCAGATAGCAGAGGAAGAGCTAAAGGTCATGGGCACATTTCGAGGAGTTAATCCCAACAGGAGACATCCTAAGGGAGAGATCACATTGTCGGTGACGATTGGAGGGGAGCTGAACTATCGGACTAAGAAAATTGTGTTCGATGTGGTCGACCTCCCCATGTTGTACAATGGGATCCTTGGATGCTCAACTCTGGCTAAATTCATGCCAGCATCCCACTATGCCTACAAATCCTTGAAGATGCCTGGGCCGGTAGGAGTCATTTCCATCCCGTCAGATGAGAAGGATGCAATCATTTGCGTGGATAAGATGTACCGGGATGCACTCGTGGCAGAGGCAGCGGCAGCAGCAGTAGTTCCCGCCAAGGAGACCAGAGGAAATAAGAAGGACAGTAGGGACGTTGCCAAGGAATCTGGGAAGCGTCCCTCTTCGAAGTACGCTGCACTCGTTGATGACTTGCCGGAGAGTTCCAACAGTAGAAGATCCAAAGTTGCTGCCCCACAAGTGAAGAAGGTCCCGATAGGGCTGGCTGGCGTTGATGGTACTTTCACTATCAGCGCCACCCTTGATGACAAATAGGAAAGTGCGCTCATTGCCTTCCGGCGGGCGAATGTTGATGTGTTTGCCTGGCAACCATCTAATATCCCCGGAGTTCCTAGGAAGGTAATCAAGCACCACCTTGCTGTCTGCCCACATGCCCGACCCGTCAAGCAGAATGTTCGGAAGCAGGCCTTGGAGAGGCAGCAGTTCATTGCGGAGGAAATCAAGAAGCTTGAGGCAGCTGGTTTGGTCAGAGCAGTGTTGCATATGACATGGTTGGCAAATCCAGTGGTTGTCTGAAAGGCTAATGGGACATGGAGACTTTGCATAGATTTCACACATCTCAATAAGGCTTGCCCGAAGGACCCATTTCCCTTGTCATGCATTGATCAGATTGTGGATTCCACTTCAGGCTATGATTTGCTCTCCTTTTTGGATGCATATTCTGGATATCATCATATCTTCATGAAAGCTAACAAGCAGATTCAAGCGCCCAGGACAGTTAAGGATGTGAGGCATTTGACAGGATGCGTTGCCGCGCTAAGCAGATTCATCTCCAAGTATGCCGAGCGCGCCCTATCGTTTTTCAAAATCCTGAAGAAGGCAGGACCCATGACGTGGACCCCAAAAGCAGATGCAGCTTTACAAGAGTTGAAGGCCTACTTATCCTCTGTGCCCACTTTGGTTGCCCCCAATCCACAAGAGTCGTTGCTGCTATACTTCGCAGCAACCAATCAGGTTGTTAGTGCGGCCTTGGTGGCATAGCGGGAAGAGGAAGAAGCAGAAAGTGAGCAAGAACTGGCAGAGCCATGCAAGGATTAGGGCAGAAATGGGCACGACAGCGAGGGCTACCCCAAAGACACGGCAAAGAAGAGAGTGGTGCAGCGCCCAGTGTACTTCGTCAGTTCCCTACTACATGGAGCTAGATTAAGGTACTCTGTGATGTCTACTATGCAATCGTATTCTTGTAGACTCATGTTGGGCCTCCAAGCGCAGAGTTTTGTAGGACAGTAGCAAATTTCTCTCAAGTGGATGACCTAAGGTTTATCAATCTGTGGGAGGCATAGGATGAAGATGGTCTCTCTCAAACAACCCTGCAACCAAATAACAAAGAGTCTCTTGTGTCCTCAACACACCCAATACAATGGTAAATTGTATAGGTGCACTCGTTCGGCGAAGAGATGGTGATACGAATGCAATATGGATAGTAGATATAGGTTTTTGTAATCTGAAAATATAAATATAGCAAGGTAACTAGTAACAAAAGTGAACAAAAATGGTATTGCAATGCTTAGAAACAAGGCCTAAGGTTCATACTTTCACTAGTGCAAGTTCTCTCAACAATGATAACATAATTAGACCATATAACAATCCCTCAGCGTGCAACAAAGAGTCACTAATAGCAAACAACAAACGAAGAAATTATTGTAGGGTACGAAACCACCTCAAAGTTATTCTTTCTGATCAATCTATTGGGCTATTCCTATAAGTGTCACAAACAGCCCTAGAATCCGTACCAAAATAACACCTTAAGACAGACATCAACCAAAACCCTAATGTCACCTAGATACTCCAATGTCACCACAAGTATCCACGGGTTTGATTATACGATATGCATCACACAATCTCAGATTCATCTATTCAAGCCAACACAAAGAACTTCAAAGAGTGCCCCAAAGTTTCTATTGGAGAGTCAAGACGAAAACGTGTGCCAACCCCTATGCATAAGTTTACAAGGTCACAGAACCCACAAGTTGATCACCAAAACATACATCAAGTAGATCACGTGAATATCCCATTGTCACCACAAATAAGCACATGCAAGACATACATCAAGTCTCTTCAAATCCTTAAAGACTCAATCCGATAAGATGACTTCAAAGGTAAAACTCAATCCATTAAAAGAAGGTAGAGGGGGAGAAACATCATAAGATTCAACTATAATAGCAAAGCTCGCGGTACATCAAGATCATGCTAAATCAAGAACACGAGAGAGAGAGAGATCAAACACATAGCTACTTGTACATACCCTTAGCCCCGAGGGTGAACTAATCCCTCCTCATCATGGAGATCGCCGAGATGATGAAGATGGCCACCGATGATGATTCCCCCCTATGGCAGTGTGCCGGAACAGGGTCCCGATTGGTTTTTGGTGGCTACAGAGGCTTGCAGCGGCGGAACTCCTGATCTATGTTCTGTTCTGGAGGTTTGGGGATATATAAGACGTGTTGGCGTCGAGAACAAGTCAGGGGAGTCCATGAGGGGCCCACAAGATCGAGGGGCGCAACAATGGTGGAAGGGTGAGAGTGCGTATAATCCATGGACTCAACATTAGGCATCAAGAACTCACGTACTTATTGCAAAAATCGGTTAGTTATCAAACAAAGTACTACGTGGATGCTCCTTGGGGGATAGATTGGTAGGAAAAGACCATTGTTTGTCCCCGACCGCAACTCATAAGGAAGACAATCAATAAATAAATCATGCTCCAACTTCATCACATAACGGTTCACCATACGTGCATGCTACGGGAATCACAAACCTTAACTCAAGTATTTCTCAAGTTCACAACTACTCACTAGCATGACTCTAATATCACCATCTTTATATATCAAAACAATCATAAGGAATTAACATCTCATAGTATTCAATGCACTTTATATGAAAATTTTTATTATATCCCTCTTCTATCACTACAAAAAATACACTTCCGTGCTGATACGTGTTTGTCACAGTAGGTCGCGTTTTTTGTCATGCATGTACATCCATGACAAATTTATGACAGAATCAAGATAGTCATACCTGTGCTGTCGTAGAAGTGTTCCATGACATTACCAAAATTATCACCACGGAAGTGTCCACTTCCATGACGATAAATCGCGCGTCACAGAAGTGCTTTCGTTAAGGGTGACCGACACGTGGCATCCACCATAACGGAACGCCGTTAAGCTATCGGGTCGGGTTTTGGATCCTATAACCCATTAACAGCCCCGACCAATGGGAAATTTCCACGTGTAAAATTCTTATTGGCCGGACGAAACACGTGTCAGCTCGTCAGTGGGTCAGATAGGCGCCTATGATATGTCGACACGTGGCACGGCCCAACAGTGGCCCATTTAGCTTAGAAAGCCGGCCCGTTTGACTTGGTGAAAAGTTAACGGGATGTCCCATGGAAAGCCTGTTAACGGTCTCTTTGCAAATAGCCCATTTTATGGCCCGTTAACTCACGGCCCGTTAGGCCCTAAAGGAAATCGGCCCAACAACGTCATGTGGGCCGTCGAATATAATACCAGCCCATTTCACTTTCGGCCCATGTATGGCCCACGACGTCTTTCGGCCCATATGAGGCCTTCGTATCTTTCGGCCCATTACAGGCCCACGGTGACTCTAGCCCATAATGAATAGTAATTTTCTTTATACCCGTTAACGGCCCGTGATTTACATGGGCCGTTTCCAGCCCTTGTTAGCTTTCGGCCTATTGACGGCCCATACGTTCTTGGGCTCCTTTTCGGCCCTCGATTACATTCGGCCCGTTACTGGCCTGTTCCCCTAATGGGCCAAATTCGGCCCATGGCAAGAGTCGGCCCATTACTGGCCCGTTCCACTAATGGGCCAAATTTGGCCCATGCCAAGAGTTGGCCCGTTACTGGCCTGTTACCCTAATGGGCCAAATTCGGCCCATGGCAAGAGTCGGCCCATTTCTGGCATGTTAACCGGTTGCACCGTTTCCAGCCCGTCCTATATTCTGGCCCATTAACGACCCGTTATGCGTGTGACAGAATTAAGCCTTTGCTGTCATACGGCCTATTAACGGCCTGTTACCATGCTGGGCCGATACCAATTACGCCTGATTATGGCCCATGTAGACCCATTTATCCGACGGCCCGAGGCCCACCGATTACAGGCCCATTTATCGACGGCCCATAGGAGACCCATGGATCCTACGGCCCGTATATGGCCCATGGTAGTTGCGGCCACTTGCAAACCAGGGAAAAAGAAGACTAGGAAATAAATAAGGCCGAAACTAACGCTAGGCTATTAAGGCGATTGCACAGATTACATCCACTCGGCATCAAAGATTGCCACCAGTGCAAATATAGGGAACACCCTACACTATACAAAAATGGCTTGCTGTTTTCTTCAGGCGGTGGCTGCACGTTAAGAATAAATTTGTATCGCACCAAAACAAATTACAACTATATAACAAAAGGAAGGTTGGCATAAAACTTAACAGTCTAGCAGATAAATGCACCACCAGAAGTTCAGAAGCTCAGTTCATTTGACCTAACTGTTACGTTTTCATGATGTATTGTCCGATGGAGCACCATAACCCTCGCCTTCATTTCCCCTAGGCTCCTGAACAACATAGCAAATGTCTGATAGTCTAGTTTCAAAACCATGCATATGTTGACGACATTGAGCAATGTTTCTCCTTGTTTCACAAAGGGTCTTTGTTAGGGAATGGACTTGTGTCTGGTGCGTAGATACAACACTGCTTTGAGCTTGCATATCTTGATCATGAGGCAGTTTGGACGATATTGCCTTAACAACCAACCCAGTATTACGCAGGAACGTGCTTTTGGCACTGTTAGTGGATAGGTACTGACCCACTTCAGCAAGAGGTGACATTGCGGTTATAGTTGCCTCGCCACCTTCAGAAGGTGGCGGTTCCACCATTTTTTCCATAGCTCACTGAAAAGTTGAGGTTTTACATTAGTAGTACCAGAACAGAAGATATTAAGGAGGCAGCAAAACCAAACAAAATAGCTTTGGTCTATATACAGAACTTATTCTGCCGAACCCATGTAAAATACTAGTTGTATTTTATTGCAAAGTACATAATAAAACTAGGTTCCAAACATATGACCATATACCATCGCTAATGTATTGTCTATTTCTTCACATTGTATTGAGGGCTAAGGATAAAGAGACGAAGTTTATAATACGATAAGAATAGTATGATGTCATTCTTATCACAAAACAACTGAGAACAGACAAACATGCAATTGTAACGTTGTGTGGGCAAGTCCAGCACAGAACTAGATTACGGGTCAAGATCAAAGGAACATCACTCCTCTCTTTTAAACCTTGTAAGGTGCAATGATACGCTAAGACGATTGTTTATAAAATTGAAAAGAGCAATAGACATTGGCTGCAAACCATGCAGTTCAAGGCACAAGTCAGAGTAAGTAGTAGTTAAAAGGCATGAGGATTAAGGACTTACAACAGTGGCTTGACTGGTGTAGTCATGCCCTTCTTCTTGCTGGTGTGACAGTCCTTGAAGATTTCCACAGCATTTGGTTCAGGTACTTTTTTGTCCTTGCGGGCTTTCCTCTGCATTTGGAACAAGTCAATATAGATCTGATAATATGGTACAGCGAAAAGAGTGAAACAGTAGCTAATTACAAGAGCCTCGCAGTGTGCAATATAGCTATGAGATCCTGTCGTCTATTGGAATTTCACTTTCGTACGGCTGGCCTTGTTCTTTGAACAGTTCACCTACAAGAAGATAGATTTGTGTGGCACATGCGTAAATAGGACTTCAATATGTGATCTGATGACATATATATAATGTACCTGATACTTCGGATCGGACCAGTGTTTAACGAGGCATCTCCAGTCTTCATTAGATATATTTTCCACTGGAGATGTTTGGGCAAGTTCACTCTTAGACTTGCCTTCAAAGTGAGTTTTCCACAAGTTATACCGATACTGTCGCAGAGCAGACTTGAAAACATGGGTGCAAGCTTGTCTGGTTGCATCATCTTGGCTATCCAACTTGAACCTCATCTGTTGAAAATTATGGGAGTCTCATTATCAGCAACCTAGAAAGTATTGGACAGAGCAAGACGATATTACTAGTTTCCATACATAACCATACTTACAGATAAATGGTCGAGGAAGATGTTGAATTGGGTTTCATCTTTGTCATTCCTGTACTGAATCCATGTTGGGAGGATATGTACATGACACCTAACAGCAACTGCTGCCTCTGATACTAACTTGGCTGACTCTGTAGCATCACGTGGCCTTTTTAAACCTGCCTCAAAATAGATCTCCATTCTTCCTCCTCTAGATTTAGTTAACCTATCGAGCATTATCCCTGATGTTTGTTTCCTCTTGCACCTAGGTGCTAGTCCAACAACAAACATATGAAGTGTTAGTGTACATCAAACTATGAGACTACATATAAAGAAGCATGCAACTCTAACTTGACTCCAGCAACTACCTTCTTGCTGTTGAAGCTCACAAGGTTCATCTGATATTGCCAACTCGTCTTGTGTCAAGAGTGCTTGGGAAGTAGTGTCAGGTGGCAAGGGGGCTTGGGAACGTGCTGCTAGCTCAGTTGACGCACGAGTACGTCATGCAGCTGGTAGTACTGTGGTAGGTGTTGCAAGAACTAGGGTTGTCTCTGCTTGTTTGGTGGTAGCTATTTGTTTCTGTTTGTCTTTTTTGCAACTCATGAAGCATGGGATGCCGTGTTTGTAGAATTTTCTGCTGGACTTTGACCTTCTATTGCACCATCAGTACTAGCAGAATCTGCAGGATTCATCCGCTTCTCATTCCCTGCCATTCTGTGTTTCTTCCTCTTTCTCTGTGCCATGTTAAGTTAAGCTGACAAGAAAAATGAATAACAATTTAGTTCTTCAGAACAAATTGATGCGTGATGCAGACGAACTGAACTTTGGTGTTAGACAACCACATGATAGGAGGATGTAATATGTATGAAAAACAGGACGGAAGAGATAACCAGAACTATGATGTGTAAACTAAGAAGAAGACATTTTACCAAATTAGAAGCAATGCAATGGAAGGTAGACACCATATGAAAGATGGTACAAATATCGCTCTGCCAAGTTAACAGTGTCTCATCATAAATGGCGTTTAAACAAATGTGAAGCAGTACAAGAAATAAATCATATGCAAGATGCAAACAAGATCACACTACCATGTTAGAGGTATCTCGTCATTAGTGCCATTGCATATTCACAGCATTGCATATTCACAGCTTATGATGTGTAAACTAAGGAGAAGGCATTTCAACAAATCAGAAGCAATGAAAGCTAGACATCGTATGAAAGATGCAACGAATATCACTCTACCAAGTTAAAACGGTCTCGTCATAAGTGACATTTCAACAAATTAGTAATACAAGCTAGAAAAGAATGTGAGATGTAACCTATATCACACTCCGAAGTCAAACGTGTCTTATGATAAGTGATTGTTGCAGGTTACACAACAGTAGTAATTTGATGTAAGAACATGGTGTGATAGACAGATATTGTATGTTCTAGAAACAGGAACACTTGTCTTATTCAAGTATAATGTGTAAAGTAAGCAGATGGAATTCAACAAAATTAGAAGCAATACAAGCTAGACATCACACATAACATGCAACCACATATAACAATGCCAAGTTAGAGGGAGCACCGGTGATGCTGCACTAGGGGAGACGTGCTCATCATAAACACAACTTTGTTGAGTGTCTATGCATGTGTTGTCTTGAAAATCATCTTGGGGGTGTGGAGGAGTAGAAACTGTAGAGGCCCTCCTTTCGGAAGGAGCACCTTTATCCCTGCCTTGCTAACATCACACATAACATGCAACCACATATAACAATGCCAAGTTAGAGGGAGCACCTGTGATGCTGCACTAGGGGAGACGTGCTCATCATAAACACAACTTTGTTGAGTGTCTATGCATGTGTTGTCCTGGAAATCATCTTGGGGGTGTGGAGGAGTAGAAACTGTAGAGGCCCTCCGTTCGGAAGGAGCACCTTTATCCCTGCCTTGCTAACATCCTTCCACTTTATTGATTTTGAATTGTCAAGTAAAACCGACAAGAAAAAGCAATAAAATTCTCTCTTCAAAACTCATTCATGCATGATACTGACAATCACTACTTTGATGTAAGGCAAACACATGATACCAGGATGGAATATGTACGAAAAACAGGACGGCATGGCATGTTCACAACTGTTTGTGTAAACTAAGTAGAAACCATTCCAGCAAATAAGAAGCAATGCAAGCTAGAGACCACATGAAAGATGCAACCAATATGACTCTGCCAAGTTAAAAGCGTCCCATCATAAATGGAATTTCAACAAATTAGAAGCAGTGCATGCTATAAATCATATGAAAGATGCAACTAATATCGCACTGCATATACTAAAGGTGTCTCGTCATGTTGATTGATGCGGGATACAAAAAAACAATAGTTTTATGTAAGGACATGCTTAATAGACAGATGTACTATGTACTAAATACAGGAAGGCATGTCACATTAACAGGTATAATGTATAAGCTAAGCAGACTAGCACATGCAGTTTAACCAGATTGGAAGAATTACACTCTAGACACCATATGCAACATGCAACCACATATCACGCTGCCAAGTTAGAGCAAGCACCTGCGATGCTAGTGTAGGGGAAATGTTGTAATCAACTACAGAGCTACATTCACTATCTTCATCTGCAATTTCTGTTTCTTGAGAATCATGTCGGGAGGCTGACGCTGCATTCTTTAAATGAGGAGTAGTCCCCTTGCCTTCCTGCCTCGTCATAAGTGATTGATGAGGGAGACACCAGAACATTAGTTTGATGTAAGAACATGGTTAATACACAGATGTACTAGTATCTACCAAAAACAGAAAGGCATGTCATATTCAAAGGTATAATGTCTAAGCTAAGCAGATGCAATTTAACCAAATTGGAAGCAATACAAGCTAGACATCCGGCTGGAGTGGTGAGCATGATCATCTAGGACCTGAGATCCTAGTGGGAGGCGGGCTGCTTCGCCACCATCGCAGCTTTTTAGTTGGCTTCCAGGTGATGCCTATCTTTGCTGGGCTTGTCACTGGCTCGGCCAGTGCCCTGACTAGCTATTTGTCTTCTGGTGCTCACGGGATGGTGGTTCATGTAAAAAAATATCTTTCCTTATCTTACCGACTTCGGCCTTTCGAATACAAGCTAGACACCATATGGAACATGCAACCACATATGACACCGCAAAGTTAAAGCAAGCACCTGGGATGGTGGTTCATTGCGAGCGAGGTCATCAACTCCAGAGCTACGTTCCCCGTCTCCATCTACTGATACTACACCCTTTAAAGCGTTGAAACGTGTCTTGCCTAGCCGCACACCAAACTGGAGCGACTTCTCTCTTTTCTTTTTGGCTTCTCTCATGGCAGCAGAGTCTGAAATACCCTTGCATAAAAACACAACAGTGAGAGTAAGGGTAAAGTGTGTGCAGAACTAGTGCACTGTAAAACTAGAAGATAGCAGGTGGCTGAAAAATAAATGACAGGAGACATATGATAGCTCTACAACATTGCATGGCAAACAAAATTAGATTCTACTCTGTATGATTTTGTAATATATCAGCACAGGAAATGCAGGTACTCCTCCAGCACACCACCACATGTGGTCATATCTCAGATAACAGTCGACTAAAAATAAATAGGTCAGTCGATTTTTTTAATGAACCGTCTGATCTATAAGGAAGGGGCAGATGGCCTTCGTCTACCTCCCGCCAGTCACTGATGATGATCTTTCTCGAACCGCCAGCAACCACCAGCCCAGACCCCTGCCTCCGCCGCCCCTCCCTCCCATCGACCTCACACCACCGCCGTGCTTGGCAGCGCCCGCAGGCCATCCCTTTAATCCCGGCCGACCTCCAGATTGGGCGCCAGTAGCTCTAGGCCGCACACGCCCCTAAGATAAACACCAAGGCGCTGCTTCCCCGGCGTAATAGGCGTACTAGCGCCTGTTACCCGGGGAATGCTTCCGTTAATTGGGAATCAAGTGGCCAGAAATTGAAATTCCGGGGGGCGATGGAACTCTAGCTAAGGTGAAATAGTATATGAGGAGAAACCTTGTGCATCGTGAGTTACTAGGAACATATAGTATCAAGAAGAAGCGGTCAACTAGTGTCTTCTATGGGATGAACACCGTGCAACGGAGACGTAAGATTTGCACGAATAAGGGAAGAGGAGTACCCGGAATTCACTTCCGAATCCTCCTATGTATATTTGTTAACCCGAGGATCATTGTTGACAACACAGTGAAATGATATCATTGCAAAATACGTAAATGTATTACAAGTAGTATATTTGTCACAAGACATACCTAGTGAAATGTCTCATGACATTTATTACAATCAGAAAACAGCGGAAAGTACAAATGCGTAGCGACTCCATCTCAGCCACAGGCAGTCGATGTAGTCCACGTGACCTCACTTCTACGGATCGCCATAGTAATCGTAGTCATCACCTTCATCTTCATGCAACTCTGTTGTCAACAAAATTATTGCCATGAGTACATTATGTACTCAACATGCCTCCCACGGGGAAGGACCTAATAGCTACATGTGGCTTCAAAGGAAGGCTTTATGGCTCATTTGCATAAAGCTAATTTTGTTTGACAAATAAATCAGTTGGATAAAAGCAGTTTTTGATGAAAACATGTTTTATCTCCAGAATAACTTTCTTCAAGTGAGGATCCTCGATTAACTCACACTCTTCATAGGTTTCAAGAATAGGGGCAAAGAGGGAATAAGCAAGACAGGTCATGTACATGAAGAAAGATTCATGTGCTGTCCTTGACCGTGGACACGGCTATTCGAATAGTTTTACACTCTGCAGAGGTCGTACACTTTACCCACATGACACAATCCCGTCTTGATGCCACCAGTGGCCGCTGGTATAGTACACCATTTGGTATACCGGCAGGGAGATTGTGATGAGGTCTTTGGACTAGATCCCCCAAAGATGTGACATGCCCACCGGGTCTGGCACATGGAACTGAGAGTACGTCCTCAAACCGGCCCCCCATCTGTGCCGAGGATACTCCTCGCAAGGAAGCTATCCCATCTGCGGTACGGCGACATCGACACCTAAGGCTGACTAGCTTACTTGACCAAGCCAGTGCCCATATAGCATGTGGTTGTACTGTTATCACAATCTTCAAATCCAAGACTTATTAGGCCTTAAGCGGCACAAACGACTGATTGCCCCCTTCAACTCATGAAAGGTGGCCAATCGCTCCTTCAATCCTTGATTCAGCTGTCGCCCGTGCCAGTATTCAGATGGTAAGTTTCACCCAGAGTAGAAGAGGATAGAGAAGGTCAACAAGGGCCAACAGACCTAGCTCAACATTAAGTTTCAACTGTCAATGACTCAGAGATCATTTAACAAGGCACCTATAGGGTGATAAGCATGGCTAAGCATTTCTACTCTACGGGAACCTTATATTTCTACTCAGGTGTCATGTAAATAGGCAACAATCAGATCAAGGTAATGTGTCAATCGACATGCTAGCTATGAGAATTAAAATAGCATGCACAATAGTAACAATAAAATCTCAATGCAATTTCATAAATCATAGGATAAGTATGATCAAAAAGGAGTCATGCCTTCGTTGTTGAGTCCTTCAGTAACCTATTATGTCCATGTCCAACATCGATATCGTCACTCCCTACTCGTCGGAACGATAGCAAAAGACAAACAATAAATACCAAAGCAAAAGTAAATCCAAATAACATCCAAAGAAAATTAAGAGTGGATGGATAGCGAGATATCGATCAGATGGAGATTCTAAAATGAGATAGCATGATAGGGAGGTAAGTAGAGAGGAATCAGTGTGTGACAAGGTTTAGGTTGACACGACTATGGAAGGCTTGGCGATCAAGACTAACGCTCTAGTATGAACTGGTAGTGCCCACTACACATCTTGAAAACTATATAACAAACACAATGGCATCAACACACATGAAAAGGAACCATCCTACTACACAATCATAATCATGGCATGATAAAGGTAAAAGTTAACCATAAATAAATATTAGATAGAATCTAAATATTTACAATGGTTATTAATTAGAAAGCAAATATAAACAACAACAACAACTATAATAACTCAAAAGGAAGTATTCTATATGACAACCAAACCAACATTATAATCCATACTAGTTAAGCACTCAAACATCATTCAACAACATGATTTGAAATGATCTAGGTTTAGCCCTAAAACATTATTAAAATATAATAGGATCAATTATATCAAACAATTAGCAAGAAACTATATAACAAATAGAACAAAAGGATGAACAACTATCCTAGACATTATATGATTAAGATTAATAATCAACCACAAGTAAATATTGGGATGGATCCAAATATTTATAATGGTTAACAACAAGCAAAGACTAAACCCCCAATCATAACAACTATTAGTAAGCATCTCTATAACAATAGCTAAACCATTACTATGGCGAAAGACAACTGAATAATAGGACATGTTCGATACAAGGCGTGTGAGGGAAGAATTATAAAGATTTCTTAACTAACAACACAAGCATCAAACATGCAAGTTATCATGAGAAGATGCTAAACTAGGACATGGTCTTACTACTACTAAAGAACAACTAATACTCAAGTAACCAATAGCAATAAGGTTACCACTTCATGCTTAAATAATAGAGCAAACTATGCATCTAAGTATACAAGGAAGACACATCTCAAATAACATGAAAGGTAAACTATCATAAACATGAGATGAGCTATTGCAACAAGTATACAACACTCATAATACTAATGTGAGACAAGTCAAACATATAAGATCAACACAAGTACAACTATAACGCAAGTTGGTTGATAACAACTAGCCTAAATATCAAGCATGATATTATCACACAACACTAGCACGACATTTATGATGGACAACCACACTAAGGAAGCATACCAAGCATGCAGGGAAGTAAACAACTAGATCATGCCATCGCAAACATCAGGCATTGTACCATACTAGCATGAGTAACAAAACAACATGCATTTCTATTTAGCACATCCAACACTTGCAATACATAAATAAACAACTAGGCATCATACTAGATGTGAATTGGTACACACATGCTATGCAATCTAGTTATATAATCACAACAACATGAGACGATACTGATCAAGCAAGAAGTTATTTAATAAAAGAAAGTACGAGGTCAACAAACTAGTATCATGTGAATCATCTCAATGAAGGCTAACCATATGTGCAATCACACGGTAGTCCATACTAGCAATGCTATAACACATGCATGGTAGGAGACAATTAAATAAGCATTCTACTTGAAGCGATTGTTAACATGGCATGGCAATAAACTCAGATAAATAAACACACACCAAACAATTATCAAAAGTAATAAACAAGGTTATATGCCATAGGAATAAATTATGTATAGCAATACAACTATATATGAACCATATCATAAATGAACTATCCATATAATCTTGGATAACAAAAAAACAAGAGGTGTCATGATTTCAAATCAATATAACAAACATGTGACATGATTGAAAATGAAAACATAAACCATATTTAAGTCATCGCCATGCTAAACAAAATAAACGAAAATGATCAAACATGAACTATTCCGTAATAAATCAAGCAAAGCTTAGAACAATCTTACATACACATGGTAATAAATCGCAACAACCTAGTATATATATTGGCATGATATATGACTTCCTACCGCACGAAACAAAAATATCATCATGAACATCATCCTAGAGCATGGCATGACTTTAATCCCTAGATCACACATGCAACATATATGAGAATGATTCTAGAAGCCATAGCTAACATATTTGCATGCTATTAGAATTACAACAATTAAACAACACATCAACAATATCTAGTCACTCATATAAAATCTAGATAAAAATAGAAGGAATAAACATTACAACAACTCAAAAAATAGTGCGCATGCATAGAATAAAGAATACATACTGCCACAATTATGAAGCCGAAACAACGTACAACTATTTCAACAATTTAACAAATGTAAAATAAAACTAGTAAAGTGTATTTTAATCCTAACATTAAGAAATAATTAGGAGCGACTCCTATGGATATAAAAAAACAATGAAAATTAAATTCTAACGAAAAGTTCGCCGAATATTCTACACATGCATAAAAGTGAACTATAGACAATAAACAAATTGTCCACTCAGACCAATATGCAAAACATATTTTAAATAACTCTAATTCATAAAAGAATAATATAACAACTCACATGTCACACCAAAAATAATGAGAGGCATAACATGAAAATATGGACATATCATATTACAAAAAGATCATCGAACTAGAAAGCCCCTTGTATTCTACCACAAGAATGAGTATGAAAATATATATCGTACCGCTTGCAAGATCAAACTATCAATCTAACTCCACAACACGATTACTACAGCCATAAGAAACATTTCATATGTTGACCACAAGATTATCTGATAGGCCAAAAATATAAAGACAAGGCGATGCCATCGAATTGAAATACGTTTTGGACAAGCATGGCCAACGAGATAGATAGGTTGAAACATGATGTCTATGAGATACTACGGGTGATGTTGAGGAGGTGTGCATGAGGAATTGGATAGAGGCTCACCGAGTTGGACGGAACGGTGTGGTGAACTTGACGAAAAGTGTACACGCACATGTGAAATTCTTCGCGTGTGCTCGACGGAACGACTTGTTTCTTCTCTGAATGGATCCGTGGCATGTAGTAGAATCATCTGGCGCAATGGTTTGGACGGAGGTGCTTGAAGTCATCGGGGTGGAGACCTCGCGTCCATGGAGCTTCAAAGTTTAGGGACAGTTCTTTGGTAGATTAGGAAGGGAGAGGGAATGAGTTGCTATGGGAATGGAAGAGGAGGTGGAGGTGCACGTATATGTACCAGAGGAATTGGAAACGATGTGGAGAAAGGAGAGAACGATGGCTGTTGGCGTTTCGTTTTTTGTACATGTGTGCGTGTAGGTGGAGGAAGGAGAAGCGCTCAGGCTGACAGTGGGAGAAGAACCAAGTCTACATAATTTCATATTTGGAAACCGTAGAAATGAAAGGGAATTAAGAGAAGGAGTTTCCATATGGCTGAACGTTTCCTCTTATGTGTAGGTGTAGGTGGTCATTTATATTCTGTAGATTGGAAACCTACAGAAGGAGAGGAGCCTCTTGCTCGGGTGAGAGAGATGGCCCAGGTTGGCAAGGCCCATGAGAAAGGAGGGGAGGAGAAAAAATAGATGGGCTAAGCCCATGCGACTTAGACAGGAAAAAAAACAGTGACTCAACCCAGGTAAGAGAAGGCAAGATGTTGAACAAATGGAATTTCGCCTAGAGTTTGAGACAGGAAAAACATATTGATTTTCCTCTTGGGAAAATTTAGAGAAGGAAAGAAGCTCAAACAAATATCAAACGGATTCACAAAAACCGAAGTAAATTCAAAGGCGCATATTTCAATATGCCAAAGAAGAGAAAATAAAGCCCGACTAAAAGAAAAGAAGTAAACTCAAATTTTAATTTCGGTTCACATTAGTTCAAATTAAATCCATTAAATTATAAAATTCCAATTTAATCTTGGTTAACAAATAAAACAAATGAAATTTTCTCGCCCTGATTTTTGGAAAACTTTTTCTTAAACATTCTGAGAATCGGGATGTTACAGGGGGGAACCATGTTTCGGTCTGGGACGTGCTTGTTTTTGGCTTTTTTGAACAGAAGATGGGACGCGCTTGTTTGAAATTTGGGGAAAGTACAAACTTTGCCCCCTCTTAAATTTCGGACCTACTGCCGGTCGGGGGTAGGATGGTAATCCCAGGTATCCCAAATAGTGGGCGGGAGCGATTTCGGCTGCGCGCATGTGTGCTTAGGCGGCCATTGTGTATGAATGTTTTTCGGATGCGGTTGCGTGGTATCTAGATGAAGCTACAAACCTACCCCGGTTTAGACCTTTGGACGTCGGGCCGGTAGGTTTCACGGGTCGGAGTAATTAGAAAAGTAATTTCCTTGTACTACCAAACATTGGTCTCACGCGGTTTCGGGCAAGTAGAGGCTCTTTTGGCGCTTCGTTCGAAATTTTGAAACACAAGCATTCGCGTTTAGAGTACTCTTGAACTACGAGGATTGACCTAAATATACAACGTTACATTTGACCTTTTATGTTTGAAAACCTCATTAAATTATCTGCTTCTTTTTGAAATTTTGACACTTGAAAATGCTATAACTACGATTATTTTGGAATGGAGGAGCTAAATTTGAATCTATTTTGTACACGACTACATATGCTATTATGTACAAAATCAGAGAAAAGATTGGTGCCCCCATAATTTAGGTATGGTTTACAAATGCCATGATATCAAATTAAAATAATTCAATGGACTTCATGTTGAATTCGATTTTTTTAAGCCACCTTAAGTTGAATTCAAATGTATGCTAGTTCATAGGTAGTAGCTATTTATAATGTCCTTTGTGTAACTTTCATACGTATAATGTGCTTTACACACACAACATGAACTGTACTCACGTTTATATTCGATGGCTAAAGCGATGCATTGTCTGGAGTTCAAAATACTAACTATGTGGATCAATTGTGTCGAATAATAACATAGACATGCTCAAATTCGATAGAATCTAGATGTCTGATGAATCAATGACCGCTCCTTACGCAAATTGCAAATATCATGATCCCATCCTAATATTTGGATACAATTTATATCTTTAATCAATGTGTAGAGCAGTTTTTTACGTGTAGTTTCACTCTCTATCGGTGGTCTCTCACACATGCTCACACACTCTCTCCCGAGGTGTCTTTCTCGCACACATGCTCTAGATATAACCCTCCCTCCCTCTTGTAACCATTTACAACTGTTTTCACTAACCTTTATCAAAAGCACTCTTCCTCTCGAAAACATACACACGCCCAATCCTCATCGACCCTTTCTATATACATGGACCTGCCTACGTGTCTCATGTACGCACATTATCTTTAGGCCTGTCTCTCATGCATTGTCTCACACCTCTCTTCCTAATCGACGAGTATGATTCTAGCAGAGCATTCTGTAGGATGCCCCTTAAAGTTAGGTTGGATGAATAGTAATATCAAAGATAAAGGGGTTACCTTAGTCCGAGAAGCTAGGGTTACAAATCCTAGCCGGATTTGTCAGTGGACACAGAGTCCTTCACAATTCTGCTATCTTTGTCTTGTACGACTGGTCATCCATGGGTCTTCCTAAATGCGTCACGGGTCGACCAATATGGCACAGGACGGAACAGAATGAAGGGCCTCACCTCGACCCACTGGGCCTCACGCGGTGACACACCCTCTGCCCCCATGTCTCATTATCTTCTCACACCCACACATACCAACACAAACACCACACACACAGAAAATTTCTCCTGATGCCTCTATTCCCTCCCCCCTTGCATATACACACTCAAGGGAATGGAATCTCTTGTCGTGACGTCATATTCGTCTCTCTTTCTCTAGACCACTCCCATTTCTCGTGCTATCTCTCCCACGCCCCCCCCGTCGGCCCCTCTATCCATGCCTCTCTCGAATACGTAATACAAACACATACCTCTCTAGGCCCCACCAAATGCATCAGCTACACATTCACACATGTTACATCATGTACCCCATTGATCTAAAAAGCCCTCTCTTCACGTTTATTTCGCATACAACATTCCTTTTGAATAAAGTGTGGCCAAAAAATTATTTTAGAGTTTCTACATATATACAACATTACAAAGTTATATGGAGGAGTATGAACGCTAATTTGCATTGCATGGTGCCCACAATGATATTTATTCCGCACTGTGAATTTGTATATTTTTATACTATATACAAAGTTAGTCATAATAAAGAGAAACGAAGAGCATCCCTCTCTCCATCGCATACCCCCCCTGTACGCCCCTATCACGTATGCACACAAACTGCATCCAGGCAACACTCACACAAACACATGCACCCACGCACGCACGCAACACTCACACGTACACACGCAGCCACGCACGCACGCACGCAACACTCACACGCACACACGCATGCATGCATGCATGCATGCACACACCAGAACACCACACGACCAACACACACTCTCACGCTCAAGTGCTCAACCTACACGTGCATGCGCACACATCAGGCCCTGACAAACACATACACAACCAGGTGATTCCCGCGCACGGGTTGGAGCCTTGTCGTGCCTGCGTAAATTTGTGTTTATCTGACCTTTTGCCTATGTGAATTGACAAGTGGGACCCACAACAAACGTGGTCAATTTAACTAGTCAACATGGCGCCACGCAGACTATTTGGCCGGTCAACAGAGTGCAATTCGATGCTGAGCTGTGAGCAAGTGACCGTATAATCACCGCAAAACGTATATAGTGACCGTAATCAGCTTATTATGAAGTTCGGTGACCGTATTACGCTTTTCTCTCTGTACGCCCTCCAAAACTACATCTCTACACGTTCTCGCATGTTACATCTAACTACTATGCAATACAGCACTACTACTACACTCTAACACAATAGATCATATGTGTTTTTAGTTTTACTAGATATCATATTGTTACTTATAATTATTCAGTTTGCATACATTAAAATTGCCTTTGAAATGTATGGCCAGTATCATCTACCGCGCGGGAAAAATCCCGCCCTTTCCTATTTAATCGGGTTTGTATCGATGGATCATGCGAAACAGCAAAACTATAATACTATACAGTACAAGTGACAGTTCACTAGGCCATCGTGTCGTCTACTCCTCCTTCGAAAGAGTAGAGCACTCGCTTTCATAAATCTTCTAGTCCCTTTTGCCGACATGTGGGACATCAAGCTACCGGGTCCACGTGCCATACCGGAATACAGTGCAGAGCAGCCGGGGTGAAGCACCCCAGTCATGGCGCCGGCGTAGTAATGAGCAATGAGGCATCAAATCACAAAGCTTCACCTTTCCCGCAGTTAAGTTGGAGGGACAAAGCAACCATCATTTCACTCGTTGCTGAATCTTCTTCTCCCTCATCTTCTTCAACTTAACCACGTGTTGCTTCTGCCGTTGTTCTGCCTCATGTGGGACGCAGATCGGCTTGGTAAAGCACTGACACGTGGGACCGCATGTTAGCAAACCGCCAGGACAATGTCCTCCGAAAATAAGAAGCCTAATCCTAGACTTACAAAGGGCTATGTAGCTGCTACATATACTTTCCATCTAATCTATATATGCCCCCCTCATTTTCGGGTGGGGTGGGCCTAATCCTCTCCTTTAATCCAATCAAATAGTCCCACATCACATCAGTTCGTAACTTTACGTAAACCATTACGTGGATGTAGCATTGCTCAAATAGGAAACCTCCCCCGCCATCCGCGCGGCAAAATCACCACCTTTTTACTAATCTCGATTCTATAATTTTTTAGATCAATATAATTGAGATTTGTATAGATAGCACACAGGAGCAAAACCAAGTGGTACGGTTAAGGACATCCACAATGTGTAGCCAAATGTGAAAATAGCTTTTGGCATCGTGGGAACCATTGTGGACGGTGTTGCCAAAGCCAAAAAGATGGAACTGAAGCTCCCTGATTGATTGATTGAAGGAATAGAAAAATGCAACGTCTCTCTCTTTCTCCCATGCTTGGACGCATGTAGTACAGTATAGAGCACAGAGTCTACTCCCATGTCCCTTCTATCACAAATCACAAAGCAGTGAGGCGTCAAATCACAAAAGCATGGACGAAGCAACCATCATTTCACTCTTTGCTGACTCCGCTTCTCCATTGTCTTCTTCGAGAAGCCATCTCACCGCATTAGTTACTCCTAGTAGTACTAGTAAAGGACTTCTTGGATGCAAATAAGGCGGTTGTCTCGGCTTGCAGGCGGCACTTGCGAACGACTTACTGTGGTCTCCCTCAATGGTGTTCTCTGTCAAACGCACTTCACCAAACCACCAAAAAAATATCGTCAACGTCACCACAATGGGGAAGGATGTCAAATATAGTTACTACCTCCATTTTTTTGTACACAAGGCCAGTATATCAAAATTACAATTTGCAAAGGACCACTAACACTAATCGAGGCAAAATTGATGGGGTTAGCTACCAAGGACATTAATATCCCCTACATGCATGCGGAAGTGAGAAGGTTGGTTTGCATGGCGCTGCATTAATCAAGCGATGAGGAGTGAGATGGTTAGCTCTTTGGTCTTTGGAGAAAAAAATACGCATTAATTGACACGTGAAACAAGGATTTGTATCGATTAAATCCTGTGAAGGAAAACCCAGCCTTTCTTTTTTAACACTAGTACTCCTAGTACGTACGTACTTATCCTGTTTGGGTCTAGGCCTTGCATTGCCAAACTTCGCCACACATTTTTGCCAAGCTTGCCTAAAATTTTTAAAATGGGAAGGAGGTACACTTGCGCACGGCTATCGCGGTCGCACCGCACCCTCACACGGTCGCTCCTGCACGCCGCGGTCGCACCGCACCCTCACCCAGTCGCTCCTGCACGCCGCAAACCCAACCAAGGGAACGCACCCTCACAGACATGTGTTGTCACATGTGAACACACCAGACTCAGCCATCCTATCGCTGACACATAATTTTCGTTCATACAGTATGTTTATCCAACCGCATGTTGGGGAGTATTCGTACGGACCGTGCGGTGGTCTGTTGGGGAAGAAGAAGAGGTGAGGAAGAAGGAAAGAAGGGTTAGGAGACGTAGGATATTCATCCAACCGCCTGAAATGGTAGACTGACCCAAGTCAGGCGACTTGCATAACAAACATATGTTTTTACACAGCAAAAGATCCATAAAAACAACAACATAAAGAAAAACTATCACTGCTCACGGAAAGAGACGACCTCGTCGTCTTTGGCTGCCGGCGCGAACCAGCCGTCTCTGCCGACATGTGTCTCCGCACCGTGCTTGTCCTCGCCTCCAGCTACTCGTTCAAGCGGAGCGTGCGGGTGCTCTGCACGGATGAGAGCACAGCCCGGTTTAAGTTGAGGACGTCCGGTTCCGCCTGCAGGAGGGCCTCGATGGCAGCTGCATCCGCGCGCTCCGCGTCGAGTCGAGCCTCTGCCGCCCGGTTCAAGTCCAGGATGTTCGGTTCCGCCTGCAAGAGGGCGTCGATGAGAGCGGCATCCGCGCGCTCTGCGTTGAGTCGAGACTCTGCCGCCCGGTTCAAGTCCAGGACGTCCGGTTCCACCTACAGGAGGGCCTCGATGGAAGCGGCATCCGCGCGCTCCGCCTCAAGTTGAGTCGTTGCCGCCCAGTTCACATGCACGACATCTGGTTCCGCCTGCAGGAGAGCCTCGATGGCAGCGGCATGCGCGCGCTCCGCGTCGAGTTGAGCCTCTGCCTCCCGGTCCTCCTTTAGTATCGCCATGTTGAACCGCTGGTCCGCGTGCACCATGGGGGACTCAGACGCCGGCACGAAGTCGACGTCCATCGTCTGATACCCATCGGGGGCCTTTTGTGCCGCGACCTCTTCCATGAACATTGGATCGGCTTCCTCCTCCTCATAGCTTGGCTCCAGAGAACTCGGGGATTGGCCCGCCACAAAGCGAGCTTGGGAACGGAGGTCTGTGGCGCCGACCGCCGCCGCGATTTCTACGCGGCGCTCCGGCGTCAGCATCTTGTAGTAAGTGATCTTGCGGCGCACCATGGCTTTCCTGCGAACTAGGGGACGCTTGATGCGGGCTAGGGGATCGAAAGGTGGGGGAATGGGCTGGAGATTTGGTGTGGTTTTAGGTCAGTGGCTGGCGTAGGCCGAGCAGCGAAGGTTCTGGTGTGAATAGTGGTTCCGGAGACGACCGGTCAATCGGTTTTGACTGTACATCGCTCTTGTCGCGTTCGCGTTGCATCCCGGCACGCTGGACCCTCCACGTCACTCACCGAATGGAACGCGCTTCGTCTTGCGTTTTCGCTCGCTTGTGGGACCCCAGTTAAGAGCAAACCGACGTCCCTCCCCCTCCCCCGCCCGCGTCATTTATTATACCACCACTCCCTCGGTATTATGCGGAGTAAATAAAAACAGAGGGAGTATACTATGGATGAGGATCCCCTGATGTGGCCGAACCCATTGAGTAACTGACATGCGGGGCCTAGCAAGCATCGGGTCTGCCAGTAAGTGACCGAAAGGGAGGGTAAGGCAGGGATACCTACGTCAGAGGATCCACTTCCACTATAATACTTTGACCAAATGTTATAGTAATAATATATGACATGCAACTTACACAAATGTTAGAGTAATAATATATGACATGCAACTTACACAAATGTTAGAGTAATAATATATGACATGCAACTTACACAAAGCATATAGGGTCTAATGCGTTTTTCGAGGCTATCTTTGACCAAATGTTAGAGTAATAATATATGACATGCAACTTACACAAAGCATACGGTCAAATTCGTATGTGAAAGGAGTTTCCAATGATATAATTTTCACATTATACATCTCATGTACTATTAATCTTGTCAATAGTCAAATTGGAAACCATCTCGAGTACAAAATCTAGGAGTACGTACGAATCTAAGAATATTGATTGGGCGTTGTTGAATGTTGATACCTTTTTGATCAAAGTAGATATACTTTGACTATACATAAAACTTATATTTAAACTAGAAAGGATAGGAGGGAGTATATTGTACGTTCAAAAACGAAACGAACATTGAATACCCTTTATATATGATTTGCGAATGCTATGATTGTGGACGACATGAATCGCGCGGTGCATTCATGTCGTCCGTTCGTATGTCGTCATTAAGAGGCTTGGTGCCCGCGGAACCAACTCCGGCGACTTAATGACGCACCCGGACGCTTGGCCTCACCGGAATGCGCAACTTAAAGCGGCAACGCCCTGCTAACCTCGACACCATAGAGCATCGTCCTCCTACCTGGAACCACATCCGCCATGACCGCAAGCGCGAACGCTCTGCAGGAGAGCTTGTCTTCGGGGATGGAGCTCGAGGTCGCCGCCCTCGCTCAAGTCCCCGCACAAGCGGTGGCCACGCTGGCGGCCGACGACGGGAGCACCATCAGCCACGCGTCCTACTTGCCTCCGTCCAACGTCCGGCACCGCCGAGGTCGGGGACTCCTCCGAGGATGAGTAGGGCATGGGAGGCGGCAGGGCATGGTGTGCCAACTGGCCGGTCCGTCTCCCGTGTTATACTTTTCCTCACCGGAGACCGCACCTTCACTTCACGGGTCTTGAACCCTGCCCCCGTACATGGAGATCACAGATGGAGGACATCGGTCGCCGCCGTAGAATAGGTTTAGGGTCGGGTTTCTTTTATTTTTTGTCCTATAAAAGTTCGAAATGTAATGAAAATCTGTCGTGTTTGCATTAATCTCGGCCGGTGTATATGAACTTTCACAATAATATACATATTGTAGGAGTACTAGCAAGATGCCCGTGCGTTGCACGGAAGATCAAGATCTTGTGGGAGAAAAGGATGAACGAGGGAAAGCCTTATCTGCAAATGTGGAGAGGAGTGCGGGTAAATTGTCATAGTTTCCTTCCTATCCGTTAGATATAGATCGGACGGCCTATATTGCAGGATTGGACACATCTTTCTACATCTACGGGAACCTACGAAATGGTTAACGTAAATTTCCTCTCTCTCTCCTCCCCTGATTTTGCCCCTCCCTCCCCCCAATCTACAATCAACAGCTCACACGTTTCACATTACGTTAATTACGTAACTGGGATTACGTAGGTGTAGCATTACTCGTCCTAAAAAACCCAACTAAGCCAACCTCCCAGCATATCGCGCGGGAAAAGAGCCGGCCGCGCCGTTTTAGTCGGGATTACCGGATTACTAGTAGTGGTATCGATGGATCGTGCGAAGCAACATTTTTTTGAGGGGGCGAAGCACCTAGTTTAAAAGGAAAAAATGCGTTACACTGACAGCACTCCTGTCACGGTCGGATTGCACCCCACACACGTTCGGTCCTGCACACGGCTCACGCAAACGGAACGCACTTCGGCTTGCCTCTTCACTGACACGTGGGACTGCACTTGGAGAAACCGACCATGCGCCAATCTCCCCCCGCCCATCGCGCGCAAATCCTCCCCCCACACCCAAAAATTCCCCCCAAATCTGATTCAACCACCCTTCGGCCAACTAGCCAATAATATTCCCCAAACCCCCCTCCCCCATGTCCCCCTCCACTCCATTCGCTCAGCCAAAGCCGCCCTCCTCGCCGCGCCGATACGTTGGCGCCGCGGTTCGGCGATCCTCTCGCTCCCACAGTATGCTCTCATAGACTGCCGTCCTCTAGCCGCGCCACCACCTATGGCTACGTTCTTGTGGAGGCGCACGGCGGTTAGCGCCGCCACCGCTGGCGACGTTCGTGTGGAGACGCACGAATGTCAGCTTGTCGCATGGTATGCGCATTCTAGACTGAGGCCCCGTTCATGACGGTGTAGCGCTGAATGTTAGCTAATAGACACTGTTAATCTCACTATTTGCCAAAGTACTTTACTGCCAATATGCTCTGCTTAAGAAGCTTCCTTGCCCTGTTCTGCACTCAATCTGCTTAGCTGAGATGGCATGCCCAGGCTGATTAGTTGCTAAAATATCCTGCCATATATTTATTCTAACGTAGATTGCCATGGTCTAGTAGCCAATCTGTTAGCTGAAATAGCTCTACACCGTTTTATACTCGATCTTTGTTGCTGCGATGGCCTTCGATAGTTCGATGGCTGTGTGATCGGCCTCATTGACTGCTGAAACAGCCTGCCATAATTTGGCACTCAAACTTGTTTGATGAATTAGCTTGACATATATTTCGTTACTTAGATCTACTCGTCCAAATATCTTGCGATAGCTTTAGACATCGACCTAGGTATTTTTTTCTGGACTTCATTAAAAAGCATATATGTTTTTCCTGTAATATCTAGTAGAAGAACTAATTTGTATGTCTAACAGATGGACAGGACTTGGATAACTTCTGCTTGAAGATTCTCCACTGCATATGTCGAGGGGGTTGAAAACTTCATGAACTTTATCAGAGCTGAGTACGGTGGTCCAAAATCAGAAGTGCTCTGCCCGTGTAGCAGTTGTATGAATTCAGTTACAAGACCCCAGTCAACTGTGCAAAATCATCTACACTTGTATGGGATGTCGGTCACATATACTAGGTGGGTTCATCATGGTGAAGCTGTGAACGTCAATGTTATTGACTACGTGGAAGCAGCAGATCACCATCTTGATCTGCCTGATGCTCAGGTGGAAGAGGAGGAGGAGGTGGTGGTGGCGGACCTAGTGAGTTTGACCAACATCGAAACAATGCTACGAAATGCTCCTGCATTCCGTGAACTTTCACCTGTAGAAGAAAAACGGTGGGCCCGCATGTTGGAACAATGCAACGTTGCTGTCACCCCAGGAAATAAGCTGTCAGTATTCTTAGCTATGGTCACCTTTCTTCAGGTGAAGACATCTGAGCAGATGACCAACAAATCATTCGATGCGATGTTGGCTGCTTTCCACGAATCTTTCCCAGATGCGTCTGAGCTGCCACACACCTACAGTAAAATGAAGAATTTCCTTCGTGCAGTTGGAATTGGATATGATATGATCCATGTTTGTAAGAATAATTGTGTTCTGTTCTGGAAGGATTATGCCAACTTAAGTGAATGCCCGAAATGCAAATCATCAAGATGGAAAGATGGAGATGCTGTGAAGAGGATTCCTCATAATGTTCTGAGACATTTTCCAATTACACCAAGATTGCAGAGGTTGTTTCATGATGCTGAAACAAGAGAGGATGTACTGTGGCATTCTAGGAACCAGGAGTAGAGATATCAGAATGTAATGAGCCATCCATCTCATGGTAGTGAGTGGAAAAGCTTCAATGATAAACACAAAGAGTTTGTTGCTGACCCGAGAAACATTAGACTTGGCTTAGCTTCAGATGGATTTAACCCATTTGGCCACCAGAGCGCCACATATAGCATGTGGCCAGTGCTTGTTATCCCTTACAACATGCCTCAAAATGTCTGCACCAAAGAATCAAACTACATGATGGCCTTGCACATCCCAGGTCCAAAAAGTCCTGGAAAGGATTTTGATTTGTTCATGGTGCCTCTTGTGGAGGAACTTCAACAGCTATGGAAGGGTGTTCTCACTCGAGACCTATATAGCAGCCCATCAGCTGATTTCTTTCTGCGTGCTGTTATAATTTGGTGCATCCATGATTATCCGGCTTTTGGCACTATGTCAGGGCGAACGACACATGGTTACAATGCATGTGTTCGCTGTGACAGGAATCCGCTGTCATACGCAATACTTAGCAAGATCTGTTACATTGGACACCGCTGTTTCCTTGCCAAGGACAAGCCGCATCCTAGAAAATACCGAAGACATGTGTTCAATGCAAAGCATGAAAACTGTGATGCGCCAAAGAGGCTCACCGCCGATGAGTTGCAAGTGGAATTAGAGAAGGTCAGGCATATTACACCAGGAAACCATCCTGGTAATGCTAGCGGGAAAAGGAAGCATGGCAGGGTAGAAGAGAGATTATTGTTTACCCGTGGGTCCACTTTGTGTGACTTGGAGTATTGGAAATATTTGGATCTGCGGCATAATCTTGATGTGATGCAAATCGAGAAAAATATATGTGACAGCATTATTGGCACACTTCTTAATATTGAAGGCAAGACGAAAGATACCTTAAAATATAGGATTGATTTGACACACCTGGGTATCAGAAAGGATTTGCAGGTGCAAGATGAAGGTAAATCACAGGATATGGCACCAGCTGTGTACGTCTTGGACAAGGTAAAAAGAAAAGAATTCTGCGAGGTCCTATCACGTGTGAGATTCCCACATGGATTTGCTTCCAACCCTGAAAGGAGAGTCAGTGCAGATGGAAACAAGGTACAAGGGTTGAAAACTCATGACTGCCACGTCCTACTTCAAAGGGTTTTACCTGTTATCCTTAGAGGATTGGGCCGCCCTGACTTATACAGAGCAGTTGCAGAGTTGGACCATTCTTCAGGGAACAGTGCAATAGGAATATCAGGATAGATGCTTTGGAGCGTCTTAGAGACAAGATACCAACTATCCTATGCGACCTTGAGAAGATATATCCTCCAGCCTTCTTTGATGTGATGGTGCATGAGGGAGTCCTGGATTAGGGGGTGTTCGGGTAACCGGACTATACCTTCAGCCGGACTCCTGGACTATGAAGCAGGACTTAGGGTTTTACCTCCATCAAGAGGGCCCGAACCTGGGTAAAACATCGTGTTCCCTGCCTCCTGTTACCATCCGGCCTAGACGCACAGTTCGGGACCCACTACCCGAGATCCGCCGGTTTTGACACCGACATTGGTGCTTCCATTGGGAGTTCCTCTGTGTCATCGCCTTTAGGCCCGATGGCTCCTTTGATCATCAACAACGATATGGTCCAGGGTGAGACTTTTCTCCTCGGATAGATCTTCGTCTTCAGCGGCTTCGCTCTGCGGGCCAATTCGCTCGGCCACCTGGAGCAGATCGAAAGCTACGCCCCTGGCCAACAAGTCAGGTTTGGAAGCTTAAACTACACGGCTGACATCCGCGGAGACTTGATCTTCGACGGGTTCGAGCCACGGCCAAGCGCGCCGCACTATCTCGAGGGGCATGATCTAGCACTGCCTCCGGACAGTGTCCTGGAGGCCGCACACGCATTGGTTCCGACCCCTAACTCGGAGCCTATTGCGCCAACCGAGGATGAGCAGTTGGACGTAACCTCGGGGGCTTCGATCTCAAAGGCGATCGAGCTGAACGCTAGCCCCGCACTCTGCATGATCCGTGACTCCGAGGATCCGGACTCCTTTCCGAACTCCGAACCCCCCGCGCCCCTACCGATCGAATCCGATTGGGCGCCGATAATGGAGTTCACCTCCGCAGACATCTTTCAGCACTCGCCTTTTGGCGATATCCTGAACTCTCTCAAGTCTCTCTCCTTATCAGGAGAGCCCTGGCCGAACTACGGTCAGCGAGGATGGGATACGGACGATGAAGAAATTCAAAGCCCACCCACCACCCACTTGGTAGCCACTGTCGACAATTTAAACGACATGCTCAACTTCGACTCCGGAGACATCGACAGCATGGATGACGATGCAGGAGATACCGACGAACCAACGCCCATAGGGCATTGGACAGCCACCTCATCTCACGATGTGTACATGGTGGATACCCCTAAAGGAAGCGACAACGAGGAAAAAGGGGATGGGACGGGAGATCGACCCCCCGAAAAGCAATCAAAGCATCGGCGTAAACGCCGACCCAAGCCCCGCCTCGACAAAAACCCAGCCATAGAGCAGGACGAGCCGGTAGACGACGAGCAGGCCTTAGAGCAACCATCCGAACAGGGCAACACGGATAGAGAAACCGAACAGCCCTCCTCCGGCGAAAACGGCATTCCGGACGACCTCACGCCGGATAAACCTATGGAGCAGAAGAATCTCCACGAGAGGCTCGTTGCAACTGCATGCAGCCTAAAAAAGCAGAAGCGGAAGCTAAAAACAGCAGAAGATGCACTCCGGATTAGATGGAGCAAAGTAATCAATACCGCAGATAAATACGGCAACAGTCGTCGCACTAAAAGCTATCCGAAAAGAAAGCTACTGCCTGAATTCGACGAAGAGGCCCTAGAGCCCTCGCATTCAAAAAATGAAAAAGCCACACGGTCGGATAGAGGACCCCATAAAGCGGCAAGCGGCGCCGCACCTAAATCGGCATGCGACCCACTTAAGGATTCGCATCATGGCCCAGTCAGGTCCATTTATGGGCCAAGAAAGCAAGCTCTCGTAAGCAACGCTATGAAGCCATCATCAGAATCCGGCACACCCAAATACAGGGGTGCCGCACACCCACTATGTTTCACCGATGAGGTCCTGGACTATGAATTTCCAGAGGGATTCAAACACGTAAACATAGAGGCATATGATGGAACAACAGACCCTGGAGTTTGGATCGAGGATTATATCCTCCACATAGACATGGCTAGAGGAGATGATTTCCACGGCATAAAATATTTACCCCTTAAGCTTAAAGGGCCAGCCTGGCATTGGCTTAAAAGCCTTCCCGAAAACACAATTGGATGCTGGGAAGAGCTCGAGGATGCTTTCCGAGCATACTTTCAAGGGACCTATGTCCGCCCTCCGGATGCAGACGATCTTAGTCACATAACTCAACAACCCGGAGAATCAGCTCGGCAGTTCTGGAATAGATTCCTCACTAAATAGAATCAGATAGTTGACTGTCCGGACGCCGAAGCCTTAGCAGCTTTCAAGCATAACGTCCAAGACGAATGGCTCGCCAGACACCTCGGCCAAGAAAAGCCAAGAACAATGGCCTTACTAACAAGCCTCATGACCCGCTTTTGTGCAGGGGAGGACAGCTGGTTGGCAAGGTGCAGCCCCAGCGACCCAAGTACATTCGAAACTAGGGATGGAAACGGAAAACCGCGACGCAACAAGGACCGTCGCTGGACTAAGGACAAAACTCCGAAGAGCACGGCAGTCAATGCCGGATTCAAAGGCTCATGACAAAATCAGGCAAAATCGCCCCCCAGGATAACAGGGACGATCCATCCAACCTAAATAAAATCCTGGACAGGATATGTCAGATACACAGTACTCCCGGGAAGCCTTCTAACCATACCCACAGAGACTGTTGGGTTTTCAAACAATCCGGCAGACTCAATGCCGAACACAAGGGGCTCGACACACCAAGAGAAGACGAGGACGAACCCCAAAAGCGGAGCACCAGGAAACAAAAGAACTTCCCACAAGAAGTAAAAACAGTGAACTCACTTCACATAACAAAACGTGTGGCACCCGTAAAGGTATGCACCACACGGCCCATCCCCAAAGGGTCCTGCCACTGGTTGTCAAAACTGATCATCTTCGATCAGCTCGATTATTCTAGAAAGATCAAGAATGTAGGCTGGACTGCCTTGATACTCGATCTAGTAATTGGTGGACTCCAGTTTTCAAATGTCCTTATGGACGGTGGTAGTGGACTAAACCAGATATATCAGGATACAATCCAGCACATGGGGATAAACCCAGCAAGAATCCGCCGCAGCAAAACCTCCTTTCAAGGGGTAATACCTAG
Source organism: Triticum urartu (assembly GCF_003073215.2). Classification (NCBI taxonomy): domain Eukaryota; kingdom Viridiplantae; phylum Streptophyta; class Magnoliopsida; order Poales; family Poaceae; genus Triticum; species Triticum urartu. The sequence goes on from NC_053024.1 coordinate 327,185,533, forward strand.
TCCGGACACCCATTGTATGGGTTTTCTCCGGCTCGAAGTCATATTCGGCTCGGCCGATAACTTCCGCCGCGAAAAGCTGACCTTCCATATCGTCCCGTTCTCAAGTTGCTATCAAGCACTACTGGGACGCGAAGCTTTCACTCGCTTTAACGCAATACCGCATTATGCATCTCTTACGCTTAAGATGCCCGGTCCACGAGGCATCATCTCTTTGAAGGGGAAGCACTAAAGCGTGCCTCCCCAAGCGGAGGACTGTGCGGCCGCTTTGACAGCCCCAGAGCAAAATGGCCTCACCGGCCAAAAAACTTTGAAATAGGTCATTCAAGACCACGAACGCGGATAGACGAGTTCGGTGCAAAATCATCATTGATGCAGGCCTAGTGGCCATATACCCCCGCACTAGGGGCTCCATGCATATACAATAAGAGACAATAAAGCTCAATCTTATATATTTTACTTTATACTTTGTTTATTTTAAACTTTTTCGGCACGACCCGTTTTCAACTCAGTTCCTCTCTTTTACAGATGAATGTCGTGCGGCGCCCGTCCAGGATACGGCACAACGGAGACACAGGCACAGACGTGCAGTAGGGACCCGTCCTAAAGGATTCTTTTTAGATTAAGACCCCGCGTAAACCTTTTTTACTTTCTCTTGTTGCTACACATCCCCTGGTTTTTTCTGATATAACCACGGAGGAGGCTGGCGTCTTGGCATGTGGCCACGTCAGAATTTTTGTATGTACCTGGACACTAGGGGCTTTTTTAATAAAGAGTGTTGTTTCGCCCGCACTCATAAAGACCGAACACCTTAGGGAGTGTTCGGCGTCGCGAGTTTTCGCATTATATGCATCATCTCCGAATCATGTCTTTGGTCAAATGTTGGGTTGCCCGGCTCCTGAGTTCGGCTACCTTACGTTCCGCTCTATCGGCTAAGGTAGCACTAGGAGAACTACTGCGATTGTGCCCCAGTTCGGCCGGGCAAGCACCTCAGTAGAGAAAGCCGAAAACTGACTGTCATGATGTAGCGTGAGACTGGTCAGCCACTCGATGACCTATCGGAATCTATCGGATTCCTCCGCTTTAACGAAGGGCCGCTTCCCGGTCAGGCACATACGCGCCCCGAGCTCGGACGAGCGTAGTTGCCACCAAGGGGCTACCTAAATAGTCTCACTGTCAAACTCCTATGGCTAAGTGAAAGTGTTAAAGCATTATAGTCTGGTTGCCTGGCCCGCTGCGCTATCACCTCCTTTGTAGGACCAAGACGTTGGGTTAAGTGTGAAAATGCGTCTTCTGCGAGCACCCCCGCACTATGTGCGTGGGGGCTGAAGCCAACGACTGCCATCTTTCAGATTTTGTATATATATATATATATCTTAAAACGGCCGCACAGGAGGTGTTCCCAATACTTGGAGGCACAAGTATAAAAAAGGCCACTACAGTTTATCAAAATATTACTTTATAATTACATATGCTATCATAACATAGCATCTTTCGCGCACTGCGTCTCTATTACACGAGCGCCTTCAAGAACTTCCTAAAAATAGTGCTCGGAGGGCACTCGGCTTTTGTCCGAATCTCGGGACGCAACAATGGTGGTCTCCATCTCTGCCCAGTATGTCTTAACACGGGCAAGAGCCATCCTAGCGCCCTCTATGCATGTTGACCTCTTCATTGCATTTATACGCGGCACCGCGTCAAGGAATTGCCGCACTAAGCTGAAATAACTCTTCGGCTCCGATCTCCCCGGCCATAGGTGACCCATGACATACTTCATGGCGAGTCCAGACAACCTATTCAGTTCGGCCCATTGAGCCAAACGATCATCCACTGCCAGTGGACGCTCTGGATTGTGAAACTGCGACCAGAAAAGCTTTTCCACTTCGCGATCTTTCTGATCTCGAAAGTGTTCGGTCGCATCAGCAGCACTCGCTGCCAAGTCCAGATAGGTATCCTCCACACTCCACATCCGGTCCAACGGAGCAAACTTCGGATCGCAAAATTTCCTTCGCAGCATAAAGGGCTTTCTAGCCGCAATCTGTTCGGCCTGACGCAGCTCCTCCTTCGTAGCTCTCATCGCAGAGCGCGCGTCCTTGGCATTGGCAACGGCCTTCTCTAAGTCCGTCTGTTTCGCCTGGTCTTCTTTTTCAAGAAGTCTGCAACGGTCTATAGTGCTTTTTAACTTTTCGGCCATCTCGGCCATCTCTTCCTTGCTTCGACAATGAGTAGCCTGTTCGGCCCTCAGCTCTTCAAGGGCTTTCCTGGTGGCTGCATCACTTTCGTTGGCTTGTTCTTTAGCTCGGGCAAGTTCTACCCTAAGACTCTCCACGGCAGCCGCACCATCTGCGTCAAGCACACACATCGTAAGACACAAGCATAAAACTGTTCTTACCTGATGCCGCCCAAGGAATTACATACCTTGAGCCTCATCAAGCCGCTTATTGACAAGCATGATGTCGGCATCTGCCACGTCCAGGTGCCACTTTAGTTCGGCAAAATCGTCAGTTCGGCTCGATTCCGGACACCCTGCCACCTGCATTCAAAGGCGACATCTTAGACCTGGGATTATGATCCTCCGCGTGCCGTCATTTCTTGACGACGCGCAGAGTCTCAGGGGCTACTATCTACACAGGGCGGATCTTATTCATGGGAACTAACAAAAGTATACATTATCTAATGTACCTCGAAACCCGTCAGTAAACTTTTGACGGCCTCATACAATCCGCTCTCTGCGGATGAAATCCTTTCAATCACCGTGCCCATCAATGTGCGGTGCTCCTCTAAGATTGAAGCTCGCCCCAGCAGAATCTTTAGCTCCTCTGGCCGAGCACCAGACGGTGTCGGGCTCGTCCCATGACCTCTTTCGAAGGCCGGACACGGAGAACCTCGGGGGGGCGCATAGCTACCTTCCGCCCCTGCTGGATTCGGAGAAACCCTCCGCGACGGCACCTCAGGGTCGCCCGCCTCGCTAGGCGGCACGGCAGGGGGAGGCGGCACGCTCTCCATCATCTCCGGAAGGAGATCCCCCGAAGACGAGCTCTGCTGAGAAGGGCTGAGGTCCGAGCTACAAGGTAAAGGTTTGGTTAATCTTCTCAGATATAAATCAAGGATTTCCCTCATCCCTCAAAAGGAAAATCTTTCTCCACTTACGGCTCGCTGGAGGGCTGATCCCCTTGAGGGCGTAGTCCGGCCGAGGAACTCCCTGGCGTCGGACCTGATCCCCTTGAGGGCGTAGTCCGGCCGAGGAACTCCCCGGCGTCGGACTATCTGACGAGGATTTTCTCCCCCGCTTCGAGGCCATGGTTTCCGGGTCGTCAGAGGCGGCTCTCTTCTTCCCCTTAGGAGAGGAATTGTCGGTTCCTCCCTTCGGAGCAGCCTCCTTCGAGGAGGCCATAGCTTCCCTGTCCTCCCCTCCAAAGGCATTATCTCCAGCATCCTGACCAGCACGGGATCCGGCCTGGTTTCAGGAAGGGGAGCCGGACACCTGATCAGCTTTGCCTTCGCTATCCACTCCTGTTTAAAAGGACGTCTCTTTTAGGGGCAAGTTTATGACAATTATACGGATAGAAGGTCCGGGCACAAGGTTGCTTACTTGAGTATCCGGGCGATTGCAGCTTAGGCTTGCGTCCTCGGTTAAATCCGGACACATCTCTTGTGATCCGAAGAACAGTCTATACATCTCCGCGGGTGTTGCGCCCATAAAGTTCTGGAGAGCTCGTGGTCCCTCTGGATTAAACTCCCACAGGCGAAGGGGGCGACGTTTGCCGGGCAATATTCGGCGAATCAGCATGACCTGCGTCACCTTGATCAAGCTGAGGTCTCCTTCCAAGAGATCCTTAATTTGGCCTTGTAACAAGGGCACGTCTTTGGGCAAACCCCAATCTAACCCTCTGTTAACCCATGATGCTAGCCGTGGTGGGGGACCCGAGCGAAAGGCAGGAAGCGCCACCCACTTGGTGCTCCGGGGAGCGGTGATATAAAACCACTCTCGTTGCCACAAGCCTAGCTCCTCTTGAAAAGAGCCCTCGGGCCATGGAGCATCAACATTTTTGCTTATAACAGCGCCTCCGTACTCTGCGTGCCGTCCCTTGATCATCTTCAGCTCCACTTTGAAAGTCCTGAGCCATAATCTGAAGTGAGGGGTAACACGGAGGAATGCTTTGCATACAACAATAAACGAGGAGATATGGAGGATGGACTCCAGAGCTAAGTCGTGGAATTCCAGCCCGTAATAAAACAGCAGTCCCCTCACAAAGGGATCCTTCGGGAAGCCTAACCCCCGAAGGAAGTGAGACACGAACACTACGCTCTCACCGGGCTGGGGACTGGGGATAGCCTGCCTTTGAGCAGGCAACCTGTGCGAAATTTCGGCGGTCAAGAACTTAGCCTCTCTCAACTTTAGCACGTCCTCCTCCATGACGAAGGAGGGCATCCATCGGCCTTGAAGGTCGGAACCGGACATTGTCGAAGGTCTAAGGCACCCAGAATCTGGAGCCTAGGGTGTTGGAACTCGAGGCGACGGGCGAACTTTTTTTGGGATTGGAGAAAAGGAGTGAGGCCCTGGTCTCTTTATAAGAGGTTGAATACCAGGAGCCCTCCCGGTAACCGTTTGGGACTCACCTTTAATCGAGAAAACATGCTAACAGGCATGATTGGGTTACCCACGTCTGTATTGATGAGAATCCCGTAAAAGGGGGGCACACGATCTCTGCTTTGACAAGACGTGCCAAGGAAACTGCCTCGCAGAACACGCTGAGGTGGAAAAGTGAAAACGATTCGAGTAAAGGATTATGCTGTAGTGTGATGACACACTGCGGAATACGTCAGCAGATTTGATTTGTGTTAATATCATTCTCTCTATGGCAATATGTGGAAGCTTATTTTGCAGAACACTACTCTTGGTGTTTACAATCTTCTATGAAGGACTTGGAGGAGGAACCTGCCTTGCAATGCCGAAGACAATTTGCACGCCGGACTCGTCATCATTGAAGCCTAGTTCAGGGGCTACTGAGGGAGTCCTGGATTAGGGGGTGTTCGGGTAACCGGACTATACCTTCAGCCGGACTCCTGGACTATGAAGATACAAGATTGAAGACTTCGTCCCATGTCCGGATGGGACTTTCCTTGGCATGGAAGGCAAGCTTGGCGATGCGGATATTCAAGATCTCCTACCATTGTAACCGACTCTATGTAACCCTAACCCTATCCGGTGTCTATATAAACCGGAGGGTTGTAGTCCATAGGACATCAACTCCATATACAACAATCATACCGTAGGCTAGCTTCTAGGGTTTAGCCTCCTTGATCTCGTGGTACATCTACTCTTGTACTACCTATATCATCAATATTAATCAAGCAGGACTTAGGGTTTTACCTCCATCAAGAGGGCCCGAACCTGGGTAAAACATCGTGTTCCCTGCCTCCTGTTACCATCCGGCCTAGACGCACAGTTCGGGACCCACTACCCGAGATCCGCCGGTTTTGACACCGACAGTGCATTTGGCTGTTCATCTACCTGATGAGGCACTACTTAGAGGTCTAGTACAGTATGGCTGGATGTACCCTATTGAAAGGCGGCTAGGCACTTTCAAGGGCTATGTTAGGAACAGAGCTAGACCCAAGGGTTCCATTGTAGAGGCCTACATTGCTACAGAAGCGTTGACATTCTGCTTAAAATACATTGAAACAGCTGATCAGCTTAGCAAAGAGGTGGGTGAAGACAATCCCGGGCTCAATGTTTTCGATTATTCTGTTCGAGTTATAGGGAAGAGTCGACAAGAGGACAAACCTAAAGATTTGGACAAAATGGTTTGGTATGTGTTGAATAACTGTCCTGAGATACTACCTTATATCAAGTAAGTGCAGTACTGCAGCTTATACATCGTAATCTACTAAACTTGCAGCACATTCTTATATATTTAGATGTTTGAAGCGATCACTATGTTGTGCAGCATCTACAAAGAGGAGTTACTGCCGCAAAATCCAAGAAACATTGACAAACTGGTTATGGCAGGATTTGCAAAATGGTTCAAGAACCATGTAAGCTTTTGAAGTGCACTGTCAGTTTTTTTAATATATTGAGTACATAAGATGATCAGCTTGTCTATTTTCTAACCATAGGTTAAGAAGATGCGGGATGATGTGCAGGCAGTTGATGATGCCCTTTACTCACTAGCAATGGGTCCTGATACTCGGGTAAGACATTATGAATCTTGCGTTGTTGGAGATGTGCGCTACAACACCCTTGCACGAGACGAAGGCAGGAAGGCACGGATACGTATGACAAAGAGACAATTGAAATGTATGCTAACATAAGAGACATTATTCAGTTGCAGTATATCTCTAGTTTTGAGGATCATCGGTGTGTGGTTTTGTTGTGCTGTCGTTGGTATAACCTATTTTCCAGGATCGCAAAACCCAGAGCTAATGATTATTTCAAATCCATCAATGTCAAGGCGGCGTACCGGACCAACGAGCCTTTTATTTTGGCAAATGAAGCAACACAGATATTTTTCTTGGAAGACACATTTGCACATAGCGATGACTAGAGAGTATTGCAAAGGTTTGAGCAGAGGAATTCGTTTAATGAAGTTGCACAACAAGATGATGCTTACACTGCTCCTGATGTACAAGATAACATAGATGTTCCTAATATCTTTGAGAACCATCATGTCAATGACGCCAGCGAAAAGATTGCCTGTCGTGCTATGGACATACAAGAGTTGATCAAGAAGAAGCCAACGTTCGAGGACGTTGAGGACGAAGAAGAAGATGACACCGTGGGGAATTACGATTCAGACTGATACACATTACGAAGATGTCGATGCTGCTGCTACGGATGATGATTACATTGCTTTTGTCGTATTTGCCTGTCAGAAGACGTTTTTTATCTACTATGTGAAATTGTGTTTGCTATGACAACTGAAACCTGATGAACATGTTGTTTAGTATTTTGCTGTGAGAACATCACTTGTTATGTATGCTGATTTGCGTTTGGTGATTGTATGACAACTAAAACATGATGACATTGTGGTTTAGTTGTACTCATATTTGGCTGTGAAACTTGAATTTGATGACATAGTTTGTTGTTGGACTACAATTTGCTCGATGTATTCGAATGAGAACAAAGCTGACCCGACAGCGCCTCTGCTATTTATTTATTTATATGAGCAAAAGGGGATACCCCCTGATTTCCGTTAATAGAAATCATTAGATGTTGACAACACTACGACCAGCCTGCTACACAAGTTTCATTCATTACTAGTTTCAACAAAGTGCTCATGTCATAGCCACTGAATACATCACGAGTGCTACATACACTTCAAATAAAGAGACAATCATCCTACAGAGCACATCGATTTTGCCCATTATATTAACAAGCTCTTTCATCTCGTCATTGCTGTCAGGGCCGTTCAGTAGCCATTGCTTGGCCATGATTAGAGGAACTGCATCTTTAACCTTCTGCTCCGCATCTTCCTCTTCTGCCGTTCCTTCAGTTACTTGTCCAACACCCCAACCTGCTGTATTGGGATTCCTCAGCTAACCAAATAATCAGCGTAGTTGCATTCCCCCACATCAGCAACTTCCCAGAAATTCAAATCACACGAATCTTCCCTTTTTTGCACGAATCAAATTGGTAGATCATCAACCAAACTATTAAAAAAAACCAGCAACTGAAAGCAGCAGCACAACACTTAAACATATTATTACCCCATGATTCGGGCATTTGTAGAAGACTCGGCTAGGGTTGCGGATTGTGGTTGAGACACGATGGATGACTCTGCGTGATTTGCAGAAGTGGCACCACACCAACGGCAGCGGGTTGCGATGAGCAATCGGCTGCGGTGCGCTTGCCGGCGAGGGTGTGATGAGACCCACAAGCGATGGTACGGGTTGCGACTTGGCGCATATCTGGTTGTTGCCTGCTGAAGAGCAGGTGGACGAGAAGCCAGCGGACATGGTTGCTGCGGCCAGAGCTTCTGATGCTAGGCAGAGTAAGTAGAGAAGAGGAGAAGCGAATGTTGGATATGTCAGTTTCATTACTTGCAAAGTAGCATAGCACCATATATAGTCATAGTCTAGGTTTCGATTCGAACCAGCTACAGGAGCACGTCTTTCTTTTTTCTAAAACTCGGCAATGTCTCTTTACTGTTACACTAGCTTGTTCTGTACGCCTTCCCATGTCTTTGATTTTCTTTCCCTTTTTTTGCGAGGAAGGAAGGAAGACAAAATTGAGAGTTCCTGGGACTCGAACCCAAGACCTCTTGGTTGAAAACCAAGGGTGCTAGTCACCTATGTGGCGAACGTTCCCTGTGAGGAGGACGGCAGACGAACGCATTTTCCTCGCAATTTTCTTCATATATATAAAAAAGTATGCTACTTGGTGTCCGCTTAATCAACAAACGATTGTGCCAACCTTGACTGTTGGATTGACATTCAACGTCTGTCACGTTTCTTCAGTCTCTTCTTCCTCGAGCCGCCAAAGCCAAACCAGCGTCGGCGGGACCGCCTGCTACCGCCTCCCATGGCTGGATGTGATCTGCCCCGGCTCCTGTTCGTTCCCGTTCGAGGCCTCACCATCGTCCTCCGCCTTGGTTCGCTCGCCGCGGTGCCGCCCTTCGGTGTTGTCATCATGGTCAGCAACCGAGAGGAATAAGGAGATGACTGTACATGGTGAGGATGACAGTAGGCACCCAGTAGCGCACGCAGTAATTTTGTTTTTTCGGGACGGAGAAGGGTATCAACTGGGTTGTGCAGGACCCGTGGCCCGTCTAGCCCAGGCTTTGATTTCATATGTTTAGCACATGACCAACCCAGTTTGTTTTTTTTTCTTTCTGAAAATTGCTAGCCAGCTATTTTGTTTTTTGTAGAATAACCAACGTAGGCCTACTTGCTTTTCTACGCCCTGCTGGGCCGGAAATCTTTCAAGACGAGGAGGGATGCATTTTGCCCAGAAAATGGGCTATAAGTAATAAGAAATGGGCTATAAGTAATAATAAATGGGCTGTAAAATGAAAAAATACAACAAACAGACAATTAGTTCCAAAGTACTGTTTTCTTTCGGATTTTGATATCTTAAATTTCATTGTTTTTGTGCGGGTAAAATTTCATTGAATTTAAATTAAGGTATATTTAGATTTAAAATTAATTTGAATCTGGCTAGAAATTTCGGGCTGTATGTTGTTTGGGACAGATTTGGAGGCTGACTTGTGGGTCTACTAGGTTGACGTGTACTTTGGCTTTGTCAACTTAGTCCACAAACGATTCTAGCAGTAGTGACCGTTGGATGTTAATCCAACGGCCGTGCTGCTTCTTCAATATTTGATCTTCTTACTCCAGCCGCCCAAAGTAGCTCCGGAGGGACTGCCTGCTCCCGCCTACCATGGCCGGTTGTGCTGCTGCATAGGCCGCACTGCCCCACCCCACTTCATTGCTGGCCAGGCCATTCCTCTACTCACCCACACCTCCTGTTAGTTTCCGGCGACGGCAGCCGGACCAGTAAACCCTCCTACTCCCCACCGCGTTCCCTTCCTAGGCCTCGTCGTCGTCCACCGCCATGGTGCTCTCGGCGCGGCCTGGTCAACTTGGTCAATGAAAGATATCCATCGGCCGTGGACTGTACGCGCAAAATAATGGTTCCTCCACCTGACAGCTGGGACCCACCGAAAGGGCCTCTGTATTTCGCAAAAAAAACGTTCCCCCCGCTGACATGTCAGACCCACCAGCTATATCTACGCACGCAAGGAGGTGCCTCCTTATTACGCACAAAAAATGAATACCCCCCTTCTAGCTGGGACCCACCATAGTGGGAGGATGACTTGTGGGCCAACAAAGTTGACGGGGACGGAGGGCTTTGTCAACTCAATCAATATGAACGATTCTAGCTCCAGTGACCGTATGATGTCCATCCAACGGCCGTAGTGCTTCTTCAACCTCTGGTCTTCTTGCTCTAGCCGCCTAAAGCAGCACCGGTCGTGCCGCATGCTCCTGCCTCCCTTGGCCGGCTGGGCTGCCGTGGAGGCCTCACCGCCCCCTACTATTCCCACCGCTGGCCAGGCCCTGTGGCGACGACAGCCTCACACCGCAGCTGAAGCAGTGAACCCTCGTACTCCTCTCCGCATGGGCTTCCATTGTCGCGTCTTCCCCGGCTCCGCGTTGTCCCGTTCCTAGGCCTCGCCGTCGTCCACCGCCATGGTGCTCTCCGCGCGGCATGGTCAACATGCTCAAGGAACGACTTCCATCGGAAGAGTACTGTACGTGGATAGGCTAACAGCTGGGTCCACGGCCACAACCCAGTTTTTTTGTGATTTGCCAAGTAAGTCGCTTTGTCAAGCCTATTGGGCTACAAATCTTTCAAGATGAGGGGAGCTTTCATTCGGTTGGCCGAGAAAATGGCCCATCAGTAATGAGAAATGGGTTGTACATTTTTTAAAACACATCAAACCGGCAATTAGTTTCAAATATCTATTTTTTCATTTCAAGATTTTAAATTACATTAGTTTTTATGCGTGGAGAATTTGTTGGATTTTATATTGATATACATTTATTTTTAAAATCAGTTTGAATGTGAGTTGAAATTTCGGGATTAAAAACAGTTCGGACCGCACCGAAATATGCAAAATTTCGTATAATTTTTTAACCGTGGCCACAATTTGGGGTGTAATGCTAAAAAAGAATATGGGCTCCAAAAAAACCTTAAGAATTAGCAAATGGGCTGAAAATTATTAGAAATAATGGCAGATGGGTTGTATGTTGTTTTCCACAGATTTGAGGCTTTCCTAAAAAAAGGTTGATGCACAAGAAGTGATTGTTGGATGTCCATCCAACGGGCGTCGTGCTTCTTCAATCTCTGCTCTTCCTGCTCCAGCCGCTCAAACAAGCGCTGGCGGGACTGCCTGCTCCCTCCTCCCCACGGCTGGCTGTGCTGCCGCGTAGGCCTCACTGCCCCATCATACTCCCATCGCTGGCCTAGCCATCCCTGTACTCACCCACACCTGCTGTTATTCTCCGGCGACGGCAGACGAACCAGTAAACCCTCGTACAGTCGTACTTCCCGCCGTGTGGGAAACAACTGCCGAGTCTTCCCTGCCTCGGTGTCGTTCCCTTCCTAGGCCTCGCCGTCGTCCACCTCCCTGGTGCTCTCGGCGCGGCCTGGTCAACGTGGTCAATGACCGACATGCATCGGAAGTGGACTGTACGTGGAGAGGCCGATAGCTAGGTCCACGGCCGCACGCAAGGAAATGCCTCCTTATTACGCGCAAAATAATGATTCCTCCACCTGACATCAGGGACCCACCGAAAGGGCCTCTGTATTTCGCAAAAAAACGTTACCGCCGCTGACAGCTCGGACCCACCAGCTATATCTTTGCACGCAAGGAAGTGCCTCCTTATTACGCACAAAAAAGATGAATACTCCCCCTGTTAGCTGGGACCCAGTATAGTGGCAGGCTCACTTGTGGGCCTACTAAGTTGACAGGGACGGAGGGCTTTGTCAACTTAGTCAATATGCATGATTCTAGCTCCAGTGACTGTACGATGTCCATCCAACGGTCGTAGTGCTTCTTCAACCTCCGGTCTTCTTGCTCCAGCCGCCCAAACCAGCACCGGTCGTGCCTCGTGCTCCTGCCTCCCGTGGCCGGCTGCGATGTGGTGGAGGCCTCACCGCCCGCTACTACTCCCACCGCTGGCCAGGCCATCCCTCTACTCACCCACACCCCCTGTTACTCTGCGGCGACGACAGCCTCACACCGCAGCGAACCAGTGCCCTCGTACTCGTCGTCCACCGCCCTGGTTCTCTCGGCGCGGCGTGCTCAACGTGGACAAGGAACGGCTTCCATCGGACATGGACTATACGTGGAGACGCTTACAGCTGGGTCCACGGCCGCAGCAAGGAAGTGCCTCCTTATTACGTGCAAAATAATTATTCCTCCACCTGACAGCGGGGACCCACTGGACGGGCCACCGTATTTCACCCCACTGACTGCTGGGACCCACCAGCTACATCTTCGCACGCAAGGAAGTGCCTGACAGTCGGGACCCACCTGGTCAAAGCGTACGTAGCGTTGTCATTATGGTCGCGAACGTGTACATACATATATACTGGTGGATGTAGAGGCACGCATGTGTCGTAGTAGAGGCGGTCAGGGTGCAAGAAAGAAAATACAGCCACGTATGTGTACATGCGGGCGGGGTCTCGAACGACTACTCGCGCATATGTACGGCGAGGGCTCGTTGACATGGCTGGGTCGGAATGGAGAAACAGCGTCGTCATCATGTTCATGGGGAGGCAACGGAATGCGTCGTGTTCATGGGGAGGCAACGGAATGCGTCGTGCTCATCGGGAGGCAATGGAACGCGTGGGAGCCAACCGGCTGGGTCGGAACGGAATGCGTGGTCGTGTTCATCGGGAGGGCTTGGATGGAACAGGCGATGGAAACGAGGCATGGCATACCGCACAATGGAGGAAACGGACCTCCTGTCGGATTTCGGGTCCCAGCAGACCCTTGAGGTTCGAACACTGGGGTGCGCGCGGAGATTTCGCCTCCTACCTACCTGCACCCCTCCGCCGTGCTAGGATCAAAACCATCAAAAGAACAACACAAGAGACACAGGGTTTATACTGGTTCGGGCCACTGTTGTGGTGTAATACCCTACTCCAGTGTGTGGTGTGTGGATTGCCTCTTGGGCTGATGATGATGAACAATACAAGGAAGAACAGCCTCGCGAGGGTCTGCTCTTGGCTGGGGTGATGAACTGCTGGGAGGAGTTCACTCACCTCTCTCTCTCTCTCTCTGCTTCTAACCTCTCTAACGAGCCTCTTTCTTCCTACCACCCAACCCCCTTGCTCTGTGGGTGGCTGGTCCTATTTATAGAGGCCCTGGTCCTCTTCCCAAATATCGAGCGGGAAGGGAGCCAACAATGGCGGGCTAATTTGAAAGGGGACAGCAAGTATCAGCTATCCTGACGAAAGTAGTCTTCGCCTGCGCAAAGCTCTGGTGATGACGCCGTCTTGGGCTCCATGGTGACCTTGTCTCGTAGTCCTCCTGGTCTTGGTCTCGTTGCACCGAAATGGCAACCTTTGCCTGATGCCTCGGTACTCCACGGCTGCGCTTGCCCCCTTTGCACCAAAGAGGAAAGGAGGACGCTGCGTGGGCTGGCACCCGCCTGGCGCCCTGAGTCGTCATGGCTTGCGTCACGGGCACCTCATGAGGTACCCCGCCTTGATCTCTCTGCCTCCTCGTGAGCCTGCCTGATGAGGCCGTGCCTGAGGAAGCTCCGCATCGTCCGCCCCGCGAGGCTTGGCCCCTCGCAAGGGTCTTGAGTTTGTTTTGGTGAAGATGGGCCGTGCTGGGCCCCCCTTTGAGCCACGCCGCAGGCCGTAGGCAGGCAAGTCTGGGGACCCCCATTCCCAGAACGCCGACAGTAGCCCCCGGGCCCAAGGCGCGCCCGGACTTGGCCGTGCAGGGAGGTGGAAGGGCAAGAGCGAAGCGCCGCGGGCCCTAACAGCCTGCGGCCTTGGGCTCCGCGTGGCGGTTGACTGGTCGTGGGAGCCTTAGCAGCTGCGCGAGCTGATAAGGGAGTGGCATCCGCCTAGGCCCTTCTTCTTGCTTTCCCCAGTTGCTGTTCAGATCCCCTTTCTTGCGCCTCTCCTCCCTTCCTCCAAAATCACCAGATCTGCTCTGACCGTGCGACCTAGGAAGCCATGGCACCTCGCCAACCCCCGGCCGCAGCTTGGTACTCGTCTGCCCTGGACCCGCCGAACGTGTCGGAGGCGGGCCTTGCCCGGTTGCGCCGGATAGCGACGGCGCGAGGCATTGACGGAGCGAAGGTGTTCAAGGCCGGCTCTGCCACCCCTGAAGGTCAGAGGAGCACCTTCTATCCACTCTTCGTAAGTGCCATTGTTGCTGGCCTAGTGCCTCCCTTCTCCGAGTTCTTCTCTGTCCTCCGCCATTACAAGTTGCAGGCTCTACATCTCCATCCCAACTCCGTCCTTCTCCTTGCGGTCTTTGCTTATTACTGTGAGGCCCACGTTGGGGTGCAGCCCACAGTGGCCTTGCTGCGCCACTACTTCTACCGCCGGACCTCTCGCGGTCCTGCTTCCGCGTGCGCGAGCTTCGTCGCGTACGGTGGCGCCATTGCCATCTCGAACCCTGGGAAGAGGATTGAGGGCTTCAGGAGCAAGTGGGTCTTGGTGGATGCTGAGCGCATCCACCCTCGGCTGATCTTGCCCACGGAGCAGCCCACGAGCTCCAGCAACTAGGGTCGGGTGGAGCTCACGGATCCCCGCGTGAAGATGGTGTTGGAGAAGAGGGATGCGGATCTGAGGCCGACCGACATGGCGGCGGCGAAGCTGACCGACGCGTCGTTGCTGAGGGAGTTCCTGGAGCACCAGCTGGCTCCGCTTTGATAGTACTTGCTTCCAATGTGGAGGCCCCGTCCGAGCCCCGCGGCCTGGGTCGATGGAGACCTGGCTACGGTTCTCCAATCTCTGGTCGGGGGCAATGGGGTGAGGTTGGAGGGCGCTCCTACGCCCTTGTTCCTCCGCGATGACTGGGAGCGGGTAGTGAGGTCCATTCCTGTCTTCAACGGGGAAGGGCCCGTGCCCCTGGAGGTTCCCGAGGAACCGGTGGCTGTGCCCTCCAACGACTCCAGCGAAGAGGAGGAAGGAGGGGAGCGGGGAAAAGGGCCTGACTCCGAGGCTACTGACGGAGAGTCAAGGGCTCCCCTTCCCCGACGCAAGTCCCGTGCTCTCCTCCTCCCTCCGAGCGACGACGACAAGGATGACGACGAGGACGACGACGTGGACGACAACGAGCAGGGCGGTGGGAGCTCACCCCCGATCCCGAAGAAGGACAGGACCGGGCTGATCTCCCACGGGTCTGCCCTGGCCTCGGGGCGGACTGCAGGCGCACCTTCCGCCTCCAAGCTTCCCGAGGTTGACCCTTCCAGCCGGCTTTCGGGCTTCAAATTTGGCCGGAGGCCGCTTGAGCTCACTGGCGACGACCCGTAAGTGTTTGATTCTTGTCTTTATTTCTTGCTCTGCTCCTGAGGCTTGACGTTTGCATCCCTTGGATAGGCTGGCGCCCGCAACGAAGAAGTCAAAGGGGGCTCCTGAGGTTCCGTTCGTGACAGCGCCCCTGAAGGAAGATGACCGTGACGCACAAGCTTCTCCTTCCCGGTCGTCCTCGCGAGGCCTGAGTCGGCTGGGGCGAGCTCAGCCCCCATGGCCCAAGTGGCTCCTGAGGTGCTCTCGCCTGCCGCCGCCGCCGCTACAGCTCTTGGGGCGCGGCAGACTCCTCCTCAGGATGTTGCGGCCGTGCTACTGCCTTCTCCTCCTACTCCACCGGCTGCTATCTCCCCGACTCCTTCCGCCGTCCTGGACCGCGTTGTTGCTGAGCTGGACCGGCTGCGGCAGGATCTTCTCGGCGCCGACCCTCGCCTGGTGGCTGGGCGCTTGGAGCTGGCTTCTGGATGGGTTCGCTCCAACGCTTCGATTTGGGCGGCGCTGGTCCAGGCCTCGACGGCATGCGACAAGGAGAAGCAGGTCGTCCTTGAGGCAAAGGCTGCTTGCGATGCAGCCCTGGGAGAGGTGGTCGACGTCCGCGGTCGCTGCAAGGCGCTGGAGGACGAGCTGCAAGGCCTGCGGGATCAGCTCGCGAAAGTGGTTCGCCTTTGCCAAGAGCAGGAAGAAGGCGTGAAGGCTCGCGAGGCGGCCGTCGAGGGCCGGGAGGCCAAGCTCAAGAAGCTCCGTGACCGCCTAGGCGCGCTGGAGCAGGAGTTGGGGGCGAGGAAGGCCGAGCTAGATGACAAGACCCGGGTCCTTGCCGAAGACCGCGCGGCCTTCACGGAGCTGGAGGCAAAGGATCGCTCCTCGCTGAGGACGCTTTACAACAGCGGCCTGGAGAGCCCGCTGGCCGGCACCGAGGACGGCCCCGCCAAGCTGCTTCCCTTCTTGGTCCACGCTCTTGAAGATGTCGCCCTTGGCCTTGGCCCCATGGCCGAGGCCGAGGCGCGTGTTCTGTCTTCTGCAGCGCTGACGCGGGTCCTCACCCACATCCACCTTCGCGACCCTGGTTTCGACCTCGACAACCTGCTGGAGCCCGTGAGTGGTGAGCGTGCCGCGGCTGCTGCCGAGGCCGTGAAGGGTCGCGCGGAGGCTCTGCTGGGGAAGTTCCGGGCATTTAGCACCAAGCCGGAGCAAGGCGTTACCGACCTCGCTGTTCCGTGAGGCGAACCCACTCCGCGCTGCTCCCCCGCCGCCAAGTGACTCCATCGTGGCTCCTGTCCTGCTTTTAATTCCTGCACATGTATCATGCCTTGGGGAGGCGTTTAAACTTGCGTTTGATATTGGGATAACAGTGTGGACTATAATATTTGCTTTCGAATTCCTTTGAAATTTGCGCTTTTCCTTCCTACTTGCTTATGTTCTACACCGGCAGGGCCCGGCCCCGCGCGTACCTCACCCAGCAATAGCCCCGACCGGAAACCAGGATGGGACCAAGGAGTGAGGGGCTACGTGACAAGTTAGGCTCCTGAGTCGCGATGCTTAGGAGTCCCCCTTGGCGCACGAACAGCAAGTAGGGAGGTATGATGTGGGTGGATCCACCGTTCTATGTCTGCAGAGCCCGGCCCCGTGTGTACCTCACCCAGCAATAGCCCCGACCGGAAACCAGGACAGGACCAAGGAGTGAGGGGCTACCTGACCAGTTAGGCTCCTGAGTTGCGATGCTCAGGAGTCCGCCTTGACGCTCAAACGGCCTTCATACCTCGGCTCCGCTCGGGGAGAGGCGCGCGACGAACCAGGCCAGTGGGGACCTGGCTGGGCGGCGTGCGTCTGGGCGTGGCCCAGGCGCAGCCCCCGTGCCCAGCCCCCTCGTGCGGCACTCCCGGGGGAGGCGTTGCGATGAGGCTAGACACTGAGCTATGGGCTCCCTGAGGTTGATGCGGCCCGGAGGCCACTCTCAGTTGTTTATCACCAGCGCGGAGCATAGCGCTTCCGTATGTGTACGGGCATAGCCGCTCCTTGGCAGTGTCGTCAGCCAGCGCAGAGCATGGTGCTTCCACTGGTACGTGGGAGGGGGCCCCCCTCCGGGAGGAGCCCCCGGGGCGTGTACAGCCCCGCCCTGACACGTGGCTGGCACGGTAGGGCCTGGCGAGGTGTATCTGGGCACCCGTGAGCCAGCGCGGGACTCACGGGGCCCTACCTCTAGGCGGGTTGCGCTTGGCACTAGGCCTTATCTTGTGTTGTGTCCCTGCAAGTTCGGTTAGATGCCTGCACTCTACGTCCTCGGGTCCCGGCCCTCGAGCTGGTCTCAGCCGTCGCTGGTATGCCAGGTCACGATGCCGTGGTCAAGGCCAGAGGGTGAGGGCTGGAGAGCCAGTAAGAGCCCTGAGTCACGATGCTCAGGTACCCCCCCCTTTAACGTGCAAGTGGTCAGCATGGAGAAGAAGAGGTGCCGCGGACCGGCATCAAATAATCAAGCATGGCGGTTCTAACGCATAACCGGAAATGAACGCAAATGGGGTACATGCCGCTGGGCCTGGCCCGAGCGGCTTGGGGATCATGCAGCCCGAGGGGCGCCCCCAACAAGGTAAGCTAACGACGTGAAATAAAAGGGATACACACCGCAGGGACGGACCCACGCGGCCTGGGAATAATGCAGCCCTGGGGGCGCTCCCAGCCGGAAGTGAAACTTGAAAGATGTCACCTGATGACGCTGAAGACGAAGGGGTGTTCGTGTAGCCGGCTCGGTGGGTTGCGGAAGCCGATCCTCATGAGCCCCCAGGCTCAGGGGCCTCGGGAGGCTCCGGAGGCGCTGGCGGTTCCTCGCGGGCCATCTTCATCTCCGCCAGGGCTGTGGAGTGCCTGGCCTCTTGAGCCTCCGTGGTGCCCCTCATGAGGCGCTGGTGCGTGTCAGCCGCGCTCGGCAAGCCGTAAGGCATGCGAACGTAGCTGTGGGGTGGACCTCCGCAGCGCCCCACTCGCGAGGGCCAGAGGCGCCCCAGGGAGGCGACTCGGTTGAGCCCTGGTACATCGATGCAGACGCGCAGCCCGCCATCCTCGCCTGGATGGGGAGCCACTGCTGGTAGGCGGCGGGCGCCTCTCATGACTCTGGACTCCTGTAGCTCCTGAATGGCCATGCTGACGAACTCCTGTGGGTCTGGATCTCCTTGCCTTGCTCCTTCTTGAGGGAAACATGCTTCGAAACACGCCTCGAAGTGGTGCCCAAGCACCTCCCTCGTGACCCTAGCTAGGTCGGTGGCCCTCCAGAGGAGAGCCCCCGAGCCCTGCCTGAGGAGGGTGTCGGGCGCGCTTTCCTATGCGATGGAAGGAGGTTCCCCCTGGGCAGGCACGGGCCTAGAGGGGCCTGCCTCCTGAGGGGCCAGGCCGGACGATGTCTTCTTCTTCTTGGGGGCGGCCTCGGGAAGCCTCCTGCTTCCGCGATCCGGGTCTTCCAGCGATGCGGCCTGAAAGGCTCGCTCCAGGGAACACACCGCGTCCTTCTCTTCACAGGGTACCGTGATGACTCCGCCGCTTCCTGGCATCTTGAGGACGTTGTAGCCGTGGTGAGTCACGGCCATGAACTTGGCCAGCGCCGGGTACCCGAGGATGGCGTTGTACGGCAGGCGGATGTGAGCGACGTCGAAGTCGATGAGCTCGGTGCGGTAGTTGTCGCGTGCCCCAAAGGTGACAGGGAGGCGGACCTGCCCGATCGGGACCGTGGAGCCGTCGGTGATACCGGAGAAGGGCTTGGTTGGCTGAAGCTGGCTGTAGGACACTTGGAGGTTGTTGAATGTCTCTACGGACAGGACATTGAGCCCTGCCCCGCCATCGATGAGGGTCTTGGTGACCACCACGTTGCTGATGATTGGGGAACAAAGCATCGGGAGGACTCCGGCTATAGCCGCACACTTGAGTTGATCTCCTGAGCTGAATGTGATGGCGCACGCCGACCACCTGAGAGGGCGCGTGGCTTCGAGCCTGGGGGACTGCGTTCACTTCGCGGGCGAACTGCTTGAAGATGCGCTGAGAGGCTGGGGCTTGAGCTCCGCCCAGGATGCAGGCGATCGCGCGCGGCTCCTGGAAGCCCCCAGCCTCCTCGTTCCTGGCGGTCCTCGTTTCTCCTTGGCTACGGCGGCAGCGGCGGGAGGCCTGCGTTACCCTGCGGGCGATCCTCACGAGGCTGATCCCTCCAGCCTCCCTCGTGAGGTGGGTCTTGCCAGTGATCCTCGCGAGGTTGGTCGCGCCACCCCTGGCGCGGGCCACGGTCTTCCCAGTGCCCTGCGTTCCTTCCTCCTCCTCGGCCGTAGCCCCGGTCACCACGATCAGGGCGACGGCCGATCCTTCCTTCTCGCATGGCTCGGAGTTCTTGGCATTCGCTGGTGTTGTGGGTGTGGAGGTCGTGGTACACGCAGTACCGGCTGCCCTTGGGAGGTTTGGGATGATCTCTGGCCCGCTTGGTGTCTGGTTCTGCCGCGAGCATGGCAGCCCCCTTGCGCTTCACTTCCTTGTCCTTAAGCTTCTTCTCTTCAGGATCTGCGACAGGCAGCTCGAGGAGGGAGAGACGCCCTTCCTCAGCCCTGGCACACTTGTTCGCGAAGTTGAACAACTCCAAGGAAGTGCACAGGTCTTCATGCATCGCCAGCTCCTCCTTCATCTTAACGTCGCGCACGCCGTCGGAGAAGGCTGAGATGATCGCCTCTTCAGTCACCTTGGGAATCTTGAGGCGTGTGTTGTTGAAGCGCTGGATATACTTCTGCAGAGTCTCCCCGGGTTGTTGCTTGATGCGGCGCATGTCGCTCACGGCGGGTGGCCGGTCACGAGTACCTTGGAAGTTGCGATGAAGCGGGTGCACATCTCTTCCCAGGAGGAGATTGTGCCTGGAGCCAGGTTCAGGAGCCAGGTGCGGGCCGCGTCCTTGAGCGCCATGGGAAACCAGTTCGCCATGACCTTCTCGTCTATGTTGGCAACTTCGATGCCCAGCTCGTAGACCTGGAGGAACTCCGCAGGGTCGGCCGTGCCGTCGTAGCGAGGAGGCAGGTCCGGCTTGAACTTGCCTGGCCACGCGACGCTGCGCAGTTCGGTGGTGTAGGCGCGGCAGCCTGCTGTGGCCACGAGAGGCCTTGGGTGATGGAGGTCTTGGTCTTGCATGTCCCCACGCGCTCGAGTAGGGGGATGGTCGCGGCGTGCTAGCGCAGGGAGCGCCCGGGCAGCTTCTGGCGGGCGAGGGACTTCTTGGTAGCTCTGTTCTTGCCGCACTGGCACCTGACGGAGCGGGTTCCACCGAGGGGCCACGCGCCTTGGAGCCATGGCGTCTTCTTGAGGAGGAGGCGGCCGGGGCGCCGCCGGAGCCTCTTCGCCCGCGCGGGGTGGGGTGTGGTGCAGCGGAACGGACGGCGCGGAAGAACCCCCTGCAGCGCGGACGAGCTCGGCGACGGGGCCGAGCCATTCTTCGTAGACGTCGTCGATGGGACGGTAGCGCAGGAGCTAGTTCGCCGCGATGAGTGCAGCCCGAGCCTCCATGGGCGCGCGGAGCGTGCGGGACGAAGATCCAGCTGGGGCGAGCGAGGGAGTTGCGGTGCGGCCGTCTTGGCGCACGGACGGATGCTGAGACGATGCTTGCTGCTCGTCCCCCGCCGGGCCGGTGGCGGCGTTGACGGCAGGTGACGGGGAACGGTGAGGATGCCCGCCGACAGGGGCCGTCTGGCGACGCGGGAAGCGAGGGCGGCCCGGTGCTCCGTGCGGGCCTGACGAGCGTCAGACATGAGCGTGATGGTCGGAGGAGAACGGGTGGTGAAAGACGAATTCCGGCGCACCCCTACCTAGCGCGCCAAATGTCGGATTTCGGGTTCCGGCAGACCCTTGAGGTTCAAACACTGGGGTGCGCGCGGAGATTTTGCCTCCTACCTACCTGCACCCCTCCACCGTGCTAGGATCAAAACTATCGAAAGAACAACACAAGAGACACAGGGTTTATACTGGTTCGGGCCACCGTTGTGGTGTAATACCCTACTCCAGTGTGTGGTGTGTGGATTGCCTCTTGGGCTGATGATGATGAACAATACAAGGAAGAACAGCCTCGCGAGGGTCTGTTCTTGGCTGGGGCGATGAACTGCTGGGAGGAGTTCAGTCACCTTTCTCTCTCTCTCTCTCTCTCTCTCTCTCTCTGCTTCTAACCTCTCTAACGAGCCTCTTTCTTCCTACCACCCAACCCCCTTGCTCTGTGGGTGGCTGGTCCTATTTATAGAGGCCCTGTTCCTCTTCCCAAATATCGAGCGGGAAGGGAGCCAACAATGGCGGGCTAATTTGAAAGGGGACAACAAGTATCAGCTATCCTGACAAAAGTAGTCTTCGCCTGCGCAAAGCTCTGGTGATGACGCCGTCTTGGGCTCCACGGTGACCTCCTTCTCGTAGTCCTCCTGGTCTTGGTCTCATTGCACCGAAATGGCAACCTTTGCCTGATGCCTCGGTACTCCACGGCTGCGCTTGCCCCCTTTGCACCAAAGAGGAAAGGAGGACGCTGCGCGGGCTGGCACCCGCCTGGCGCCCTGAGTCGTCATGGCTTGCGTCACGGGCACCTCGCAAGGTACCCCGCCTTGATCTCTCCGCCTCCTCGTGAGCCTGCCTGATGAGGCCGTGCCTGAGGAAGCTCCGCGTCGTCCGCCCCGCGAGGCTTGGCCCCTCGCGAGGGTCTTTAGTTTGTTTTGGTGAAGATGGGCCGTGCTGGGCCCCCCTTTGAGCCATGCCGCAGGCCGCAGGCAGGCAAGTCTGGGGACCCCGTTCCCAGAACGCCGACACCTCCTACGTTCGGAACAGGGGTCCTGTTCATCGGGAGGGGTGTGGCGTACCGCAAACGGATGAAATGGACCTCCTATAGTCGAAAGGCGGGTCCTGTTAATCGCGACGGGTGTGGCGTACCACAAAACGGGACTCCGCGGGATACTGTTCATCTCCACCGTCAACCCCCTCCAGCCTCCATGAGCTACTGTTCATCCATCGTCGACCTCCTCTAGCCTCCACCTGCGACTGTTCATCCACGGGCTCCTGTTCATCCAGCCTCCACCGCGCGCTACTCCACCGGCTACTATTCAACCAACCCTCTCCACGGGCTCCTGTTCAACCACCCCTCCACGGGCTACTGTTCATCCTGCCCTCCACAGTCTACTGTTCATCCAGCCCTCCACGGGGTGGTCCTGTTCATCCAGCCCCAACCGGCTCGATCGATCGGGGTCCTGTTCATCCAAGCCCACCAGGAACTGTTCATCCAAACCCCCCCCCACAACGCTCACAATTCATCCAGAGGTAGCATCGATCGGCTTCAGTTAGTAGCAGTAGCGAAGGAATCGCTCAATCGGGTTCAGTTAACAGCCATCGATCGATCGCTCGGGTTCAGTAACGTGTAGCCTGCAGTGCAATCGCTCGGGTTCAGTTAGAGCCCAACGCCTCGCTCGGGTTCAGCTAGAGCCAACACCTCGCACACACGCACGTACGTGTACGAGAGAAACGCGCATCGCTCGGCCCCCCGACCTCCCACCGTAATCGGGAACTCCCCGAAATTTTCCTCGCCCTCGCTTGTACCATGGTTTTTTCCGTCATGGACGGCCCAAAGAATGTCATGCAGCTGCGTCTCTGGCCTGTCTAGGACGAAAAGCCCATTTTTTGTCATGATTTTTTCTCATAGAAGTAGGAGCCCACCACATCTATTATGATACCGGGTTTTGTCACAATTATCGTCATAGAAGTGTCATATGTATGACAGAAAAAAATTTCGTTCGGCCCAAAATGTCACGGATGTGTCTTTTTTTGTAGTGTATGCCCATCATATTAGGACTAAATTCATAACCTAAGAAAATTACCATGCTATTTAAAACTCTCAAAATAATATAAGTGAGGCACGAGAGTTCAATAATTTCTTCAAAATAAAACCACCGCCATGCTATAAAAAGATATAAGTGAAGCACTAGAGCAAACGACAAACTACTACAAAAGATATAAGGTGAAGATCAATGAGTAGTTGAATAATTATGTAACTATGTGAAGAATCCTTCTCATAAATAAAATTTCAGATCATAATTACTTTATTCAAACAACAAGAAAATCAAAATAAAATGACATTGCAAGTATAGCACATATCGTGTGAAGAAGCAAAAAACTTAGGCTCAACCAAAACTGGCTGATAGTTGTTGAAGAAGAAAGGTGGGATGCCAACCGGGGCATCCCCAAGCTTAGATGCTTGAGACATCTTGAAATATAAATTAGGGATGCCTTGGGCATCCCCAAGCTTGAGCTCTTGTGTCTCCTTAATTCCTCTCATATCTTAGTTTCCCAAAATCTTAAAACTTCATGCACACAAAAACTCAACAAGAACTCGTGAGATAGGTTATTATAAATCCATGCAAAACCTTATCATTCTCTACTGTATAAAATCACTAAAATTATAATTTGAAATTGCATGCTAAATGATTCTGCATATTTAAGACTCCTATCCTCAAATAGAGTAGTTAAACAAGCAAACATATGCAAACATAACAACAATCTGTCTAAACATAACAGTATGTAAAAGAATGCAAGAGGAATCATACTTCCCTAACTCCAAAAATTCTTAACAATTACCACACTGTAGAAATTTTGTTTTTACTCATTATGTAAAAATTTCAGGATTTTATCATGTTCTGACTATTCACCAATATTCATAACATAACAACAAACTTTCTATTTTTAAAACAGCAACATATAGACTTGTAAAATAAGCATGGTAAAGGCTATACTTGACCTTTTTATTGAACTAAAAGATGGAAAACATTAATCTAAATAGCAGCAAGAAAATCCTAATAAAATACAATGACCCTCCAAGCAAAACACATATCATGTGGTGACTAAAAATATAGCTCAAAGTAAGGTTACCGATGAACGAAGACGAAAGAGGGGATGCTATTCGGGGCAAACCCAAGCTTAGGCTCTTGGTTGTCCCTGGATATTACCTTGGGGTGCCTTGGGCATCTCCAAGCTTAGGCTCTTTCCACTCCTTGTTCCTAGTCCATCAAAACTTTACCCAAAACTTGAAAACTTCACAACACAAAACTCAATAGAAAACTCGTAAGCTCCGTTAGTATAAGAAAGCAAATCACCACTTAGGTACTTTCAGGACAAGGTTCATAATTTTTCTCACATGATGGCTACTGTACCCTATCATTTCTACAATTTATATTAAGAAATATAAGCCATAGAAACTATAAAACAAGCAAACTACGCATCGAAAACAGAATCTATCAAAAACAGGACAATTTGTTGTAGTCTGTAACTCTCGAATACTTCTGTAACTCCAAACATTCTAAAAAATTAGGACAACATAGACAATTTTTATATCAATAAACTGTAAAATATTCAAGAATTTACCATGTTCTAGCAGACTAGATCAATTCTGTTTCTGGGCACAAATATTTTTGTTTTTTCACATAATCAAATCAACTATCATCCACACTATCCCAAAGGCTTTATTTGGCACTTTATTGAAACAAAAGCTACAAAGCATGATTACTACAGTATCCTAATCATGTGAATAGTCAATAATAGTAGGGGTAAATATTGGGTTGACTCCCAACAAGAGATTTTCTTTAATGCATTTTTAGCTAGGCATGATGATTTTAATGATGCTCACATAAAAGATAAGAGATGAAGCATAATGGGAGCATCATGAAGCATATGACAAGCATATTGAATTCCAACTCACTTCATATGCATTGTGATTTTGTGAGCACACAACTTAGGGGAACAAGAATCAACTTGCATAGGAAGGTAAAACAAGTTTCAAGATTTTCAACACATAGACAGGAAACTTAATATTATTGCAACTCCTACAAGCATATATTACTCCCTCATAATAATTTTTAGTAGCATCATGAATGAACTAAAAAATATAACCATCACATAAAGCATTATTTTCATGATCTACAAGCATACAAATTTTATTACTCTCCACATAAGCAAAATTCTTCTCATTCATAGTAGTGGGAGGAGCAAATTCAACAAAATAGCTATCATGAGATACTTGGTTAAAATCATGATGACAAGTTTCATGGTTATCATTACTCTTTATAGCATACATTTCATCACAATAATCATCATATATAGGAGGCATGCTTTCATCATAATAAATTTTCTCATCAAAACTTGGGGGACAAAAAATATCATCTTCATCAAACATAGCATCCCCAAGCTTATGGCTTTGCATATCATTAGCATCATGGATATTCAAAGAATTCACACTAACAACATTCCAACCATGCTCATCATTCAAAAATTTAGTGCCAAACATTTTAATGCATTCTTCTTCTAACACTTGAGCACAA
Organism: Triticum urartu; assembly: GCF_003073215.2. NCBI lineage: Eukaryota > Viridiplantae > Streptophyta > Magnoliopsida > Poales > Poaceae > Triticum > Triticum urartu. The sequence goes on from NC_053024.1 coordinate 327,210,880, forward strand.
TTATCGAAATCCGTATTTTCACGAGAACATTAAAAAGATGAAGCATATGAGGCAACCTCAATTCCATTTTTCGTAATTTCCTTTTATAACATAAACTAGTGATAAAAAAGAAACTAAAAAATTCAATTGCAAGATCTAAAGATGTACCTTCAAGCACTAATATCCTCGGCAACGGCGCCAGAAAAGAGCTTGATGTCTACTACGCAACCTTCTTCTTGTAGACTCATGTTGGGCCTCCAAGCGCAGAGTTTTGTAGGACAGTAGCAAATTTCCCTCAAGTGGATGACCTAAGGTTTATCAATCCGTGGGAGGCGTAGGATGAAGATGGTCTCTCTCAAACAACCCTGCAACCAAATAACAAAGAGTCTCTTGTGTCCCCAACACACCCAATACAATGGTAAATTGTATAGGTGCACTAGTTCGGCGAAGAGATGGTGATACGAGTGCAATATGGATAGTAGATATAGGTTTTTGTAATCTGAAAATATAAAAACAACAAGGTAACTAGTAACAAAAGTGAGTAAAAACGGTATTGCAATGCTTAGAAAAAAGGCCTAAGGTTCATACTTTCACTAGTGCAAGTTCACTCAACAATGATAACATAATTAGATCATATAACAATCCCTCAAGATGCAACAAAGAGTCACTAATAGCGGAGAACAAACAAAGAGATTATTGTAGGGTACAAAACCACCTCAAAGTTATTCTTTCTGGTCAATCTATTGGGCTATTCCTATAAGTGTCACAAACAGCCCTAGAGTTCGTACTAAAATAACACCTTAAGACACACATCAACCAAAACCCTAATGTCACCTAGATACTCCAATGTCACCACAAGTATCCGTGGGTTTGATTATATGATATGCATCACACAATCTCAGATTCATCTATTCAATCCAACACAAAGAACTTCAAAGAGTGCCCCAAAGTTTCTACCGGAGAGTCAGTAAGAAAACGTGTGGCAACCCCTATGCATAAGTTCACAAGGTCACAAAACCCGCAAGTTGATCACCAAAACATGCATCAAGTAGATAACATGAATATCCCATTGTCACCACAGATAAGCACACACAAAACATACATCAAGTGTTATCAAATCCTTAAAGACTCAATTCGATAAGATAACTTCAAAGGGAAAACTCAATCCATTACAAGAAGGTAGAGGGGGACAAACATCATTAGATCCAACTGTAATAGCAAAGGTCGCAGTACATCAAGATCGTGCCAAATCAAGAACATGAGAGAGAGAAGGATCAAACACATAGCTACTGGTACATACCCTCAACCCCGAGGGTGAACTACTCCCTCCTCATCATGGAGAGCACCGGGATGATGAAGATGGCCACCGGTGATGATTCCCCCCTCTGGCAGGGTGCCAGAATAGGGTCCCGATCGGCTTTTGGTGGCTACAGGGGCTTGCGATGGTGGAACTCCCGATCTTGGTTCTGTTTTGGAGGTTTGGGGATATATAAGAGGTGTTGGTGTCAATAATAAGTCAGCGGAGTCCATGAGGGTCCCACAAGGTTGAGGGGCGCGCCCCTGCCCTTGTGGTGGCCTCGGGACTCCTCTGGTGCATCTCCGGTACTCTGGAGCCTTCTTTTGGTCAATAAAAATCGTCGTGAAGTTTCAGGTCAATTGGACTCCATTTGATATTCCTTTCCTGCGAAGCTCAAAAAAAAGGGAAAATAGAAACTGGCACTGGGCTCTAGGTTAATAGGTTAGTCCCAAAAATCATATAAAATAGCATATAAATGCATATAAAACATCGAAGATAGATAATATAATAGCATGGAACAATCAAAAAATTTAGATATGTTGGAGACGTATCACTCTGGCATGCAAAAGTTGATATTTGGTCTCATCATGGCCTCCAGGAAACTGCACCACTACTTCCAATCCCATGTGATTACAGTTGTCACTCGCTTCCCGTTACAGAGGATACTCCGAAACCCTGAGGCTACCGGCAGAATAGTGGAGTGGGCTTTGGAGTTATCCAGCTTTGGCCTGAAGTTTGAGAGCACATCAACAATTCAGAGCAGGGCATTGGCAGAGTTTATTGCCGAATGGACGTCAACCCGTGATGAGGAAGTGCTGGAAATAGTTATCCCTGGCAAGGAAGCGCCCCAGGAATGGATCATTTATTTCAATGGCTCCATTTCCCTACAAGGTGCAAGGGCTGGCGTGCTTCTCGTTACCCCCTCTAGGGAGCACTTGAAGTACATCGTCTAGATGCACTTTGCCCGGGAAGGGGCAACCAACAATACATCAGAGTATGAAGGGCTCCTTGCCGGGCTTAGGATTGCTACCGAATTGGGAATCAAGAAGCTGATCATTCGAGGAGATTCGCAGCTTGTGGTGAGACAAGTCAACAATGATTACCGAAGTCCATTTATGGAGGCATACATTGAGGAAGTGAGAAGAAAGATTGGAGGAGCACTTTGACGGATTGCAAATGGAGCATGTACCCCATGCGGAAAACAGCATAGCTGATCATCTGTCAAAGTGTGATGTGCAGAATCTTCCTATGGAACCAGGAACTTTTGTTCTCCATCTTACTCAGCCCTCCGTATCCCCAGCAACAATGGCCCAAAAAAAGGAGAAAGATGGACTTCGGTAAGCCTCTCCCGGTAGAGCCCCCCGGGGCTCCTAGTAGGGACCCTGCCAGAAACAACTCATCATCACTTGCCGGACGTCACCCTCCAACCGGGCCTATGGTCCCCAAGGACGAGGAACGTGCCCCTGCAGTTGAGTAGGTGCCGCTAGTCCTTGTTGCCGAGCCTCAGGCTCCAATTGGGTAAGGCACATAGTCCACTTTCTCCGAACAGGAGAACTTCCCGATGACCAAGATGAGGCTGAAAAGAGTAGCCCGGAGACCGGGTATGTATTAGTTTGTCGATGACACTCTATACAGAAGGAGGCCCAACGGTGTCAAATTGAAGTGCATCTGCCAGGGAGAAGGAAAGGAACTGCTGGCTGAGATACACAAATGCATGTGCGGATCCCACATTGGATCAAGGGCATTAGTTGGGAAAGCATTCCGACAAGGATTCTATTTGGCCCACAACCCTCCAAGATACGATCGAGCTAGTCACCAAATGTGAAGCCTGTCAGTTCCATTCCAAGAATATCCACTTGCATGCCCAAGCTCTTCAGACAATCCCTTTGTCATGGCCAGTTTTGGTCTGGGGGCTCGATATCCTCGGCACATTCCCTCAAGTTGTCGGGGGCTTTGAATTCTTGTTCGTTGCTACTGACAAGTTTATGAAGTGGCTGGAAGTAGCTGTTGTGAGAAAGGTGACTGCTCAGTCAGCTATCAAGTTCTTGAAAGAATTGGTGTGTCATTGAAAATGCAACTATCCTTGGGTGGTTTTGGTAATTCCTAACAACATATAGCTCATTGAGCTAATACTATTTCAAGATAAATATTTTAGGAAAGCTCAATGATTGGCATGGCATGGACTAGAAATGTGGACCCCTCAAAATGCTAAGGACAAAATATTGGCTCAAGCTCTAAAGCTCAAGACTCTACATTTACCTTTTAGTGATCCAAGATCACATTGAGTCCATAGGAAAAGCCAATACTATTAAAAGGGGATGAAGTGTTCCTTAATGGGTGACTTTCTCAAAATTCTTAGTGATATGCTCCAAAACTCTCAACCACTTCTCATATCCACATATGTCCCAAACCAAAAGTCAAACTTGGCCCCACCGAAACTTTCTATCCGGCACCACCGAGTTGAGTTGACATAGCCACTGCCACAAAACCCTACTCTTTTCGGTCTCACTGATAGGGATCTCGGTCTCACCCAGATGCGATTGTAAACTCTCTATTTCCCTTTGTAATATTCGGTCCAACCAAAATGAGCAATCGGTCCCACCGAGTTCACAATGCAAACTCTCTGTTTCCCCTTCGTAACATTTTGGTCTCACCGAGATGAGAGAATCGGTCCCACCGAGTTTGCCTGACCAACTCTCTGGTTAGCTTATTGCCAAAGTCGGTCTCACCGAGTTTGTGTAATCGGTCTCACCGAGTTTGTGTAATCGGTCTCACCAAGATTACATTATGCCCTAACCCTAATGAAATCGGTCTCACTGATTTGACATGTCGGTCCCACCGAAAATCCTAACGTTCACATTTTGAACTAAATCTGTCCAACCGAGTTTCATTATTCGGTCCCACCGAGTTTGGTGATTTGTGTGTAATAGTTAGATTTTGTGTGGAGGCTATAAATACCCATCCACCCACTCTTGATTCAAGAAGAGAGCCATCAGAACATGCCTACAATTCCATCATACATTTTCTGAGAGAGAACCACCTACTCATGTGTTGAGGTCAAGATATTCCATTCCAACCATATGAATCTTGATCTCTAGATTGGTTAGGAGTTCGTCATTTGAAGCACAAGAGCAAGGAGTTCGTCATCAACACACCATCTATTACCTTTTGGGGAGTGGTGTCTCCTAGATTGGTTAGGAGTCACTTGGGAGCCTCTGTAAAGATTGTGGAGTTGAACCAAGAAGTTTGTACGGGCAAGTAGGTCGCCTACTTCATGAAGATCTACCCTAGTGAGGCAAGTCCTTCGCGGGCGACGGCCATGGTGGGATCGACAAGGTTTCTTCTTCGTGGACCCTTCATGGGTGGAGCCCTTCGTGGACTCGCGCAACCGTTACCCTTCGTGGGTTGAAGTCTCCATCAACGTGGATGTACGATTGCACCACCTATCGGAACCACGCCAAAAAATCTCAATGTCTACATTGCGTTTGCTCCCTCCAATCTCCTCCCTTTACCTTCATGTGCAATGTTTTACATTCCGCTGCTATACTCTTAGACTTGCATGTGTAGGTTGATTGCTTGACTAGTGCCAAGACTTAAAATTGAGAAAAGGCTAGATTTTTATTTGGTCAAGTAGTCTAATCACTCCCCCTCTAGACATAATTTCGATCCTACAAGTGGTATCAAAGCATTGGTCTCCATTTGCCTTGATTTCCATAGCTTTTGGTGATCATAGCCTTGGTTTCACAACCTAGGGGAGTATGGCGTCTAGCGAGGGAAATTACCACCGTAGAGGTCCTTACTTTGATGGTACTAATTTTGCTAGTTGGAAGCATAAGATGAAAATGCATATTCTTGGACATAACCCCGCCGTTGGGGCTATTGTGTGTATTGGCTTGCAAGGTGAATTGTTTGATGGGAGAGAACCGAACCGTGAAGCTACCGCGGAAGAGTTGAAGATTCTACAACACAATGCTCAAGCTTGTGATATTCTCTTCAACGGGTTGTGCCCCAAAGAATTCAACAAAATCAGCCGTCTTGAGAATGCAAAGGAAATTTGGGATACTTTGATTAATATGCACGAAGGTACCGACTTCGTCAAGGAATCCAAATTGGATGTACTTCAAAGTCAACTTGACAAGTTCAAAATGAAGGATGGTGAAGGTGTCGCTGAAATGTACTCTAGGCTTGTTCTCATCACAAATGAGATTGTTGTCTTAGGAAGTGAAGAGATGACCGATAGATTCATCATCAAGAAGATCCTAACAACCTTGGATGGAAAATATGATACATGTGCACATTGATCCAAATGATGCCCAATTACAAAGATCTCAAGCCAACGGAAGTCATTAGAAGAACTGTTGCTCATGAGATGTCACTTAAGGATAAGGAAGAGCTTCACAACAAGTCAAGTGGTGCTTACAAAGCCTCATGTGATGCTCCCACATCATCAAGTGAGAAACAAGTCTTCAATGAAGAATTGAGCCTAATGGTGAAGAACTTCAACAAGTTCTACAAGAGTATAAGCAAGGAGAGAAGTTCCAAGTCAAGGTCGTACAATGACAAAAGATCTTCAAGTCGTGAACGAAATTGCTACAATTGTGGAAGACCCAGACACTACTCCAATGAGTGTACGACTCCCTACAAAAGAAGAGAAGATTCTCCCAAAATAAGAAGTAGAAGAGAAGAATCACCACAAAGAGAGAGAAGGAGTAGAGATGATCATTACGAACGAAGAACATCACGGAGAAGCAAGGATTCGGAAAGGAAGGACAAATCATCGAGGAGCTACACAAAACGAAGACATCAAGCTCATGTTATTAAATGGGTATCCGGCTCTGGCTCTGACTCTGACAATCACTCCGAGAGAAGCCATCACTCCGACTCCGAATATACTCAAGATGAATGTGTTGCCTGTCTAGCACTTGTGTCAACCAACTCCTATGACATATTTGAGTCACCAAATGAAGGAATTGGAAGATTCTTCATGGCTAAAGGCCCAAAGGTATCACACTCTGAGTATGTTCATTTCAATAGTGATGAAGATGATTTGCTAGGTGATGATGACTTACTTGTTCACAATTCAAGTGATGAAAACTATGATGAACATGCTAATCAAGATAAAACGAATGACAATGATAAGAAGGAGATTGAGCGTCTAACTAAAGAACTAAACACTCTTAAGTTAGCTCATGAAACTACCTTGGAAAATCATTGAGAGCTTTTAAGGACTCATGAAAAGTTACGCTTTGAAAATCTCAACCTTGAGCAAGAGCATGGGTTCTTAAAAGCAATCAATGATGATCTTCGCAAGAAAAGTTCTTCTTACATTGCGAAGCGTTTACTCTTGTCTACTTACATGCCACAAGTTAAATCTAGCAACAAGAGTAAGAAAGATTCTTCTTCTAGTAGTAACAATAATCAGGCTAAATCCAATGTTGTTGCTTCTATTAGTTCTCTTGATTCCACTAATGATTATCTTAGCCAAGTTACACTTGAGCAAGAAAATAGCTTATTGAAGGGAATTATAGAGAAAGGTGTTTACAAGAGCCTTGCCAGAAATAAGCAATTTGAGGAAATTGTACGCAAGCATGGAAGACACCAGAAGAATCAAGGAATTGGTTTTGAACGAAGGTTCAATGCCAATGGAGTTGAGTGGGAAGAAGATCAATACCCCAAGACGAAGTTTGTTCCTCCACAAGAGAAGTATGATCCTACTTCTTTCAAAGGAACACAAGCTCAAGATGATCTTCCACCACAAGACCACAAGAAAAAGGGCAGGGACAAGCTTCAAGAGGAGATTGATGCATTTGAAGAAGCTCCCAAGGCGTCAAGTGGGTTCCAAAGACTACATCAAGTTCCACTTCATCAAGTACGACTACAACTCCAAGGATTCCCATCAAGATGGTGTGGATACCAAAGAACAAGAACTAGAGAGTTCTTGAGGGTGACTCCGCCAACATACTTCACTCATATCTTTTGGCAAGGACATGTGCAAACAACTTCCATATCTTGCACTAGTTCAAGGAGTCACAAACCCTGTTGTTAGTAAGACAAGGGACAAGGTAACCTAATGCTTTCATGGACATCATCTTATGCGAACATCACTCTATGTCTACGGATATCCTTGTTTGTTCCTTGTGGGACTAACCCGTGTAGGTATTGAAAGTGCAACTCACTCCAATGGATTGCTCCAAATGATCTACATCAACATTGAGCATCTACATCTTCAACACCTACATGAAGTCATCATCGACAAAACCCAAGGTTAGTTCATCCCTCTTAGGGGGGGATATCACATCTAGGGGGAGCTTTACTATAATCAGTTGCGCTAAAGCAACTCTAATGGTGTGAACACAACAATGCTTTATGTACAAGTGGCAACCCCACTTGTGCTTAAACGATGAGTATGACCTATGATCAAATGTTCTCATTTGACTCCTCAGTCAATATACTCATATATAGATGATCTAGTCATCGCCAGTTGCTTGATAGATGCTAGTGTGTTTGTGCATGCTTTGCCACATATTTCATTTGCCATTTTCTTGTGTGAGCATCTTGATTGCATATTTTACTCATTCAAGGACATTCACTTGTTGTTTTGATTGTTTGGCGTTTTTCTCTTTTGCCAAGTGGATGGATAAGAATGCCTAAGAACCCCCTCTAGCTATCTATGATTTTCTCGTCTCAAACTCTATTCATGCTACATCACAAAGTTTGATCAAGTCAGATTCGAACCACTCTGTGTGAGGAGCACTCGGAGTCCCCGATTCGGCATAGACTTAAACTTCCAAAACCTCTTTGTGCATTTCGGTATGACCGAGTCATCTAGTTCGGTCACACCGAGTTCACTAATTTGATCTAGGTTTTCCATCTCGGTGCAACCGATTTGAACCTTTTGGTCCCACCGAGTTGCAGTAACCGCTTGTCATTCTGCATCTCGTTGCCACCGAGTTGTTCCACTCGCTCACACCGACACGGTCATGATATATATACCCACGAGTGAGATTTTGGAAATTTCTTGAAACTCCTCAGCCCGCGTGTGTATCCTCTATGCCTCCTCAGGTCTCCGGATCGTCTCCTCGCCGCTAGCGACCACCCGCCGCTGGTTTCCATCGCAGTCAACAGAAATCTGCTCCACCGTTGCCGCCGTAGCGAACCTCCGCCGAACTAGGGTACGGGTTCGACTCTATGTGCTAATTCCTTAACTCTGATTCATAGCACATTTGTTTGCCATGATCATGACCACGTATTCAAAAAATCCATCCATTGAAAACTTCCTTTAGGTTAGATTGGATTTCAAAATTTAGGGTTAGGTCTCCGCCGAACTCATCTCGGACCGACCGAGTTGTAGAAATTGGTCTCACCGATTTGGCTTAGGCCATAGCACATGCATTTTCGGTCCGACCGAAAATTGCAAATCGGTGTGACCAAGTTCGATTCTCTGTGAAACCCTAGTAGTCTCGGTGCCACTGAACTGTGACTCGGTCTGACCGAGTTCACTACTTTAGGTTCCAAAAGCTGCTTCGGTATCGCCGAGTTTATCAAATCGGCAGCTCTAAAATGATTTCCGTGGAGAACTAAAACTAAGTTTTTGACTCATCTGTTTTGCAAAAACTCTGCACTTTGTGATGCTCATCCACTCTACCTCATCTACATCTATTCACAGGGTTTGCTGTCAGTGATTGCCAAGATGTCTGACCAGAGTGACAGTCAGAACAGATTTGAAGAACATGTGCAAATGAGTGAGGGTTCATATCCCTCAAGCAGGTATGATGAGGGCAGTAGAAGCACACTTAGTAACTTGCCCAAGGCAGCCACTAGAGCAAGGAAGAAGAGAACCTCAGACTCTAAGGATGAAGATTATGTGGCTGTTGAGGATGAGGCCACCTCAAGGAAGAAAGTCTTCAAGAAGGAATATGGGTCAGCTGCTACAAAAAAGCCAGGCTTGAATAAGAAGGCACCAGCAAAAAGGATCCCTATGTCTAAGGCCAGAGCCTCCACTCAAGAAACTATGGAGTTCACTCTTGAACCCAAAGAGGCTGGAGAAGGCAAGAAGAGACAGGAGAGGGTCAAGAAGACCACTGCTAGAGTCCTAGGGAGATTTTCCATGTTTAAGGATCTCGCAGAAGAAAAGGAAGAGGAAGAGGATGCTCCAGCACCCAAAGCTCAGAAGCTTACGGGAGATGCTATCAAGTCAGGGATGTAACATCAAAGCCCAAGTCTGCTCCCAAAGCTCAAGCTCAGAAGTCAAAGCCCAAGAGAAATACTAGAAGTATTCCTATAGAAGAGAAGAACAACGCCCCAGTTCCTCAAGCTGAAGAAGAGGATGATGAGTCTCTTGTTTTGAGGAAATTGAAACCCAAGATCCCAGACCACGATGATGCTCATCCAGTGGCTAAATACATGCACATCATAAAAGATGCTGGACTGAGATTGTGGAGACAGTTTCATCCCTATGTTGTGAGGAGAAGGACTGCAGTTGATTACAGATTTCATACCAAAGAACTGCAAGACTTCTATGAGACAATTTTGCTTGACAAGAAGCCCATTGTTTGTGACATGAGATGGGTTGATTGGGAATACATCAAGGAGAATGAAGATCACTTCCTAGGAGTATATGATAGCTTCAAAGCATGTGGAGTAGATGAGTTTGTTGGATAAAAGCTCACAAAATGGAATGATGAGCTGATCATGCAGTTTTACTCCACTGCTCACTTTTACCCAGATGGGAAGACAGTTTGGATGTCTGAAGGTACTAGGTACCAATCCACTATTGAAGAATGGTCCAATTTGATCAATGCCCTAGAGGAACATGAGGATGACTTGGATGTGTATGCCAAGAAGAAGAAAGACCACAACTCCATGGCAAACATGTACAAAGAGATCCCTAATAAAGCTTTGGAGACTCACAAGCTTGGATCTGTACATTACTTGTTGTTTGGTCTGCCTACCATCAGCACCATCCTAAGGCACACATTGCTACCCAAATCAGGAGATCACAAGATGATCAAAGGACATTCCATCAACTTGCTGTGAATCTTTGATGTCCCTCAAAAGTTTAAAGTCATGATCCTAATTGTAGAGACAATCAAGAGGACAGCTGCTGACCAAAAGAGAAGTTGTGTGTATGCTCCACATATTCAGGAGCTCATCAACTCAAAGATGGGCACAGGAATGTAACGCCCCGAGACCGATGTGCCAGGTGTCTTCCAGTTATGCGCCGTCGTTGCCATGTCATTTGCTTGCGTGTTGCTTTTTGCCTTGTCGTCATCTGTGTTGCATCTGCATGTTTTCAAAACCTGCATCCGTCGTGGTTGTTGTTTCTCCCTTTCCCTTCATAACCTTCTCTTGGACCGCTCTCTTCTCTCTCTCTTATCTGAGCCCATCAAACACCCTTGCCTCCGTGGCCTTTTGCCAGACCACCACTCCGCATAGTTCTCAGACCCCCTCGCGCGTCCGAAAACTTCCCCAAACCCGACCCACTCAGTCATCACTGTTGGGTCTGGATCATCCCCAAACATCTATAAAACATCTCCGTTTTTTTAATTGGACTCCCAAGCCTATTTTTCTGGACCGTCGGATCTAATCGGAGGGGCCCTAACCTAACCACTCACTATATAATCATACCAATCCCTAAAACCTAGGCCGTCTGTCCCATCCCCATCCTCCCGCCGCCACTCCTCTCCCTCGGGATCCAAGCCCGCACCCGATCCAAATCCTCTCCGCCTCCACTCACAGCCTCCGCCTACCAGTCCAGTGATCCATCCAACCACATCCTCCATGTATCCTGGACGAGTCTGGCCGCCACAGCTGCCTTCATCCATGCCCGCTGCCGGCAAGACCACGGCCAGGCCGTGCCTTCTCTCTTCCCTTCCTTTCACCTATTGCCTCCCGAGCTCGTGGATGCCCGGCACCTAAGGCCTCCTGCCTCCCTGATGCTCGTCGCCCGAAGCACCAGTGCTCCAAGGTCGGCACTTCTCCAACTCCATGTCACCTTCCTCTCCTTCTTCCCCTGGTTCTTCTCTCTCCCTAACCTCACGGTCTCTCTTTATTTCTTTAGGATGAACAGGAGCATGCCCCTCCATGGCCGCCTCATTCCGCAGCAAGCTCGCCGACGTCATCCTCATCCTAGCGCCGTCCGCAATCAAGTCCGGTTGAATCCGGACGAAATCGAGCATCCCCGCCCTGGATCCAGCCACCTATAGCCTCCCAGTGACGCTGCCTCCCCTGCGCTGCTTCCCATGCCTGAACTCCTCAAGTTCCGCCGCCGAAGATCCCTCGACACGAGCCATCCCCAACCTCCCCTCACTAGATCCAGCGCTCCACTTTGCCTCGCCGTCCTCGTCGTCAGGTCCGGCCGCGGCCGTCGCCCCCTGCATGCTTGGTTTCGAGCAGGAGGACGACATGACCGCGCGTGTTGATCGCGCCCCTGCTTCATCCATTGCTGCCTGCTTCGCTTGTCATGCGAGCGAGGCACCCGCGTGGGACGCATCCTACGCCAAGGCCCAACTCCCCCGCGCCGCTACTCTAGGCCTGCCCGGCCTCCTTTGCTTCCAAGCGGACCGAAGCCCATGGGTGAGGCCACACCCCTAGCGCCCCTCTGTTTTTTCTCCTCCTGTTGGGCCAGCCAGTTTTCGGCCCAACTCCTTTTTTTTCAGAGGATGAATTTCTCCATTTCCAGAAAACTGCATATTTATAGATTGGCCCCTCATGTTCATGCATTAATAACTCCACAACCGTGCACCGGATTAAAATGATCTATATATGTAAAATGCTTAGAATTTTGTCTAGTTTAATAATATGCCTCTTTCATCCATGTTTAAAATGTTAAACTTTCTGTTTGCATTAATTTGCTTAAATGCCATGCTAAAATGCTTTATTTCATAACTTAATAACCGTAGCTCCAAATTTATTAAACTTTATATGTAAATGGGGTGGAAAATTGCATAGATTAACATGGTGCACTTTATTTTCCTGTTTAACAACAATAAAATATGGTTCTAGGCATAACAGTACCAAATCTAAAATATGCACATGGGGATTTTCCGGTATTTGTTGTTTGTTATATCCGGCCTCATTTAAACTTGTCTAGATAGGTAGTTTTCATATGATTCACCTCTTGCATGTTTAACAACATTTAATATTGTTGGGTACATAAACGGGATTGAACTAAATAATGGAATGTGGTGTTTTGTCAATATGCAACTCATTGCATATTGAGCTCCACTTAATTTGTAGTATTGTTTGTGCATGTTGCCATGCCATGCTTCATTAAACCGGACATGCATCATACTTGGTTGTGCATCATGCCATGTTTATGTGATGGTTGTTTACTATGTTGCTTGCTTCTTTCTGGTTGCTTCTCTCATTAGCTTCGGTTTCGTTCCGGAGTTGTGAGGATTCGTTCGACTACGTTGGGTCGTCTAGTTCTTGGACTCATTCTTCTTCCTTGCGGGATCACAGGCAAGATGACCATACCCTCGAAATCACTTATATCTTTGCTTGCTAGTTGTTCACTCTATCGCTATGTCGCACTTCCTACCACTTGTTATATCAAGCCTCCCAAACTGCCATGATAGCCTCTAACCATTTTCAACCATCCTAGCAAACCGTTGTTTGGCTATGTTACCACTTTTGCTCAGCCCCTCTCATAGCGTTGTTAGTTGTAGGTGAAGCTGAAGTTTGTTCCAAGTTGGAACATGGATATGTTGGGATATCACAATATCTCTTATTTAATTAATGCATCTATATACTTGGTAAATGGTGGAAGGCTCGGCCTTATGCCTGGTGTTTTGTTCCACTCTTGCGGCCCTAGCTTCCGTCATACCGATGTTATGTTCCTTGATTTTTTGTGTCCCTTATGTGGTTGGGTGTTATGGGAACCCCTTGACAGTTCGCCTTGAATAAAACTCCTCCAGCAAGGCCCAACCTTGGTTTTAACATTTCCCACCTAAGCCTTTTTCCCTTGGGTTGTGCAATCTCAAGGGTCATCTTTATTTTAAACCCCCGGGCCAATGCTCCTCTGAGTGTTGGTCCAAACTAGAGCACCATGTGGAGCCGTCCCTTGGCAACATGGGTTATGTTATTACTTGTACGCTTAGCTTATCCAGTGTGCCCTGAGAAAGATATATGTGCAGCTCCTATTGGGATTTGTTGGCATAGTCGGGTGTTCTTGCTGGTCTTGTTTTACCAATGTCGAAATGTCTTGTAACTGGGATTCTGAGACTGATCGGGTATCTCCGGGAGAAGGAATATCCTTCGTTGACCGTGAGAGCTTGTGATGGGCTAAGTTGGGACACCCCTGCAGGGTATAAACTATCGAGAGTCGTGCCCGTGGTTATGTGGCGGATGGAAATTTGTTAATGTCCGGTTGTATAGAACTTGACACTTAACTTAATTAATATGCATCAACCGCATGTGTAGCCGTGATGGTCTCTTTCTGGTGGAGTCCGAGAAGTGAACACGGTCTTGTGTGATGATTGAACGTAAGTAGCTTCAGGATCACTTCTTGATCACTTCTAGCTTCACGACCGTTGCGTTGCTTCTCTTCTCGCTCGTATTTGCGTATGTTAGCCACCCTATTTGCTTAGTGCTTGTTGCAGCTCCACCTCATTACCCTATCCTACCCATAAGCTTAAATAGTCTTAATCTCGCGGGTGTGAGATTGCGGAGTCCTCGTGACTCACGGATACTTCCAAACAGTTGCAGGTGCCGATGATAACAGTGCAGGTGACGCAACCAAGCTCAAGTAGGAGCTCGATGAAGATCTTGATCGTTGCTTTGTGTCTTTTCTGGTTGATCAGTAGTGGTGCCCAGTTGGGATGATCGGGGATCTAGCATTTGGGGCTTTCTTCTTTTATTTTGGTTCCGTAGTCGGACCTTGATTATTTTCTGGATGATGTATGTTTAACTTGTTATTTGTGTGAAGTGGCGATTGTAAGCCAACTCTTTATCCCTTTCTTATTCGGTAGATGGGATTGTGTGAAGATTACCCCACTTGCGACTAAACCACCATGTGGTTATGCCTCTAAGTCATGCCTCGACACGTGGGAGATATAGCCGCATCATGGGCGTTACAAGTTGGTAACCAGAGCCATCCCCGACTTAGGAGCCCCCTGCTTGATCGAATCGTTGACATTGTTGAGTCTAGAACAAAATGTTTTGAGTCTTAGGATTATATATATTGGATAGTAGGACTCTTTTTACTCCTCAGTCCCTTCGTCTCTCTGGTGAGGCCCCCTAGCGTAGAAGTTTTGACTTTTCTCTCCTCAAATTTCATGAAGGATCACGCGGGTATCTTGGAATCGTTCCGATAGTCTTGTGACAAGAACATTGTTCTTAGTGCCTCCTGGCATTTAGGGGTTGTGGCAATGTCCCGGGGAGTTGAGCTCCGAGGTGTTGTCGTCACAATTTTATCATTGCAATTCTAGAATACCTGAGTTCGCCGACATCGAAAATCTCTTTTATGCAGTTGTTGGTGAGATAACCTCGACACCACCCAGTACTGGGGCGGGACTTTAGGAGTATTGCCATAACTCGTATAACCGATGCTTTTCGAAGGTTGAGGTACACTATTTCCGAAGGTTTCTTGGTTATGTGTTGACGGATGATATAGCTGGATGTAGGGATTGTTAGTTTAGGTGAGATATTATGCTTCCCCTGTATCCCCAACACCTGATTGCATAACTAGAAAGTTTTGGGAGTTTATAGGTGGGAATTCAAGTAGCTCCTAGAATATCTTTCCAACAGACACATGATACGATATGGGATCTATCATATGTTTGTTTCCGGTTTATTCTGCAAGCCAATCCTTTGTTTTGTTTTGAGTTGTGGTATTCGAGTTGCTTCAGTGTCAAATGTGGATTCTATACCTTTTCTAAATGGTGTTCTCATATTTCTATGGGAATACTAATCCTTTTTTATCATCGAGGTTGTCATGTTAATTCTTTTCAATCGGTGTGTTCCCTTCAAGTTAATCCGATCCGTTCAACATTTGCAAGATCAATGCTCAGTTATTCACAACGGTGTTTGTTCCATCCGTCCCAAGTTGCATTTGTCTTACCCGCCCTCCCACCCTTTTCTTCAAGGACTCCGAGATATTCAAATCAACTATTCATTTTATTCATGTGAAGTCTCTTCATTTTTGTTCAATCAATGTTCTTATCCAGTGATTCTCAGGAAGATACTAAGGAAGCTTCAAATTTATCATTCTTCGTTCTCTTTTCTTCTCCGGTGGGTTCTATTCAGTATTTGTTGATCATATACTTTTCCTCGTTCCAAATGTTTTTCCATGCCGGTGCACCTCATAATCGTTCCCCGCTTTCTATTCAATTGTTCTGGAGTGCTGAAGATATCTCGAAGATTCGTGTTTTCCACTCTGCATTCGTTCAAGCTCTTTCGAGGATGTTATCTCAATCAAGCCAGTTAAATCAACCGGTGCAATCTCCCTTTCAAGTAATCATTTGAAGGTGTTTCTTTT
The DNA here is from genome assembly GCF_003073215.2 of Triticum urartu. Taxonomy (NCBI): domain Eukaryota; kingdom Viridiplantae; phylum Streptophyta; class Magnoliopsida; order Poales; family Poaceae; genus Triticum; species Triticum urartu. Next base: position 327,226,635 of record NC_053024.1, read on the forward strand.
GAGTGGGCCCTAACCCACAGGTCTTTTCTCAGGATATTACCTGACTCTTCTAATTTTCCCGGAGTTATTCTCAAATTCATTTCAAAGTTTGACGTAAGAATGAGTTATCATCAGTGAAATGTCTTTTACCAAGATCTTTCAAATTCTTTTCATCATTGGCTCAACCTTTCTATTCTTCATTCCAGAGTGCCTCAACAATTCATGGTGGTGTTTCCCATCGTCATTCTCTGCATTTGAAGACTGAAGAAGAGTTTCTCTTAAATCTTGCTTCGTTCTCTTGAAGCTTGGTGTCATCCTCTCATAATTGTTTTCGATTGTGAGAATTCTTTTCACCCATCCGGAGCAATTCAAGAGTCTTTTCAGCTTGATTCTGTGAAAGCCATCATTTCGGGTTTATTCATTCTCAGCTTTCAACTATCGTTCTCCAAATGTTACCGGTCAATCATTCAAGTATTCTATAATCATCTCGGGATCTCTTCGTTCTCTTGTATCAAATTTTCTCAAGTATCTTCGTTCATTTTCCAATTCTTCCTGGTGATGTGTTCATTTTCTTCGTTCGTTCTTTTAATCTTTATGGTGGTTCGCCCAACATTCCTCTTCCTTTGTTACCGTATCTATTTATTCGTTCTTTCCAATCCTACCGACGGATCGTTGAAGACCTTTCTCAAGTTTGCGACATATCTATCTTAATCATTTCTACGAGAATAAGTAGTATGCCAAATCCGTTACTTGTCATCAATTTAAATTGGTGAAGGATACGCATAATGTAATTCTTATTCTTGTTTCATCCAAGTGATTAATTCCTTCTTTCGGAGTTCGTTCATGATATCAAATTCTCGGTTCCAAGTTGTTCATCTTTTCTTTTCGGAGTTCCAATTTTTCCGGATTATCTCGTCACGAAGCTCCATCCAATCATTGCAAGGCTTCAATCTTATTCTTTTCATCCTTCATTTATTTTTGATCATTCCGTTGATTACCGGAGTTCTTCATGGAGGCTCTACATGGTGGTTCGTCAAGGATTCTTTTCATTCTTCAATTGTTCTTCAAGATTTCTCTCGAAGTTAAGGTCCGCCAAGCTATACTCTAAAATAAACATGGTGCTCGACATGTGTTTTGTTTAGAGGAGTTCAAGTATTCTTCATCTTGCATCCGAAGTGCAATTCTTCCTACCTTATCTTTTGAGGTGGTGTTATGTTATTCTTGATAATTTTCCCTTCGTGTTTCATGATTCACAAGTTGTCAGGAATGAGATATTTAAATCCATCATTTTCTCTTCATTCACGAGATCTTTTCAATCCATCAATCTCTTCATTGGAGTTATATTGGGTTATATTTCACCTAAAGCCTTCCCTAAGGAATGTTGCTATTGTGGTGCTTATCAATTATCTAAGTTTTTCCTCCTATTCTCGCGATGAAAGAAGTTTTCATCTCTTCGTTGCTCTCAAGCAAGCTATTGATTCCGTTAGTGGAAGAATTTCACCTCATAATTTTGAGACATTTTCCATAAGCCCACAACAAACTTATTCTTTTTGTTGTTGATTTCCCAACAACTCCATCCAATCCTTCTTTCTAAGGATGCCTTCAAATTCATTGGTGGTAGAAGTTATCATTTTCTTCTACTTTCTTTCTTCCTAATGATCTAGCTTCTATTCATTTGTTCCGGAGGCATTGTGATGTTGCTCTCTTCGTTTCATCATATCATTTTGTCAAGATCATGCTCTTTCCTTTGCTTATCCATTCAACCGGAGCGTCGTGTCCTTCATTCAAGTTCTCTCATCTTGTCAAGTTTTGCCTCCTTTCTCAAACGGGGTGCTGTCTGAAATCTTTCTTACCCATTGTGCCATTCTTTCAATAGTTTCAGAGGCAGTGTGTTGTTGATTTCATCAAGTATCCTCTCATCGTGTCAAGTTCATGTTCAATTCCTTCCATTTACAGTCGGAGTGTTGTCCAAATCATATCATTCTTTTTCCTTCTCTATCTTGTTTTAACAGGAGTGTTGTGGCTATCATTCCTCTTCTAATCGGAGTCTCATCCAAGTGCTTTCATTTTGCCAAGTTCATATTATTGCCTTCCATTTCTAACCGGAGTGTTGTCGCAATTGATCTTTATCGTTCCTTGTACATCTTGTTTCAACTGGAGTGCTTGCATGTACTTCTTGTCCACTGTAACACTTCTCTTATGTCTTTCAACCTACAAGGTTTTCGCAATGTTCCTTGTTCCTCTTTTCTAACGAAGTGTTTTCAACTTCGTTCATCTCCGTTGTATTCTTTTCTCGTAAATGGTTTAACCTCTCAAGGTTCTTTGGTATCACTTGTTTGTCAAAGAAGCAACTTAGTTTACCTCTTCTCTTCCTCTTTCGTTTCTCTCTGGTGCCATCCTAGATCTCAGGACGAGATCCTCTTGTAGTGGCGGAGTGTTGTAACGCCCCGAGACCGATGTGCCAGGTGTCTTCTAGTTATGTGCCGTCGTTGCCATGTCATTTGCTTGCGTGTTGCTTTTTGCCTTGTCATCATCCGCATTGCATCTGCATGTTTTCAAAACCTGCATCTGTCGTTGTTGTCGTTTCTCCCTTTCCCTTCATCACCTTCTCTCGGACCACTCTCTTATCTCTCTTCTTTGAGCCCATCAAACCCCCCTTGCCTCCGTGGCCTTTTGCTAGACCCCCTCTCCGAAAACTTCCCCAAACCCGACACACTCAGTCATCACCGTTGGGTCCGGATCATCCCCAAACATCTATGAAACATCTCCTTTTTTAATTGGACTCCCTAGCCTATTTTTCTCAACCGTCGGATCTAATCGGAGGGGCCCTAACCTAGCCAGTCACTATATAATCAGACCAAATCCTAAAACCTAGGCCGTCTATCCCATCCCCATCCTCCCGCCACCACTCCTCTCCCTCGGGATCCAAGCCCGCACCCGATCCAAATCCTCTCCGCCTCCACTCACAGCCTCTGCCTACCAGTCCACCGATCCATCCAACCACATCTTCCCTGTCTCCTAGACGAGTCCGGCCGCCGCAGCTACCTTCATCCGCGCCCGCTGCCGGCAATACCATGGCCAGGTCGTGCCTTCTCCATTCCCTTCCTTTCACCTATTGCCTCCCGAGATCATGGATGCCCGGTGCCCGAGGCCTCCTGCCTCCCTGATGCTCGTCGCCCCGAGCACCAGTGTTGCAAGGCTGGCCCTTCTGCAGCTACCCATCGCTTCCCTCTCCTTCTTCCCCTGGTTCTTCTCTCTCCCTAACCTCGCGGCCTCTATCTGTTTCTTCAGGACGAACATGAGCATGCCCTGCCATGGCCGCCTCGTTCCGGAGCAAGCTCGCCGGCGTCCTCCTCATCCTAGCGCCGTCCGTGACCAAGTCCGGCTGAATCAGGACAAAATCGAGCTTCCCCGCGCTGGATCCAGCCACCTCTAGCCTCCCAGTGTCGCTGCCTCCCCTGCGCTGCCTCCCATTCCTGAGCTCCTCAAGTCCCGCCGTCGAAGATCCCTCGACACGAGCCGCCGCCAACCTCCCCTCGCCAGATCCAGCTCTCCACTTTGCCTCGCCGTCCTCGTCGTCAGGTCCGGCCACGGCCGTCGCCCCCTGCATGCTCTGCTTCAAGCAGGAGGACAACCGCACGACCGCGCGTGTTGACCGTGCCCTTGCTTCATCCGTTCTTGCCTGCTTCGCTTGGTCATGCGAGCAAGGCGCCCGCGTGGGATGCATCCCGCGCCAAGGCCCAACTCCCCCGCGCCGCCGCTCTAGGCCTGCCCGGCCTCCTCTTCTTCCAAGCGGGCCGAAGCCCATGGGTGAGGCCACACCCCCAGTGCCCCTCTGTTTTTTCCCTCCTGTTGGGCCAGCCAGTTTTCGGCCCAACTCCTATTTTTTTCAGAGGATGAATTTCTCTATTTCCAGAAAACTGCATATTTACAGATTGGCCCCTCATGTTCATGCATTAATAACTCCACAACCGTGCACCGGAATAAAATGATCAATATATGTAAAATGCTTAGAATTTTGTTTAGTTTCATAGTATGCCACTTTCATCCATGTTTAAAATGTTAAACTTGCTGTTTGCATTTATTTTCTTAAATGCCATGCTAAAATGCTATATTTCATAACTTAATAACCATAGCTTCGAATTTATTAAACTTTATATGTAAATGGGGTGGGAAAATGCATAAATTAACATGGTGCACTTTACTTTCCTGTTTAACAACAATAAAATATGGTTTTAGGTAGAACAGTACCAAATCTAAAATATGCACATGGGGATTTTCCGGTATTTGTTGTTTGTTATATCTGACCTCATTTAAACTTTTCTAGATAGGTAGTTTTCATATGCTTTAGCTCTTGCATGTTTAACAACATTTAATATTGTTGTGTACATAAACGGTAGTGAACTAAATAATGGAATGTGGTGTTTCGTCAATATGCAACTCGTTGCATATTGAGCTCCACTTAATTTGTAGTATTGTTTGTGCATGTTGCCATGCCATGCCTCATTAAACCGGACATGCATCATACTTGGTTGTGCATCATGCCATGTTTGTGTGATGGTTGTTTACTATGTTGCTTGCCTCTTTCCGGGTTGCTTCTCTCGTTAGCTTTGGTTTCATTCCGAAGTTGTGAGGATTCTTTCGACTATGTTGGGTTGTCTACTTCTTGGACTCGTTCTTCTTTCTTGCGGGATCTCAGGCAAGATGACCATACCCTAGAAATCACTTCTATCATTGCTTGCTAGTTGTTCGCTCTATCTCTATGTTGCGCTTCCTACCACTTTTTATATCAAGCCTTCCAAACTGCCATGATAGCCTCTAACCTTTTTCAACCATCCTAGCAAACCGTTGTTTGGCTCTGTTACCGCTTTTGCTCAGCCCCTCTTATAGCGTTGTTAGTTGCAGGTGAAGCTGAAGTTTGTTCCATGTTGGAACATGGATATGTTGGGATATCACAATATCTCCTATTTAATTAATGCATCTTTATACTTGGTAAAGGGTGGAGGCTCGGTCTTATGCCTGGTGTTTTGTTCCACTCTTGCCGCCCTAGCTTCCGTGATACCGGTGTTATGTTCCTTGATTTTTGCGTTCCTTACGCGGTTGGGTGTTATGGGAACCCCTTGACAGTTCGCCTTGAGTAAAACTTCTCCAGCAAGGCCCAACCTTGGTTTTAACATTTGCCACATAAGCCTTTTTCCCTTGGGTTGTGCAGACTCAAGGTTCATCTTCATTTTAAACCCCCGGGCCAGTGCTCCTCCGAGTGTTGGTCCAAACTAGAGCACCGTGCGGGACCGTCGCTTGGAAACTTGGGTTATGTTGGTACTTGTACGCTTAGCTTATCCGGTGTGCCCTAAGAACGAGATATGTGCAGCTCCTATCAGGATTTGTCGGCACAGTCGGGTGGTCTTGCTGGTCTTGTTTTACCATTGTCGAAATGTCTTGTAATCGGGATTCCGAGACTAATCGGGTCTTTCCGGGAGAAGGAATATGCTTCGTTGACCGTGAGTTCTTGTGATGGGCTAAGTTGGGACACCCATGCTGGATATAAACTTTCGAGAGTCGTGCTCGCGGTTATGTGGCAGATGGGAATTTGTTAATGTCCGATTGTAGAGAACTTGACACTTAACTTAATTAGTGGTTATGTGGCAGATGGGAATTTGTTAATGTCCGGTTGTAGAGAACTTGACACTTAGCTTAATTAAAATGCATCAACCACGTGTGTAGCCGTGATGGTCTCTTTCCGGTGGAGTCCGGGAAGTGAACACACACTTGTGTTATGCTTGAACATAAGTAGCTTCAGGATCACTTCTAGCTTCACGACCATTGCGTTGCTTCTCTTCTCGCTCTTATTTGCGTATGTTAGCCACCATATTTGCTTAGTGCTTGCTGCAGCTCCACCTCATTAACCTATCCTACCCATAAGCTTAAATAGTCTTGATCTCGCGGGTGTGAGATTGTTGAGTCCTCGTGACTCACGGATACGTCCAAACAGTTGCAGGTGCCGATGATACTAGTGCAGGTGACACAACCGAGCTCAAGTGGGAGCTCGATGAAGATCTTGATCGTTGCTTTGTGTCTTTTCCGGTTGATCGGTAGTGGTGCCCAGTTGGGACGATTGGGGATCTAGCATTTGGGGTTTTCTTCTTTTATTTTAGTTCGGTAGTCGGACCTTGATTGTATTCTGGATGATGTATGTTTAACTTGTTATTTGTGTGAAGTGGCGATTATAAGCCAATTCTTTATCCCTTTCTTATTCAGTACATGGGATTGTGTGCAGATTACCCCACTTGCGACTAAACCACCTTGCGATTATGCCTCTAAGTCGTGCCTCGACACGTGGGAGATATAGCCGCATCGTGGGCGTTACAAGGAACATACTTGTTGGACAAAGAGCACTTACCCTTCATTCCAGAGTTTGAAGATAATGAAGTTGTAATGAATGAGGATGAACCATCATCAGCTCAAGCACAAGAGAAGAGAGCCAAAGCTAAGGCAGAGAAAGCTGCAAGGATGCCAAGTGTAGAAGAAGAATCTTAGGTATACCTCAAGTCAAAATAGGATCAACTGGGCTATCTGATTCAAGCTACACTGAGAATCAAGAAGGGCTTGGCCACCCTGACTCAGAATCAGGAGATCCTGGAGAGGATTGTTGAATCAAAGTTTTATGATCTTGACCTCAAGGTAACTAAGATACAGACTGAAGTTGAGCAGATCCAGGAGGAAGCAGAAGAGAGGAGATGGAAAGCAACTACTGATGCTTTTTAGCGAGTACCAAGGAGTCAGAGGTCTGCTGAAGTGCCTGTACCTGATTCTAGAGCTACATCATCTGCATCAGCAGCTACAGCTTCAGTGCCACCTCTAGTAGCCATTCCACCGGCTCCAACTACATCAACAGATGCCTTCGTCCTTGGAGTTCTCTCTACACCACCTCCCGAAGACCAAGCCTGAGAGACGCATAGCACTATGCATGTTCAGACTTTTTGGTAACTTGTTGCCAAAGGGGTAGAAATATGTATAGATCATAGGCTTCGAGAGAGAGTGTTTTGGTTGAACCTTTTTTATGCCCTTGGTTCATACACTATGTCTTTGTCTATGTGAGACACTTGTTTGATCATGTGATTGATCATATGCTACCTTAATGCTTGCTTGGATGATATTATCTCTTATATTACATATATGATCATTCACTTTGCTTGGTGATGAGTCATTGCTTTTAATTTCCATCATTTTGAGCGCTCCACCAAGATGTATGTGACATGGAAGAGTGACACATGATCATTATCGATTGTGCATTTGCATTCAAAAGCAAATTTTAAATAATGCACAAATTTAGGGGGAGCTCTTGCTTATCACATACTTCTCAAAGCGACGATGTATTTGAATCTTATAATCATTTGTTGAAGCTTTGATCTATATGTTGTCATCAATTACCAAAAAGGGGGAGATTGAAAGTGCAACTATACCTAGGTGGTTTTGGTAATTCCTAACAAGATATAGCTCATTGAGGTAATACTATTTCAACATAAATATTTCAGGAAAGCTCAATGATTGGCATGGCATCAATTGGAAATGTGGACCCCTCAAAATGCTAAGGACAAAAGATTGGCTCAAACTCTAAAGCTCAAGACTCTACATTTTACCTTTTAGTGATGCAAGATCACATTGAGTCCATAGGAAAACCCAATACTATTAAAAGGGGATGAGGTGTTGCTTAATGGGTTACTTGCTCAAAATTCTTAGTGATGTGCTCCAAAACCCTCGACCACTTTATCATATCTACATATGTCCCAAACCAAAAGTCAAACTCGGACCCACCGAACCTTTCTATCCGGCGCCACCAAGTTCAGTTGACATAGCCACTGCCACAAAACCCTGGTCTTTCCGGTCTCACCGATAGGGATCTTGGTCTCACTGAGATGGGATTCTAAACTCTCTGTTTCCCTTCGTAACATTTTGGTCCAACTGAAATGAGCGATCGGTCCCACCGAGTTCGCAATGCAAACTCTCTGTTTCCCCTTCGTAATGTTTCGGTCTCGCGGAGATGAGCGAATCGGTCCAACCAAGTTTGCCTGACCAACTCTCTGGTTAGCTTATTACCAAAGTCAGTCTCACCGAGTTTGTGTAATCGGTCTCACCGAGATTACGTTATGCCCTAACCCTAATGAAACCGGTCTCACCGAGTTGACATGTCGGTCCCTCCGTATATCCAAACGTTCACATTTTGGACTAAATCGGTCCAACCGAGTTTCATTATTCGGTCCCACCGAGTTTGGTGATTTGTGTGTAATGGTTAGATTTTGTGTGGAGGCTATAAATACCCCTCCACCCACTCTTGATTCAAGAAGAGAGCCATCAGAACATGCCTACACTTCCATCATACATTTTCTGAGAGAGAACCACCTACTAATGTGTTGAGGTCAAGATATTCCATTCCAACCATATGAATCTTCATCTCTAGCCTTCTCCAAGTTGCTTTCCAATCAAATCATCTTTCCACCAAATCCAAATCTATGAGAGAGAGTTGAGTGTTGGGGAGACTATCATTTAAAGCACAAGAGCAAGGAGTTCATCATCAACACACCATCTATTACCTTTCGGAGAGTGGTGTCTCCTAGATTGGTTAGGTGTCACTTGGGATCCTCCGTCAAGATTGTGGAGTTGAACCAAGAAGTTTGTATGGGTAAGGAGAACGCCTACTTCGTGAAGATCTACCCTAGTGAGGCAAGTCCTTCATGGGCGATGGCCATGGTGGGATAGACAAGGTTGCTTCTTCGTGGACCCTTCGTGGGTGGAGCCCTCCGTGGACTCGCGCAACTATTACCCTTCGTGGGTTGAAGTCTCCATCAACGTGGATGTATGATAGCACCACCTATCGGAACCACGCCAAAAATCTCCATGTCTACATTGCGTTTGCTCCTTCCAAACTTGTCCCTTTACTTTACCTCCAGGTGCAATGTTTTACATTCCGCTGCTATACTCTTAGACTTGTATGTGTAGGTTGATTGCTTGACTAGTGGTAATTTGCTAAAATCTTCCAAGACTTAAAATTGGGAAAAGGCTAGATTTTTATTTGATCAAGTAGTCTAATCACCCCCCCTCTAGACATACTTTCGATCCTACAGTCGTTTTGGAGTCCCGGCAAGGATCATTACCGACAACGGCACCCAGTTCACGAGTCGCGTCTTAATGCAATATGTTCATGCCCTCGGAAGCAAGATCTCATTTGCCTCTTTCACACATCCCAGGAGCAACGGAGAAGCTGAGAGGGCGAATGCTGAAGTGCTGCAAGGACGCAAGACAAGAACTTTTGATATGCTGCAGAAGCATGGTAGGCGGTGGATCGATGAGCTAGCAGTAGTTCTTTGGTCCCTAAGAACAATACCAAAATCGATCTATCGGGCAGACTGCCTTCTCCCTAGTCTATGGGGCAGAAGCAGTTATCCCCACAGAACTCATTTACGGGTTTCTTTGAGTGCTTGCCTACGATGAAGTAGAGCAAAATCAGCACTGGCATGATGACGCCATGCTACTCGAGGAGAACTATCTCCGGGCTGCTACGCGTGTTGCACTCTATCAACAAGCCCTGCGTCGCTATCACAACCGCTGGGTTGATGCCCGATGTTTTGAGGAAGGCGACCTTGTCCTTAGGCGCGTTCAGTCTGCCAAGGGTACAAACAAGTTAACGCCGAAGTGGGAAGGCCCTTACTGGGTAGTTCGAGTCACCAGACCTGGCGCGGTCCGTTTGGAGACCGGAGATGACATTCAATTGCATAACTCATGGAACATTGAGCATCTCCCCATGGTCTACCCATAAGGTGCGGCTGTCGGGTCCTGCCGGGCAGCCACCCTTTTGTACATGCCTTGCCTCAGTTGCATGTAACCCCTTGTACAAAGCCAGGCGATGACCCTGAGTAACAGAGAAATAAACGAAGTGCTGGGGGCCCCGATCAAGTTGCATGCATGCATGAGCATTCCAAGAGCATTGCATAAGAATTTCATAAGCATTTGCATATGCATATAGATAGGGTTGCATGATAGAGGCAAAGGTGTCCCGTCTTTTGATGAGATGGTGATTATCGTTTCGGAGGAGTAGACTTTGACGATCCGACTATGAACGTGCGAAGACGGCGTGCCTTAGCAATCGCTAAACCAACTCCGAGAGGTTATTGACCACGCTAGAGCCCGATCAACCTGACCACGAAGGTCTATTTCCTACAAGTAAACGAAGAACAGGCAAGAAACTAAGATTGCTATCTGGATATTGAGATTATAAGATGAAAGCTTTATTGATGAAGGTGGGGTTCTGTGATGTCTTTGTCTGGTCGTTGAACACAAACGAAGTATGCGAAGTTGCAGCTATGGTGAACTTTTAATCTAAACAAAACTGAAAGTCTAAACGACACCCTAAGGGCTGTATATATGGAGGAAGAGGGGGGGCTTTCGTGGCCCATGGAGGAGGAGTCCGAAACCAACCCTAACTCTTGTTTCCCCACACATACGGACTCTAAAAACAGCCTATACTTAAGTATTTCAAAAATATATGGGCCTGGCCCAATAATAAGGTGACGCAGCACCTAGAATAGCCTCTGGACAAAATTTATGATGTGGCATCTTGTATATTTCGTCCAAGGATTCATGCACTCCTTATGGTGGCTTCAAAGTCCTGAAATCATCACTTGTAAGTTTGTTCTTGTTCCCCTTGTGCATGCCATCATCTCCATGCTTGGTCTATCAGGCATATCCATGCCACACCCTTCATTTGTAAGAAAAACAAATGTATCGAATTTAGGCAGCATCATATTCTCATGAACATTAGAATCATTACCAAGAAACGAAAGTACATGATAATTTAATTGGCGTGTGCGAGCTCTAGTAATTGGTCCAGTATGTATAGCAGCAGGGGCTATGGGTGTAACAATGGTATTGATGTCCTCATCATCCTCCCCTTCTTGAAATGAAGTCGTCCTCAACGGAAGCTCATCTTCCTCACCCAAATAAGGCTTCAAATCTTCAATGTTAAAAGTGGGACTAACCCCAAAATCTGCAGGCAACTCAAGTTTGTATGCATTATCATTTATTTTCTCTAACACCTTAAAAGGACCACCAGCACGTGGCATTAGCTTTGCTTTACGCAAATCAGGAAATATATCCTTACGCAAATGTAACCAAACAAGATCTCCAGGTGCAAACACAACATGTTTTCTACCCTTATCACCAGCAAGTTTATATTTAGCATTCAAACGCTCAATGTTTTCCTTAGTTAACTCATGCATTTTTAAGATCAATTCAGCACATTGTTTAGCGTCAAAAATAACCTTCTCTGAAGATGGAAGAGGCAACAAATCAATGGGATCATGAGGTAGGAAACCATACACAATTTAAAAAGGGCACATCTTAGTAGTAGAATGCAATGAATTTAAAAAGGGGAAGGCGGCCCCACGTCTTGGATTCTTGTGGGTCGGATCGGCTCGTAATTTTTTCAGAAGAGCCAGGGTGAGCCGGCTAGGCTACCCGTGGTCGTTTACTCCGACAGTAGTCCCCGAAGCTGATCGAGCTTCGGGGCTGACAAGGGGACGAGAAGCTTGGTCAGCTTCCTATCCTGAGGAGCCGGCTTTGCTTATGCGCGCCGTCTTCGGAAAGCTCCGTATCTTGTAGGCGGGAACGTGGGTCGGCCTGCGAGCTGACCGCGTGCCACCCCGCGGGCCACGTGGCAAGGAAAACCTGCCAACGCACGCGCGCGATGGGACACCACCGCAGGCCTGGGCCCGCCACTTCAAGGCCTCGGCCCAAGCGCGGATCTTCTGCGGCCCACAACGGACCGCTCGCCTTCCCGCGGCAGTTTCATTACGTCATCAGGGCACAATAATCGTGGAACATGGGGGAGTGGGCGCAGTTGATCCCACGTTCCCCCACAGCACGCCTCCTCGGCTCCGCCGCGCGGGTCTATAAGTAGGGGGAGGAGAGGGAGCGGCAGAGGCTCGCACGCTCTCCCTCGCTCCACCCTTTCTCACCTTCCTTCTCCTTCCTTCCGCCGCCGTAGCGACCCATTGCCGCGCCGCCCCGCCGTCGGACCTCTCGGTTCCTTCGGTCCCACCATAGCAGGGTCGTGCACGTCTCCGCCGTCGCATCGCCTTGTTCCTCGCCGCGTCGCTCCCATGGCGTTGTCGAGCTCGTGGGACGGCTCCAACGTCCATGAGGACCACGTTGAGTTCCTCCACCGGACGCGGTGTCTGCCGGGCAAGAACTACGTGCGGGTTCGTCGTGCGCCGGTGAGGGAGATTTCGCCGACACCGGACGAGGGCGAGCGGGTAATCTTCCGCTCGCACTGCCTGCGCGGCTTCGGCCTCCCGGCGAGCAGATTCCTTCGCTGTTTTCTTGAGTTTTACCACCTCCAGCCGCATCACCTCACACCCAATGCGGTGATGCATCTATCGGCTTTCGTCACCCTGTGCGAGGGCTTTCTTGGGGTTCTCCCCACTCTCGAGCTCTGGGGAGAATTCTTCCAGTGCAAGCTCGGCACCGTTGTCGCGGGCGTGCCCGCCCCCTGCGGAGCCTTCATCGCCATGAGGCGGACGGGCGAGAACAATCCGTTCCCGCCCATCCCGCTGATCCAGCCGGTGAAGCTCTGGCAGAAGTCCTATTTTTACGTGAAGAACGTCGCCCATCAAGGCGACTTCATCAACCTGCCGGCTTACGTAGCCGGCCCGCCGGCTGGGAGGCAACCCTCGTGGAGCTACCGGGCCAGGTCGTTGTCTCAGGCCGGGAACGCAGCCGTCGCCCGGCTCCGGGTGATAATCCAGTCGGAGGGCCTGACCGGAGCCGACCTGGTGGCCGCCTTCGTGGAGCGCCGAGTACTTCCGCTCCAAGGCCGACCTCACATGATTTGTTAGATGAGCGGCCGCTTCGACCTGTGCCAGCTGAGCACCAGGGAGATGCCTCATGTCGAGGTGTCTTACATGGTGAACTACATCTCCAACTGCAAGCTCGCCGAGGATTGGCGATACGGCAAGGGGCCGTATTCTCGCGCCAACCCTCCGCCTGCCGTAAGTTTTTCTTCTTTTCTTCCTTTTTCTAGCCGGCCTCATGATGGCCGACTTCTGATCAATTGGTTTGCCCCCGGCAGAACCCTCTTCTTCCGCCGACGGCCGGGGCCGCAGGGGTAGAGCGCCAGCTCCTCCCCGACCGCACGGTGGACGACGTCGATGATCCGGACCTGGGAGCGGCCGCCATGGAAGATGACATCATGGGGGAAGGCGACGAGGCAGGCGGCGTGGGGCTCGGGGCTGGCCTCGAGGACTGGGCGGACGATGACGAGGTCGAAGCCGTTCCGCACCGCCAGCCGGCGCTTGATCATCAAGGCGCGGGCCCGTCTGCCGCGCCGGCTGCCCGTGGCGGCGCGTAGAAACGCCGAGCCGCGTCGACCTACTTCGGCAGCCGGCTGAAGAAATCCAAGGGTTCCACGGCGGCGACCAAGCAGGATGAGGCGGCCGTGAAAGCGGCCTGCTTCCGCAAGGCGGTGAAACAGCCACAGGCGATCTCGGCGTAAGCGTCAAACGTCTTGTATTTTTTGTTGTCCTCTTCGATTGAGGCTCTTCTAAACTTTTCTTTGCTCACCGGGCAGGGCACTGCTTTCCCTCGAGCGAGGTCCTGGCGGCTCCGTAGTCGGGCCGACTGGAGGGTCCTCAGGCTCCCGCCGTGTGGATCCCCGCGCCGACCTCATGGAGGCCGTGGATCGGAACGCACGGGAGGCGTGGGAGGAGCGGGAGGCGGCGGAGCGATGGACAGCCCAGGCGGCGAAGGAGCAGGCCGACGCGGTGGCCAAGGCTCGGGCGGAGGTGGCGGCCGCGGAGAGGGAGGCGGAGGCCTCGCGCAACTAGCCTCCGTAGCTCGTCGTTCCCCTCCGCGCCATGGCCCCCGACATCCCTGTGCCCCCCGTCGGAGGAGTTCAACCGAGACCCACCGGTAATGGAGAGGAGGGAGGACCACGTGGTCTTCGTGGAGGAGGCGCCGCAGACGGCGCCGACTAGAGCGGGCCAAAGCGGCCGACCAGCCGCGGCGCCAGAGCAACCGGCCCCGGGGGCGAGCCAGAGGCAGGGGGAGCTACCTCCGCGCCGGAGCCGCACAGAGCTGCGGGCGCCAGCCGGACGGCGGAGGCCCTGGAGGCGGCCAGTGCCAGCACGTCCGAGTGGACGCCCAGCGGGGGGACGGCCGAGCTGAACACGGCGGCCCAGGAGGTCCGGAACCGGCTTCAAGCCCAGGCCGCTTCGCTGCAGCGATATACCCAAGAGTTCCTCACGACGCGGGCCGTCATCCGGGTGAGCCTTCTGGCCTTGGTTGTTTTGCTTTTTTGATTTCTTCCGTGGGGGCTCACCAGCGCACCCACTGGGTGTAGTCCCCGAGTTCCGAGTCAGCTGCTGAGCAGGCGACTTGGAACTTACTAGGTCCTGACAGCTATCTTATTCTTGCATCCTGTCTGATCTTCCAGGAATACCATAACCTCCGCGCTGCTGCCTTCAACTCCCAGGCTCAGGAGCTGGGCCAGAAAACCGAGGACCTGACCAACAGCCGGAGTGCGTGCTTTGTCTCGTTCATCTCCTGTGGGGGCGCGTCAGCGCACCCACTGGGTGTAGTCCCCGAGATTCGGGCCGACTGCTGAGCAGTCGGGTCGGATCTTCCCTGACGACTTCTTCCTTATTGATTTTTCCTTTGTCTTCATGCTTGCAGGAGCCAATGCCGACTTGAGGGAGCAGCTCAGCGGGGCCCAGACCGCCCTTCGCGCCAAGGAAGCCGAGTGCAACGCCTTAGTCCTGGAGCGCGACCGCCTGGCCCAGAAGTTGGCCGACCAGGAGGAGAGCCACAAGGCGGCCCCGAAGAAGGCGCAGGATAGCGAGGACGCCCTCAAAGCTGAGTTCGAGACCGAAGCGGCGGGCTGGGCTGAGGCAAAACAAGCGCTAAGCGAGGGCTACGACCGGTTTGAGGATCTGATCGATGGTAAGCCGCCTTCCTCATTCCTTGCTTGCCCCTTGCCCCCTGATTTGTGTTCTGACTTGTGCTGCTTTTTGTTCTTTGTGCAGACTACTTCCCCGGCTACTCTGTCATTGCCACCCAGACCATCGAGGCCCACCGCGAGGCGCGCCAGAAGGCGGGGGCTGAAATCGCGCCGGACGCGAGCCGGACGCTTGAGGAGCAACTCTTGGCGGTCCAAGCCCGGCTGCAGCCGGCTCACCGCATGCTCCGCCGCCTCCAGCGCGCTGGGGCGCACGTGTTGGCCGCCCTCTGGCCAGGCGAAACGATTCCCCGCACCCCGAGTTGGACTGCCGACTGGCTGGAGGTTGCGGTTGGCCGCTTCGAGGCCTGGAAGGCATCGGCAGCCCGGCTTGGAGCTGGGCGGGCGCTGGAGTTCGTCCGAGCCTGGTATCCCGGGCTGAACCTGGACCAGCTGCGCACCTGGCGGCTGGAAGCCGACAAGGAGATGGAGGAGGTGTGGCCGGCCATCGCTCAGCGTGCCTTGACGATCGCCGAGTGCACTGACATCAGCGCCTTTGATCCTGAGATAAATGACGACGGCGTTGCCCAGCCGGAGGAATGGTTCGGGCTGATCCTGGTAGAGGGTGAGGACTCGGCGGAGGAGATCGCTTCCAGCGATGAAGGTGAAGACGACGAAGGAGAGGAAGGCGAAGACGTCGAGCCGGCCGGTGAAGCGGCCAGCCAGCCTCAGCTTAACCGTGCCTCCAGCAACGAGGCGCGTGCTAGCGCGCCCTCTGCGGGAGGTGGTGATCATGCTGAGGTTCGCCAGCCGGCCACTCCTCCAGCCAGCACTGCCGTCTCTACTGACCTGCCCGACTCGCCAGTCGTTCCCTTGGCTTAATCCGCCGTCCTTGCTTTTCCTGCTTGTTACTCTTTGAACAATTTTTATTAAACTTGCGCAGTTCCACCCACTGGGGGTGTATTCAAACTATGTTGAATGCTGACCTTTCGAAGGTCTTTTGTGTAAATATGATCGTGTGTGTTTGGCTTCCATTCGCGTATGCTTTTTATCCTTAGGCTGTTTCCTTTGCCGCCTTCCCCTGGCTGCTTCCTTCCCAACCGGCAGCTGCTCTGCAGCCTGTGGCTAGGGAAGAACTTGGCTATATTTATTATTTTATTTTATTTTTGGGGAAGGCAAGTACTCGAGCTTTCTTAGATTGAAGCGAGGTGAATGGAAGCCGGCCGGCCGGCTACTCTGGTAGTCGGTCAGTGGTGGGAGAAAAACTGGGTTTTGTTATATTAGTCCGTTAGTCCCTAGCCGTTTTTCGTGTGGGCGTCCTTTCCTGCCTTTAACTCTTGCCAGCCGGACAGCCGGTTCTTCGAACTGCGACTTTTGGCAAGAGAAGGCTTGGGTGCCGGCACACTACTTGTCTGACCGCGGGTAGGACTTCTAATATAACTCAAGGCGGCCAGTCCCCGGGTCGACTAGTCGAACCCGGTGCCGGACGAAAAAAGTGAATGTAATGACATGATCATAAGCATGATACTCTTCATTCATAGATAAAAGATGGCAGTCCCCGAGCTCTCCTCGGGGGGCCTATTGTCTCGTACTTAGTACAAAAGTTAGCGTGATACACACTGCATTTCAACTGTAAAATCTTCGGAGGAGGTTGGTGTTCCATGGTCGTTCCGACTCCTTGCCGGAGTCGTCTCTCTTTCTTACCTTCGGCTTCTGTGCGTCGATCAGGTAGTAGGAGTCATTTCCGAGCGCTCTGGTGATGACAAACGGGCCGTCCCAAGGGGCCGAGAGCTTGTGCTGGCCGGCTGTTCGCTGGATCAGCCGGAGCACGAGGTCGCCCTCTTTGAAAGATCTTGGTCTGACCTTCCGGCTGTGGTAGCGGCGCAAGCCCTGCTGGTAGATGGCGGACCGACTGAGGGCTAACAGCCGGCCTTCTTCCAGCAGGTCGACGCCGTCTTCTCGTGCTTCCTTGGCCTCCGCCTCCGTGTACATGGTTACCCGAGGCGAGTCGAACTCGATGTCAGTTGGGATGACCGCCTCGGCACCATAGATGAGGAAGAAAGGAGTGAAGCCAGTTGACTTGTTTGGGGTAGTGCGCAGACTCCAGAGGATGGCCGGCAGCTCATCGAGCCAACAGCCGGCCGAATGTTCCAGTGGTACGACCAGTCGGGGCTTGATGACGGAAGGATGAGGCCGTTGGCTCGCTCGACTTGGCCGTTTGACTGCGGGTGGGCAACGGACACTAAGTCCAACCTGATGCCCTGCGTCGCGCAGAAACGTGCCAATGCTCCCTTGGCGAAATTCGTGCCGTTGTCGGTGATGATGCTGTGTGGCACACCGTACCGAGTTATTATATCTGCGATGAATGTCACGGTAGTCGACCCATTCAGCTTCTTGATCGGCTTTGCCTCAATCCATTTGGTGAATTTGTCCACGGCAACAAGTAGATGTGTCATGCCGCCGCGTGCCGTCTTGAATGGGCCCACCATGTCCAGTCCCCAAACAGCGAAGGGCCAAGTGAGGGGAATGGTCTTGAGTGCCGAAGCCGGCATGTGTTGCTTGGAGCTAAAGACTTGGCACCCTTTGCAATGTTTAACTAACTCCTTGGCGTCATTCAAAGCAGTCGGCCAAAAGAACCCATGGCGGAAAGCTTTGGCGACGAGTGATCTTGAGGCCGCATGGTGGTCGCATTCTCTTTGGTGGATGTCCCTGAGGATTGCAATGCCCTTCTCTTGCTCGACGCATCGCTGGAAGACTCCAGTGACACTGTGCCTGACGAGCTCTCTGTTGACGATTGTGTATGCTCTGGCTCGGCGTTGGACTTGTCTTGCCTCTGTTTCGTCAGCCGGCAGATCTTGGTTTATTAGGAAGTTGAGGATGGATTGGGCCCATGATGGAGTTGTGACTTCTTCTATTGCCAACACGACTACTGCGACCAGGGCGGGCGGGCTGGGTGGTGAAATGCTGGAGTCGGCCGCCGCCTTTGTGTTGGTGCAGTCCCTGGGCCGACTACCGCAGTCCCCGAGCCGGGTGTGGCAGTCCCCGGGTCGGGCATAACTACGGAAGTCCCCGAGCCGCCTACTGACGTCCCCGGGCCGACTATCGAAGTCCCCGAGTCACCTGCTTGGTTCTTCGAGCCGGACCCGGCTGCGTCGGGGTCAGGCGGCACGAAGATGGAATCGGACTCTGGAGACGGCTTGATAGACGGCTTGAGGAGGCGTTGCAGAGAGACACCAGTTGGTATTGCCTGCCGAGTGGAGCCTATTCGAGCCAGGGTATCAGCTGGCTCGTTGTCGGCTCGCGGTACGTGGAGGAACTCGCATCCTTCAAAGTACCCGCTGATCTGCTAAACGAGGAAGCGGTAGCTTGCCATATTTGCGTACTTGGCATCCCAGTCGCGGGATGATTGCTGGACTACCAAGTCCGAGTCGCCGTAACATAGGATCCGGCGTATGCCGAGCTCTTTGGCAAGCCGGAGCCTGTGTATGAGCGCCTCGTACTCGGCCACGTTGTTGGAGGCGGCAAAGTGAATTTGCAGCGTGTATCTGAGCTTGTCGCCTTTGGGAGAGGTGAGGATGACGCCGGCTCCCAAGCCGGTGCGCATCTTGGACCCGTCGAAGTGCATGCGCCAATGAGTGGAGTCGGGAGCTGGCGGCAGGTACTGGGTCTCGGCCCAGTCGACGAGGAAGTCGGCCAATGCTTGGGACTTGATGGCGGTGCGAGCTTGGTAGAAGATCGTGTAGGGGGCCAGCTCGATGGCCCATTTCGCCAGCCGGCCGGATGCGTCCCGGCTGCCTATGATCTCGGCAAGCGGGGCGGTGCATACGACCATGATGGGGTGCTCTTGGAAGTAGGGCTTCAGCTTCTTGGCGGCGAAGTACACGCCATAGCACATCTTCTGGTAGTGCGAGTAGTTCTGCTTCGAGGTAGACAACACCTCACTCAAATAGTACACCGGCCTCTGGACCGGCTGTGCTCGGCCCTCTTCTGGGCGTTGGACTACGATGACGGTGCTGACCACCCGGCTGGTTGCAGCAATGTAGAGGGGCATGGGCTCTTTCTCAGTCGCGCCGCCAGGACAGGCGGCGTGGCCAGCATCTTCTTCAGCTCGTGAAAAGCTTGGTCGGCTTGGTCGTTCCACTCGAAGTGAGTGGTCTTCTTCACGAGGCGGTAGAGGGGGAGAGCTTTCTCTCCGAGCCGGCTGATGAAGCGGTTCAGGGAGGCCAAGCACCCGGCGAACTTCTGGACGTCTCGAAGTTTGGTGGGAATCGCCATTCTCTCAATGGCCTTGATCTTTACTGGGTTGCATTCGATGCCGCGTTCGGAGACTAGGAAGCCTAGGAGCTGGCCAATTGGCACTCCGAACACGCATTTCTCGGGGTTGAGCTTGATCTGGAACCGGCGCAGGTTCTCAAATGTTTCCTTGAGGTCTTCCAGCAAGGTGCCGCGCTTCTCCGTCTTCACCACAATGTCGTCTACGTAGACGTGGGCATTTCTGCCGAGCTGCTTGAGGAGGCACTTCTGCATGCAACGCTGAAAAGTGGCACCGACATTTCTTAAGCCGAATGTCATGGTCAGGTAGCAGAAAGCTCCGAATGGCGTGATGAAGGCGGTCTTCAGGCGGTCAGCCGGATCTAGCTTTATCTGGTGGTATCCTGAGTAAGCATCCAAGAAACTCAATAGCTCGCATCCGGCAGTGGAGTCTATCACTTGATCAATCCTTGGCAGGGCAAAGGGATCTTTGGGGCAGGCCTTGTTGAGGCTCGTGTAGTCTATGCACATGCGCCACTTGTTCTTCTTTAGCATGAGGACCGGGTTGGCGAGCCACTCTAGAAAGAAAACCTCCATAATGAAGCCGGCTGCCAGAAGCCGGGCTATCTCTTCTCCTACAATCCTTCTTTTCTCCTCCAACAGTCGGTGGAGGGGTTGTTTGACTGGTTTTGTGCCTTCTCGGACGTGTAGCTTGTGCTCGGCGAATTCCTTCGGAACACCCGGCATGTCCTTAGGGTACCATGCAAAGACGTCCCGATTCTCACGGAGGAAATCAGCGAGCTCGCCTTCCTATTTGCTGTTTAGGTTTGCCCCGATGACGGCAAACCTTTCTGGGTGCTCGGGGTCGAGAGGTATCTTCTTCGTCTCCTTGGCCGGCTGGAAAGATCCTTGGGCATCAAACTCCTTGGGATCGGGGGACAGGGCCGGCTGTTTGCTGGCCATGGCCACGACTCGGTCCAACATCTTCTTTTCTTTGTCAATCACAAGGGACTCAGCCAGCCGGCTGCTGGCTGCTGCGCACTCGAAAGATTTCTTGTAATCGCCGGCTATGGTGATGATGCCCTTGGCGCTCGGCATCTTCATCTTGAGGTAAGCATAGTGGGGAACAGCCATGAACCTGGCCAAGGCAGGACGGCCAAGCAATGCATGTTAGGGGCTCTCTAGGTCCACCACTTCAAACCAGATCGCTTTCCAGCGGAAATGATCCTTGTCCCCAAAGAGAACATCAATCTTGATCTTGCCAATGGGGGCGCAGGACAGGCCAGGTACAATGCCATGGAACACAGTCTGAGTAGGCATGAGTTGCTTCGTCTTGACGTTCAACTTCTCCAAGGTGTCACGGTACAGGATGTTGATGCTACTCCTGCCGTCTATCAGCACACGGGAGAAACGGGCAGCGCGTCTGTCCGTTGCAAGGGTGGCATCCAAAACCAACGCATAAGAGCCGGGAGATGGCATCACCTCTGGGTGGTCGGCCCGGCTCCAGCTGATAGGCTTTTCTGACCAGTGCATGTGCTCGGCGGGGTTGGTAGCGACCACGTTGACTTCCTGGTGCTCTCGGCGTCTGCTGCGCCAGCCTTCGGGCTGGCTTGTAAAGACGACATAGGCGGCATGCTCGTCGGGGAACTCATCGTGCACAGCTCCGACTGCTGGCCGAGCGTTCGGCGGTCGCGGAGCCGGAGGCGGCGGACCAGCAGGCGGAGGCGGCGCGAGCCCTTCGCCTTTGGAGATTCGGGTGAGCCAGTGGCACTTCCGGGTTGTGTGGTTGGACGGCTTCGCGCCGCTGTGGAACTTGCACGGGGCGTCGAGAGTTTGCTCGTAGGAGAAGGTCGGCTGCCAAGCCGGCCTGCCGCCCCTCTGCTTCTTGGGTGCGGGCCGCCCTTCGGGCTGCTCGTCTTCGACTGTGGCCACCTGCCGACTGGTGGAGGGCGGCACGGGGCCCTTGCGCTTGTGGTTGTTCTGGTACGGACGTCGGCCGGAGTCCCCAGCCGGCGTCTTGGGCGCTGGGTTGAGTACCTTCCAGGACGCATCTACCCGGAGTTCAGTCTTCATTGAGGAGTCGGTGGTGGCGTACTTGTCCGCTATGACCAGAAGCTCGTCGAGGGTAGTCGGCTCGTCGCAGAGGAGCTTGTGCTTGAGGAGGGTGCCTTCTCGGCACCCGACAGTGAAGTATTCTATGGCTTGCACCTCGTGCACCCCTTCGCAAGAGTTACGTAGCTCGGCCCAACGCGTGAGGTAGTCGCGAGTGGATTCGGCGGGGCCTTGTACGCACAAGGAGAGTTGTCTGGGCTTGGGAGCCCGCTTGTAGGTGCTGGTGAAGTCGCGGACGAAGGCTTCTGTGTAGTCTAGCCAGCTGTTGATGCTGTATGGCCTGAGGCTGTTGAGCCAGGTCCGCGCCGTGCCTTGCAGCATGAGGGGCACGTACTTCACGGCAACGCGCCTGTTGCCGTTTGCTATGTGAACCACTGTGGAGTAGTCGATCAACCGATCTTCCAGCTTCACGGAGCCGTTGTACTTGGGCGTGTCTCTTGGGAGCGAGAACCCTTTGGGGAAAGGCTCATCGCGGATGCGGGGGCCGAAGCGAGGCGGGCCGACATCATCTTCTTCTTCTAGCGCCAGGGATCGCGCTAGGCGGTCGATCCGATGGCGGGCGTCGTTCTCGCCGACTCCTTTGCGGCGACCTAGTCGGCCGCTGAGAGTCGGATGCGTGACAGGCGGTGGGGTGGGATATCTCTCCCCACGAGGCGGAGGCGGAGGCGGGTTGCCCTGCCGCTCCATGGCCCAGGGACGGCCTTCTGCGTCTCGCTCGATGGAGATCCAGGTTCGGCTTCGACTGGCAGCCGGCTCTTTCTCGTGTCGCGCGCGGGTTTTACCCGCAGTCGGCGTCCGGGATGTCGCTCCGTGCTCTCGGTGCGGGGGAGAGCTTTCCGCGTGGGCATCGGCTTCGTGCCGCTGTGCGGCTGCATCGATTAGTTGCTGGATGCGTCTGGTCATGTGGGGGAGTTCTTTGGCCCCCAGTCCGTCTAGCTCGTCTACGGCCGCCTGGGCAGCGCGCAGGTTCTCGAGTGGAGTGGCGTAGATTGGGCGGTCGACTCCTAGCGTGTCGGCGAGGGCAGCGCCGCGCTGTCTGACAACGCCGGCTCGGTTAGCTTCGCGCTGGTGGGCTTCAGTGAGGCGTCTCATGGAAGCCAACTTCCGGCCCTCCGCGAGGAGGGCGAGGCGGCGAGCCTCCAGTGCTTCGGCGTCGGGATCGGCCGGGAGGGGGATGGACAAGTCATGGACCGCCGCATGCGGGGCTTCAAGGGCGTCCTCGCCAGAAGCGCCGCCGTGGCCGATGACCATCACCTCGGCGGTGGCACCATCGCAGCCATCGGCCCGGGGAAGCGGGTCGTTGTAGATCGCGACGTCGGTGGGGAAAGCGTTGAGCGAGGCCATGTCGGAGTCGACAGGCATCGGATCGGTGGAGCCAACAGACTCCAAGTCCACAGCAGGCTCGCCGGAGACGTGGAGCTGGCCGAGGATGTTGACGAGGTGGTCGGTGCCCGCGTCAGAGGAGAGCTCGTCGGAGATGAGGGTCTCGTCAAGGAGATCGGCGAGGCCGCTCGCTGCGCAGACATTGGTGACGCCTTGCATCGCGTCGTGGCAAGCGCCATCGGGCGTGCCGGGCTGGCTACGCTCGCTGGGGAGGAAGAGGGTTCCCGTCCAGAACAGGTCTCCAGACGACGGTGCACCTGGCCCCATGGTGGGCGCCAAATGTCGGGTGGTAGGTGCGACATATGCCAACGGGTGGCTTATCATTGTGGGAGCCAGTAAGACGTCGCCGGTGCCTGGAAACGGGATGTGGCGAAGACATGCACGCCGGTGAATCTTACCCAGCTTCGGAGCTCTCCGTGGAGATAACACCCCTACTACTGCTCTGCGGGGTCTCCGCATGATCACTAGATGAACGAGTGGCTACAAGATGCTCCTTGAGCTGTTTGGCGAGAAGAAGAAGAAGGGCACAGATAGCTCTCCTCTCCTCTCTATGTGGTGTCTAAAACTAGCTCAGATCAACCCTTTGCATGGGTGCCCCGGGCGGTTTATATAGGCCCACCCCCCGGGGGTACAATGGTAATCTGGCTGGGCGTGGGCCCTAGCCATCTGTGTCTACGCTCGCCGGCTTCCGCGCCGGCTGGTGGGGCCCGCCGGCTGCCGGCTCCTTGGTCGACAGGCAGGCCCCACTGTCAAGGGCCTTGTCGGTGGCTGGTTACTGTTCCCTCAAACCTGGTGACGAGGGCTTCCCCGAGGTGGGCGTGGCTATAGTGCCGCCACCCGGTGTGCGATCACTGTAGCCTCACCACGTCTTGTCTCCTTAATGAGGCGTCTCCTTCGAGGGAGGAAGCAAGCCGGCTGTGGGGAGCCGGCCCTGTCTTGGGCCGACTGGGGGAGGCCTGGCCGCCTTCGGGGCCTCTCTGCCTGAAGGGGCCCACCGCCTGTGGGCCGCGCTGACGGCCCGTCGTGGGTGGCATCAGGGTCAACATGGCAACAGTGCCGCGCCGGACGGGTCATGGCCACCCCGTACAGCGCACTGTGCCAGGCGTGCTCCAGGATTCGGGGGTGGCAGGCTTTACTGTAGCCACGCCCCGCCACATCGCCGTTATGTGGATGCAGACTTCGAGGGTACGATCTTGACCTCTTTGTGGGAGCCGGCTTCTTGGAGTCGGCCTTCTCGCGGCCGGCTTCTTGGAGCCGGCCCTCCCGCGGCTTTCTTCATGAGGGCTAAAGCCGGGCCGCCTTCCGATAGTCGGCCTGGGAGACAGTCGGAAAGGGGAAGGCGGACCCACGTCTTGGATTCTGGAGGGCCGGATCGGCTCATAATTTTTTCAGAAGGGCCAGGGGGAGCCAGCTAGGCTACCCATGGTCGTTTACTCTGACACCTCTAACCCACCTTTCCTAGCAAACCGTTGTTTGGCTATGTTACTGCTTGCTCAGCCCCTCTTATAGCATTGCTAGTTGCATGTGAAGATGAAGTTTGTTCCATGTTGGAATATGGATATGTTGGGATATCACAATATCTCTTATTTACTCAATGCATCTATATACTTGGTAAAGGGTGGAAGGCTCGGCCTTATGCCTGGTGTTTTGTTCTACTCTTGCCGCCTAGTTTCCATCATACAGGTGTTATGTTCCTTGATTTTGCGTTCCTTACACGGTTGGGTGTTATGGGGACCCCTTGACAGTTCGCTTTGAATAAAACTCCTCCAGCAAGGCCAACCTTGGTTTTACCATTTGCCTCACCACCACCTACTTTTCCCTTAGGAGTCGCGCTCCCGAGGGTCATCTTTATTTTAACCCCCCCGGGCCAGTGCTTCTCTAAGTGTTGGTCCAAAACAGAGCCACTAGCGGCGCCACCTCGGGGAAACTTGAGGGCTGGTTTTAGCTGGACGTAGTGTTCATCCGTTGTTGCCCTGAGAACGAGATATGTGCAGCTCCTATCGGTATGTCGGCGCATCAGGCGGTCTTGCTGGTCTTGTTTTACCATTGTCGAAATGTTTTGTAACCGGGATTCCGAGACTGATCGGGTCTTCCTGGGAGAAGGAATATCCTTCGTTGACCGTGAGAACTTGTGATGGGCTAAGTTGGGACACCCCTGCAGGGTTTTAAACTTTCGAAAGCCGTGCCTGCGGTTATGGGCAGATGGTAATTTTTTAATGTCCGGTTGTAGAGAACTTGACACGTAACTTAATTAAAATGAATCAACCGCGTGTGTAGCCATGATGGTCTCTTCTCGGCAGAGTCCGGGAAGTGAACACGGTTCTTGTGTTATGCTTGAACGTAAGTAGTTTCAGGATCACTTCTTGATCACTTCTAGTTCACTACCGTGCATTGCTTCTCTTCTCGTTCTCTTTTGGGTAAGTTAGCCACCATGTATGCTAGTGCTTGCTGCAGCTCCACCTCATTACCCTTTCCTACTCATAAGCTTAAATAGTCTTGATCTCGTGGGTGGGAGATTGCTGAGTCCTCGTGGCTCACAGATACTTCCAAACAGTTGCAGGTGCCGATGATACCAGTGCAGGTGACGCATCTGAGCTCAAGTGGGAGCTCGATGAAGATCATGTTCGTTGTGTTGTTTCGTTTCTAGTTGATCAGTAGTGGAGCCCAGTTGGGATGATCGGGGATCTAGCATTTGGGGTTTTCTTCTTTATTCTGGTTCCATAGTCGGTACATGATTGTACTCTGGATGATGTATGTTTAACTTGTATTTGTGTGAACGGGCGATTGTAAACCAACTCCTTATCCCATTCTTATTCAGTACATGGGATTGTGTGAAGATTACCCCTCTTGCGACAAACCTACCATGCGGATATGCCTCTGAGTCATGCCCCGACACGTGGGAGATATAGCCACATTGTGGGTGTTACAAGTTGGTAATCAGAGCCATCCCCGACTTAGGAGCTCCTTGCTTGATCGAATCGCTGATGTTGTTGAGTCTAGAACAAAATGTTTTGAGTCTTAGGATTATATATATCGGAGAGTATGATTATTTTTACTGCTCAGTCCCTTCGTTGCTCTGTTGAGGCCTCCTGGCGTAGAAGTTTTTGACTCTTCTCTCCTCAAATTTCATGAAAAAAAATTAGGATCACGCGGGTATCTTGGAATCGTTCCGATGGTTTTGTGACGAGAA
The DNA here is from genome assembly GCF_003073215.2 of Triticum urartu. Classification (NCBI taxonomy): domain Eukaryota; kingdom Viridiplantae; phylum Streptophyta; class Magnoliopsida; order Poales; family Poaceae; genus Triticum; species Triticum urartu. The sequence goes on from NC_053024.1 coordinate 327,252,536, forward strand.
CATTGTTCTTGGTGCCTCCTGACATTTAGGGGTTGTGGCAGTGTCCCGGGGAGTTGAGCTCCGAGGTGTTGTCGTCACAATTTTATCGTTGTAGTTCTGGAATACCTGAGTTCGCCGACATTGAAAATCTCTTTTATTTAGTTGTTGGTGAGATAACCTCAACGCCACCTAGTACTGGGCCGGGAGTTCGGGAGTATTGCCATGACTCGTATAACGGATGCTTTTCGAAGGTTGAGGTAAATGATTTCCGAAGGTTTCTTGGTTATGTGTTGAAGGATGGATACAGCTGGATGTAGGATTTGCTAGTTTTGCGTGAGATATTATGCTTCACATGTATCCTCAACACCTGATTGCATAACCAGGAAGTTTCGGGAGTTTATAAGTGGGAATTCAAGTAGCTCCTAGGATATCTTTCCAACAGACACATGATACGATATGGGGTCTATCATATGTTTGTTCCGGCTTATTCTGCAAGCCAATCCTTTGTTTTTTGTTTTGTTTGTGGTATTCGAGTTGCTTCGAAGTCAAGTGTTGATTACATACCTTTCCTAAGCGGTATTCTCATACTCCTATGTGAATACCAATCCTTCATGATAATCGAGATTGTCATGTCAATCCTTTTTCAACCGGCGTGTTTCTCTTCAAGTGAATCCTATCATTTTCCCATTTGCAAGATCACCTCTCAATTTTCCCAACGGTGTTTGTTTCATCTGTCCCAAGTTGCCTTTGTTTTCCCGCCCACCCACCCCTTTTTATTCAAGGACTCGGATTCCTAAATCAAGTATCCATCTTATGGATGTGAAGACTCTTCATTCTTTTCTTTCAATGTTTACCCGGCGGTTCTCATGAAAGATGCTCTACAAGTTCATCAGTTTTCGCTCTCTTTCTTCTCCGGTGTTTTCAATTCAAGCTTTTGGTGTTGATTATATCCTTTTCCTCGTTTCAAATGCTTTTCTCATGCCGGTGCACCTCATAATCATTCCCCGCTTTCTATTCAATTGTTTCGGAGTGCTGAAGATATCTCGAAGATTCATGTTTCCACTCTATATATTTTCAAGCTTCAAGTCGTTTAATTCAACCAGCACAATCTCTCTTTCAAGTCGTTCAACGGTCTTCCTTTCGAGTGGGCCCTAACCCACATGTCTTTTCCCAGGAGCGTACCTGACTCTTCTAGTTTTCCGGAGTTATTACCAAATTCTTTTCTAGGTTTGACGTAAGAATGGTTTGCCATCAGTCATATGTCTTTCTTCAAGATCTTTCAAAAAAATTCATTGTTGGCTCAACCTTTCTAATTTTCATCCCCGAGTATCTTAACAATTCATGGTGGTGTTTCTCGTCGTCATTCTTGGATTTTTGAAGACCGAAGAAGATTTTTTCCTCCAAATCTTATCCGTTCTGTCAGAGATGCGTAGTTCAAGCTTGATGCCATCCTCTCATAATTGTTTTCCATTGTGAGAATTCTTTTCACCCACCCGAAGCAATCCAGGAGTCTTTTCAGTTTGATTCTCCGGAGCCCATCATCTCAGAATTATTCATTCCAGCTTTCAGCTCTCGTTCTCAAAATCATACCGGTGTGTCATTCAAGTATGATCTAATCAACTTGAGAACTCTTCGTTCACTTGTATCAAAATCCCCTAAAGTATCTTCGTTCATTCTCCAATTCTTCCCGGTGAATTGTGCCTGTGCTACGTTCATTTTTAATTATTACGGTGCTTCGTTCAAGATTTCTCTTCCTTCGTTATCATATCAATTCATTCGTTCTTTCCAATCCTGTCGGTGGTTCATAGAAGACCTTCCCAAGTTTGCGCTATATCTCTCTTAATCCTTTCTACGAGAATAAGTAGTATGCCAAATCCATTGTGTGCCATCAATTTAAATTGGTGAAGGATAAGCATAATGTAATTCTTATTCTTGTGTCATCGAGTGAATTCAATTCCTTATTCTAGAGGTTAATCAAATTCTCGGTTTCAATTGGTTCATCTTTTCTTTTCCCGGAGTTCCAAGATCTCATCACACGAAGATCCATCTAATCATTGCAAGGCTTCAACCTTATTATCTTCATCCTTCAATCCGTTTGATCATCCTTTTATTACCGGAGTTCTTCATGGAGGCTCTACATGATGACTCATCAAGGATTTAATTCCTACTCGAAGTGTTCATCGAGATTCTTTTCAAAGGAGCTCAAGTGTTCTTCATCTTACATTCCGAAGTTCAATCCTTCCTCCCTTATCTTTTGAGGTGGTGTTATGTCATTCTTGATAATTTCTCTTCATGTTTCATGATTCACAAGTTTTCAAGAGTGACTTATCTAAACCCATCATTTTCTCTTCGCTCAAGACATCCTTTGCAACCCATCAATTACTTCGTTGGACGTTATCTTGGTATAGATTTCACCTAAAGCCTTCCATTGGGAATGTTGCTCTTTGTGGCGATTATCTGTGATCCAAGTTCTCTCTTTATTCTCTCGACGGAAGAAGCTTTTCTATCTTTTTCTAGCTCTCAATCAAATATTTTTCCACGAGTGGCAGGTTGTCACCTCATAATTTTGAGATGCTTTCTATAAGCCCACTACAAGCTTATTTGTTTCGTTGTTGGTTCTCCAATAACTCCGTTATAACATTCTCGTAAGGGTGCCTTCCAAGCTCATTTGTGTCAGAAGTGGGCATTTTCTTCTCCATTCTTTCATTCCAATGATCTATCTTCCATTCTTTCTTCCGGAGGCATTGTGATGTTGCTCTCTTCACTCATCATCTCGAATTGTGAAGATCATGTTCTTTCTTTTTCTTATCCATTCAACTGGAGTGTCGTGTCCTTCATTCTAGTTCTCTCATCTTATCAAGTTTTGCCTCCCTTCTCAACCAGAGTGTTGTCTGAAATCTTACTTACCCCTTGTGCCATTCTTTCGATAGTTTCGGAGGCATCATCTTGTCAAGTTCATGTTCAATTCCTTCCATTTACAGTCAGAGTACTGCCCAAATTATATCATTCTTTTTCCTTCTCTATCTTGTTTTAACCAGAGTGTTTTTGACTTTGTTCATCTTCGTGGTATTCTTTCTTTCAATTTGTTCAACCTCTCAAGGTTCTTTGGTTTCACTCTTTTGTCAAAGAAGCAACTTAGTTTTACCTCTACTCTTTCTCTTCCGTTTCTATCCGGTGTCGTCCTAGATCTCGGGACAAGATCCTCTCGTAGTGGTGGAGTGTTGTAACGCCCCGAGACCGTTGCGCCAGGTGTCTTCTAGTTATTCGTTGTTGTTGCCTTGTCATTTGCTTGCGTGTGGCATCTTGCCATGTCATCATGTGCATTGCATCATCATGTTTTCAAAACTTGCATCCGTCCGGGTCTCCCCGTTCCTTCCGTTGTATGTTCTGAGCGCAGACACACTTGCACGCGCACGCGGCACGTCCGAAATATTATTTTATAAGTGGCCGGAAAATGTTCTCGGAATGGGACGAAAGTTGGCGTGTCATCTCGTTATTAGAGTAGGTAGGCCGCCTGCCAAGTTTCATCGCATTTGGAGTTCGTTTGATGCCCCAACGGATAACTATAGCGGCAGTATAGCCGGTCTATCGTTAGACGTTTTCTGTCTCCGAAAACAGTCGCCAGGCTGCATTCATCCTCTTTCCTCTCAGTCCAACCCATCTGCACAGCCCTCTACCCCCACCTAGGTCCAACCAACCCCCCCCCCCCACTCTCGACCGGTGTCGTCCGATCTTGATCGGAGGGTCCGGAAGCCCCCAAAACCTCCCAAACCCTAGCTACTACCCTATATATACACCCCTGATTCTAAATTTGGGCACCCCCTAGCCTCCACCTACCTTCCAGCCTTCCCCTCGGGATCCCCGCAGCCGACAGCCTCCTCCCTCCTGGATTTCAGTGCCAAGCCACCCCGCCACCGCCACTTGTTGCCGGCCCAGAGGGCGCGCCGCCACCTGAGGCGTCGCCCCGACCAACCGAGAGATGCCAAGTCATCTCCCCGCTTCCCGCAGCCACTCGTAGCCCTCCACGCCGCCTCTCCAGCACCCCACTTCGCTGTGGCCCTCATGGCCCATCTGGAGCCCGCCCCGGGCCGCAACCGAGCCTGAGGCGCCCGCACTACACCACCGCCCATGCGCTGCAGGAGCGCCCCGCTCCCCGCGCTGAGCTCCGCCCCGAGCTTCATCGCCAGTCACCCGCTGACTCCACCCCGTCGCTCGCCGGAGACCAAGGTCACTAGAGCCGCCACCGGAGACCCCAGTAGGCATGCCCCGATGCCGTCGTGCCATCCTTCCTCCCTCCTCGTTTTCTCCCTATCTCATCTCTCTATGCCTCTTCCTGCAGAGCCTCCATGGCCTCGGATCTGCGCCGCCGCCGCCGGAATAAGCCGTCAGTCCCCCAATCCGGCCTCCCTGCTGGCAGATCTGGGAAGCCCGCACCACCCCGCATCCATTTAGGTCGGATCCCGTTCCTCCTCGACCCCGCTACACCTTCGCGCCGCCGGAGTCCGCCGCTGCGGCTCCCTGAACACGAGGAGGACGAGCGCCCAGCTCGCCAACCTCATCTGCCCGCCCAAACGCACGTGTGCCGCGTCCTGCGTCAGGCCTAGCGCTCCAGCGGGCCAGCGGCCGATCTGGCCCAGCCAGCGTTCCGTCTCCACCGACTGGGCCTGGCCCAATTTGAGCGCCCAGTCCGCCCAGTTTTCAGCCCGCCTATATTTTTTCCGCTACTGCGAATTTGTCTCATAACCAGTGATTTACCTACTTTACAGAAAAGCCCCTAAGCTTCAGACATATCATAACTCAATAACCGTGCATCATATGTAAAAACATTAGATATGATAAATGCTTAGAATTTCATCTAGTTTAATAATATACCACTTTCATCCATGTTTAACAAGTTTAAAATGTTGTTTGATTAATTTTGCTATATTTCCATCCTAAAATGCTTTATTTCATAACTAAATAATCGTAGCTCCAAACTTAACAAACTTTATATGTAAATGGGGTACAAAAATGCCTAGTTTAACATGGTGACATTACTTTGCATGTTAAAAAACTCTAAAATATGCTTTAGGACAGAACAATACCAAATATAATATATGCAAATGAGGATTTTCCAGAATTGTTGTTTGTTATTTCCGGCCTCATTTAAATTTGACTAGATAGTTAGTTTAATTATGCTTCACCTCTTGTCGTGTTAATCAACATTTAATATTGTTGGGTACATAAACGAGATCGAACTAAATAACTTGAATGTGGTGTTCCGTCAATATGCAATGGAGTTACATATTGAGCTCCACTTAATTTGTAGGATTGCTTGTGCACTTTGCCATGCCATGCTTCATTAACCTGGACATGCATCATACTTAGTTGTGCATCATGCCATGTTGATGTGATGGTTGTTTACTATGTTGTTTTGCTTATTTCCGGTGTTGCTTCTTCGGGTTAGTTCCGATAACGTCACGTTTGTGAGGATCCGTTCGACTACGTCCGTTTGTCTTCTTCATGGACTCGTTCTTCTTCCTTGCGGGATCTCAGGCAAGATGACCATACCCTCGAAATCACTTCTATCTTTTCTTGCTAGTTGTTCGCTCTATTGCTATGCCGCGATGCCTACCACTTGCTTTATTATGCCTCCCATATTGCCATGTCAAGCATCTAACCCACCTTTCCTAGCAAACCATTGTTTGGCTATGTTACCGCTTGCTCAACCCCTCTTATAGCGTTGCTAGTTGCAGGTGAAGATGAAGTTTGTTCCATGTTGGAACATGGATATGTTGGGATATCACAATATCTCTTATTTAATTAATGCATCTATATACTTGGTAAAGGGTGGAAGGCTCGGCCTTATGCCTGGTGTTTTGTTCCACTCTTGCCGCCCTAGTTTCCGTCTTACCGGTGTTATGTTCCTTCATTTTGCGTTCCTTACACGGTTGGGTGTTATGGGGACCTATTGACAGTTCACTTTGAATAAAACTCCTCTAGCAAGGCCCAACCTTGGTTTTACCATTTGCCTCACCACCACCTACTTTTCCCTTGCGAGTCGCGCTCCCGAGGGTCATCTTTATTTTAACCCCCCCCCCAGGGCCAGTGCTTCTCTAAGTGTTCGTCGGAAACAGAGCCACTTGCGGCGCCACCTCGGGGAAACTTGAGGGCTGGTTTTAGCTATGCATAGTATTCATCCGGTGTTTCCCTGAGAATGAGATATGTGCAGCTCACATCGGGATGTCAGCGCATCAGGCGGTCTTGCTGGTCTTGTTTTACCATTTTCAAAATGTCTTGTAACCGGGATTCCAAGACTGATCGGGTCTTCCCGGGAGAAGGAATATCCTTCGTTGACTGTGAGAGCTTGTGATGGGCTAAGTTGGGACACCCCTGCAGGGATTTGAGCTTTCGAAAGCCATGCCCGCGGTTATGGGCAGATGGGAATTTGTTAATGTCCAGTTGTAGAGAACTTGACACGTAACTTAATTAAAATGAATCAACCGCGTGTGTAGCCGTGTTGTTTCTTCTCAACGGAGTCCGGGAAGTGAACACGGTTCTTGTGTTATGCTTGAACGTAAGTAGTTTCAGGATCACTTCTAGTTCACGACCGTGCATTGCTTCTCTTCTCGCTCTCTTTTGCGTAAGTTAGCCACCATATATGCTAGTGCTTGCTGCAGCTCCACCTATTACCATTTCCTACTCATAAGCTTAAATAGTCTTGATCTCATGGGTGTCAGATTGCTAAGTCCTTGTGGCTCACAGATACTTCCAAACAGTTGCAGGTGCCGATGATACCAGTGCAGGTGACGCAACCGAGCTCAAGTGGGAGCTCGATGAAGATCGTGTTCGTTGTGTTGTTTCGTTTCCAGTTGATTAGTAGTCGAGCCCAGTTGGGACAATTTGGGATGTAGCATTTGGGGTTTTCTTCTTCATTCTGGTTCCGTAGTCGGACCTTATTGTACTCTGGATGATGTATGTTTATCTTGTATTTGTGTGAAATGGCGATTGTAAGCCTACTCCTTATCCCATTTTTATTCAGTACATGGGATTGTGTGAAGATTACCCCTCTTGCGACAAACCTACCATGCGGCTATGCCTCTAAGTCGTGCCCCGACACATGGGAGATATAGCCGCATTGTGGGTGTTACACCTGTGTCATCGCAGCGTTAACCCAGGCCTGGGTCGACGCCGCCTCCAGCTCTGCCATGGCCCTGTTCTGGTCCCACCAGGCCTGGCCTTCGGCATCGGCCGGGTCCAGGCCAAGGTCCGGATGCGCCGCCTCTGCCCTTTCCTCCTCCTCGTCCCGGTCAACGTTGTCAGACCGGCTCCTCCAGAACGCAATGCCCTCATTGGACACAGCATCTGCCGCTGCCAGTGCCAACCAGATCGGCGACCTGAAACACAAGACAGAGTAAAAACGCAAGAGCCTAGCAGAGCCGCTCAGCCACTCAGTTCAAGCAAGAAGGGAACTCACCCCGGCACCACCGGAATGGCGGGCCTCGCCGCCCTCTCCTACGGAATGCTGTGCCTCCTCTCGGCAGGCGGCTTCGCGCCACCGACTGGGTCCGCCGCATGTTTCACGGTCGGGGCTCACGGTGCGGCGTTGTCTTTCCCGTGTAGTTGGCTCACCACCGGCGCCCCCGGAGATGACATGGCTCTGCCTGTGTCGCGGCCTCCCCCACCTGCCACCACTACAACGGCGACTCGCGTCAGCATCCCCAAGACCGTCCCGCGACCGACAACTCAAGAAGTGAAGACAAGCTTACCCACTCGGCGCCCTGCGTTTGCGTCGGCGGTCGCCCCCTCCCCTTCGCCATGGGCCTCGGGCTCCTCCGTGGCAGCGCACGCCATTTGCGTCCGGGCCCGGTCTTAAGGATGCCCGATGGTGTTCAGAAGTACTTCCCGCGTCGCGTCGAGGTGAATAAGAAGATGAGTAGCAGCAAAGTATGGAGACCAGGGACTCACCGCGGGCGCTGGGTTCGCCTGGCTGTACGGAGACTTCCCGAACTCCGATTCGTCCCATAGGTTGGCCTTGGAGATATCATTGACCCGGCGGGCGACCTGGTCCTCCCCCAGCCGCAAGTTCGACATGCGGGTGGGGTCCTGAAGCCCAGTCATCTCGCCGATAAGGTGGTTGTGCTACTGCAGCGGCAGCAGTCGGCGCTTGATGAAGGCGGTGATGAGGTCGTTGCCGGTGAGCCCTTCCCGCTCCTTCATGACCGACACCCGCTCGCACAGGTTGAGCACCTCCTGCGATGGATGCTTGGGGTAATAACCCCAGTTCTTTTTCTCCATCGGCAGCGAGTTGACGAAGGGCGGCAAGTTGATGCGGTACACGCCGAGGTTGCGGACGTAGAAGAAGGAATTCTGCCAATTCTTGGCAGAATCCTCCAGCAGTATCTTCGGGCAGTCAGCGCCCAATCATTTGGAGATGACAGCGGCCCCGCACTCGGACATCTCCCCGGCCCTTGGCCCCTGCTGCTTCAAGGGGAAGAGGCGCACCCAGCGGTCGATCGAGGGATCGACCCCCAGGTACCCCTCGCAGAGGGTGACGAAGCCCGAAAGTTGCACGATGGAGCCGACGCTAAGATGGTGGGGCTGGAGCCCAAAGAACTCCAAGAAGTCGCTGAACAAGGTGCTCGCGGGAAGCCCAAACCCGCGCTTGAAGTGCGGGTAGAAAATAGCGCGCTCTGTGCCCTCCGGTTGCGGCTCCCGCTCGCCCCGCGGCAGGCGCACGGCACCCTCCATCTCCCCCGGCAAGTGCCTGGAGGTTCGCAGATAGGCGGTATCATCTAGGGTGATGGTCGAGCCCATCCACAAGCCACCGGCAGCGCCATGGAAGGAGGCAAAAGAGAGAAAGGAAGAAGAGCGATGGTGGATCTCTACTCGAAGCGCTGGGAGTCGCAGTGCGCGCTGGTCACAAGAAGGAGAGGAAGGAAGAAGGAGCAGGGGAGCGCAGGCAAGAATGACTTCGGCCGCCCCTCCCCCAATTTATAACCCACGATTCAAAACGTGGGGAAGTGGGATCGTTTGCGCTCGCCCCTCCCACTTCCCCGCAATAACTGCGCACGTACGTGCGTAGTAACTGCATCAAGAATGGCAACCGGCCCGCAGACACCACAATAAATCTGTGCGCATGGGCTGAGGGCGCGCGGCCATAGGGCCCCAGTGCATCACCCTGTCCTATCACGCGCGTGGCCTATCAGGCCTCTCTGGCTTCCGGGCGCCACGTGGTGCCCGCACGAAGTTCAAAAGATTGCCCCAAGATTCGACAAACTCTTTGGTTTCCCGCCCCTGCCGGGTGCCGCGATCCGGCTTCCGAAAGCCGGCACACAATGGGTGTTGCCAGACCGGTGGCCGCGAAATTCACCTCCTCGGGGGGGACTGCGAAGGCCCTCCCATCCGAAGACGGCGGACCTTCACAGCTTCGGGGACTACTGTCGGGGGGATGAACCCCAGGCAGGCAATGGAACCTGGATCCTTTTCAAAAACAATGGGGCCAGCAACGCCCCTCGATCTGGCTCACGCTTGGCTGGGTCGCTCGACCCAATGAAGCCGCTCAACGCGGTCAAACTCCACAACCCGGCCGGACTCCTCAAACTCGGCGCCGACAACCAGCTCAAGACAGCCGAACCCAACACATCAAGACTTCTTCAACAAGTTAGCTCCACCCTTAGCGTGTTCCTCAACCCGACCACGTGTCAGCTCCCGTCCCATCCTAGCCGTACGATGGGACGAGTCTCCATCTACCAATGATCGAGGCAATAGTGCCCCACCAATGCCTCTGGTCAGCCGGGGCGTGGCAACAGTGCCCCACCTACCAGCTGACCGGGGCCAGTGTCGCAACAGTGCGACCATCGTCACCAGTGCATGACGCCAACAAGCGGCGACCTGACGAAGCGCCACTATAGCCGACTCAACCCGGCCACTCCCTAACGATTGACAAGATGGCCAACAGTGCCCCTGTACCCGGCGGGCCCCGCGCCCGGAGAACCCAGCAAGCCCAGACCCCCGGCAGGTCCTAGTGCCGGCTTCCCAGACAATGACAACCTCACCCCATGACCTTTTAGCATTACTATTTTACTCCTGGGGGTTGACCTATAAAACTCCCCAGCAGCCCTCATGCATGGGAGGGCGATCACTCACTCACTCACTCACTCACACGCACGTGTAGCAAGCAACACCTAAGGAGAGGGAGCAGCCTGAGCCTTGGTCTGCCTTCCTTCTTCCTCCATACAGCTCTAGGAGCAACTCTGTACTAATACACATCAACTACACTCGGCAGGACTAGGGGTGTTATCTCTCCAGAGAGCCCCGAACCTAGGTATGTCTTGCGCCCCGCACTCGCTCATGCCACCCTCACCTCTGGAGACCACCAGTGCCCTCGAGCCTCTCCATATCTTTAGCCATCCCTTGTCATCTGCCGTGCGCCCACCACGACAGCCCAAGTGCTTGAGATTGAAGAAGAAGAAGAAGAAGAAGAAGAAGAAGAAGAAGAAGAAAAAGAAGAAGAAGAAGAAGCCCAAGTTCTTAGGAAGCTAAAGCCCAAGATTCTTGACCATGATGACAATCATCCAGTGGAAGAAAATATGAAAATCAGAAAGGATGCATGCCTCGGACTATGGAGAGAATCTGATCCATATGTTGTGGGGAGAAGGACTGCTGTGGATTATAGGTTTCACACCAAGGAGCAGCAGGACTTCGATGAGACTATTCTGCTAGATAAGAAGCCAATTGTCTGTGATATGAAGTGGGTAGACTGGAAGTACATTGATAACAATGAAGACCACTTTCCAGGAGTGCATAAGAGCTTCAGACTATGTGGAGTAGACACTTTTGTGGGTCAGAAACTCACCAAGTGGAATGATGAGCTCATTATGCAATTCTACTCCACAACACATTTCTATCTGGATGGAAAGATTGTCTGGATGTCTGAAGGTACAAGGTACCAATCGACAGTTGCTGAATGGGCCAAGCTGATAAATGCCCCTATAGAGCATGAGGATGGCATAGATGTCTATGCCAAGAAGAAGAAATATCACAACTCCATGGCTAACATGTATAAGGAGATTCCTGACAAAGTCTTGAAGACGCACAAGATGGGCTTAGAAGAAAGATCACAACTCCATGGCTAACATGTATAAGGAGATTCCTGACAAAGCCTTGAAGACTCACAAGATGGGCTTTGTATATTATCTGTTGTCTGGTCTGACCACCATCAACACTATCTTGAGGCATACCTTGTTGCCCAAGTCGGGTGATCATAGGATGATCAGAGGCCATTCCATAAACTTGCTACAGTTGTTTGATGTGCCCCAAAAGCTCAAAGTGATGAGTCTGATTGTTGAGACAATCAAGAGGACAACTGCCGATCAGAAGAGGTCATGTGGGTATGCTCCACACATCCAGATGCTCATCAACTCCAAGATGGGCACAGGAACATACTTGTTAGACAAGAAACATCTTCCCTTGAGGCATGATTTTGAGGACAACACAGTTTTCATGAATGCTGAAGATCCTACTTATGTAGAGGCTCAAGAGAAGAGGGAGAAGGCAAAGGCTGAGAAAGCAGCCAAAATCCCAAGTGTTGAAGAGGCTTCTCAAGTGTTTCTCAAGTCAAAGCAAGATCAACTTGGATATCTTATTCAAGCCACCTTGAGGATTGAGAAGGGATTGGCCACCCTGACTCAGAACCAAGAAAGCCTGGAGAGGATCATTGAAACAAAGTTCTATGATCTTGAATTGAAGGTGACAGAGATGCAGACAGCTATTGAGCAGCTCCAGGAAGAAGTTGAGGAGAAGAAAGGGAAAGCAACCACAGATGCCTTTCAGAGAGTTCCTAGGGGACAGAGATCTTCTGCAGTGCCAGTGACTGACACAAGAGCTACTACATCAACACCTGCAGCCACAACATCAGTAGCACCTCCAGTTGCCACTCCACCAGCTCCAACAACTTCAACCGATGCATTCGTCCTTGGAGTCCTATCAACGCCTCCTCCCAAAGATCAAGCCTAGATAAACACATATCACTATGCATTTTCGAGATTTTTGGTAACTTGTTGCCAAAGGGGGAGAAAGTGTATAGATCATAGGCTTTGAGAGAGAGAGAGCTTGTTTCTTTTTTCTATCTCTTTTGCTTCTTGGTTGATACTTATTTGTGTGCTTGCTTGGATGATACTTTATGTGTGTGTGAGATACTTGTTTGATCATGTGTTTGATCATACCATACCTTAATTCTTGTGCTTGAATGATGTTATTACTTATCTCTCATATATGATCATTCACTTTGCCTTGGTGATGAGTGCATATTTTAGCTTCTATCATTTTGAGCGCTCCAACAAGATGTATGTGACATGGAAGAGTAACCCATGATTCTAATCGATTGTGCATTTGCATTCAAAAGCAAATTTTTAAATAATGCACAAATTTAGGGGGAACTCTTGCTTATCACATACTTCTCAAAGAGATGATATATTTAAATCTTATTATCAATTGTCGAAGCTTTGTTCTATATGTTGTCATCAATTACCAAAAAGGGGGGAGATTGAAAGTGCAACTATCCCTGGGTGGTTTTGGTAATTCCTAACAACATATAGCTCATTGAACTAATGCTCTTTCAAGATGATCATTTCATAAATTTCAATGATTGGCATGGCATGGACTAGAAATGTGGACCCCTCAAAATGCTAAGGACACATATTGGCTCAAGCTCAAGACTCTACATTTTCATTTTAGTGATCCAAGATCACATTGAGTCCATAGGAAAAGCTAGTACTACTAAGTGGGGATGAGGTGTTGCTTAATGGCTTGCTTGCTCAAAATGCATAGTGATATGCTCCAACGCCCTCAACCACTTTCTCATATCCACATATGTCTCAAACCAAAAGTCAAACTCGGCCCCACCGATTTGATCTATCCGGCGCAACCGAGGTCATTTGACATAGCCATAGCCAAAAACCCTAATCAGTTCGGTCTCACCGATAGGGATCTCGGTCTCATCGAGATGGGATTGCAAACTCTTTGTTTCCCTTTATAACGTTTCGGTCTAACCGAAATGAGCGATCTGTCCCACCGAGTTCGCAATGCAAACTCTCTATTTCCTTTTCGTAACATTTCGGTCTCACTGACATGAGTGATCGGTCCCACCAAGTTTGCCTGACCAACTCTCTGTTTGCCTATTACAGAAATCGGTCTCACCAAGTTTATGTGATCGGTCTCACCGAGATTATGTTATGCCCTAACCCTAATGAAATCAGTCCCACCGAGTTGACATGTCGGTCCCACCAAAAAGCCTAACATTCACATTTTGAACTGAATCGGTCTGACGATGTTTGAGTATTCGGTCTCACCGAGTTTGGTAAGTTGTGTGTAACAGTTAGATTTTGTGTGGAGGCTATATATACCCCTCCACTCTTGCTCCATTCATGGAGAGCGGCATCAGAACGTGCCTACACTTCCAGCATTCATTTTCTGAGAGAGAACCACCTACTCATGAGTTGAGACCAAGATATTCCAATCCAATCACAAGAATCTTGATCTCTACCCTTCCCCAAGTTGCTTTCCACTCAAATCATCTTTCCACCAAATCCAAATCTGTGAGAGAGATTTGAGTGTTGGGGAGACTATCATTTGAAGCACAAGAGCAAGGAGTTCATCACCAACACACCATCTATTACATTTTGGAGAGTGGCGTCTCCTAGATTGGTTAGGTGTTACTTGGGAGCCTCCACCAATATTGTGGAGTTAAACCAGGGAGTTTGTAAAGGCAAGGAGATCGCCTACTTCGTGAAGATCTACCCGAGTGAGGCAATTCCTTCATGGGAGATGGTCATGGTGGGATAGACAAGGTTACTTCTTCGTGGACCCTTCATGGGTGGAGCCCTCCGTGGACTCGCGCTACCGTTACCCTTCATGGGTTGAAGTCTCCATCAATGTGTATGTACGATAACACCACCTATCGGAACCACGCCAAAAATCTCCGTGTCTACATTGCATTTGCTCCCTCTAAACTCCTCCCCTTTACCTTCACATGGAATGATTTACATTCCACTGCTATACTCTTAGACTTGCATGTGTAGGTTGATTGCTTGACTTGTGCTAAGTTGCTAAAATCTGCCAAGACTTAAAATTGGGAAAAGGCTAGATTTTTTTGGTCAAGTAGTCTAATCACCCCCCTCCTCTAGACATACTTTCGATCCTACATCGTCCTTTGCCTCAGCCACCTTCTCGCACTCCGCGTGACGGTGGAGTTCCGCCTGGTGGGCCTCCCTCGCCTTGGACACCTTGGCCTTTAGCCGCTCCACCTCGGCCTGAAGCAGGCCCTTGTCGTCGGTCAGCTTGTCGCGTTGCTGGCCAGTCTCGGCAAGGGCCCGCTATGCCTCCAAAACCTTGGCCGCCTCCGCCTTGAGGCAGTCCACCTCGGCCTCGAGACGGCTCTTGTCGCCTGCCAGCTGCTCCTGCAACCAGTCGGCTTCGTCAAGTGCCTGTCGGTCCTCTACCGCCTCCGCCCGTGCCTCCGCCACCTCGACCCGAAGCCGGCCGACGTAAGCAATGACCCAGTCATACTGATAGCCACCTCGGATCAGTCGGGTTCGCCAGGACGACACCTCGGCTGCACAACAAAGATTCAAAAACAAAGGATTACTTTAAGATTCGACCCAACAACTACGTCGTTGGCCCGAATCTCAGGGGCTACACCCAGTGGGTGCACTAGCGCGCCCCCACTAAAAAGAGCATGCAAGAAAGTTACCTACGGCGGCGCGGAGTGCCTCCTCCTTGGCGGCGAGTTGCTCCTTGAGCTGCTGGTGCTTCTCCAGGAGCTGGTTAAAGACGCGGACCCGGTAGGAGTCTAGTTGCCGCAAGGAGCGATGATCAGCACATGACAAAAGTTTAAGATTCGAGCCAACTACTATGTAGTTGACCCGAATCTCAGGGGCTACACCCAGTGGGTGCGCTAGCGTGCCCCACTAAAAGAAGCAGCAAAAAGAAGATAGTAGACAAAGGAAGGACTTACGAGCACGGTGCGCTCCAGCTCCCGTGTCCGCTCCTCCTTGGCCTGGGCGAAGGCCTGGATCCTCTCTGTGCGCCCTTGAAGGCGCTGGCTCACGGCAGCCATCGTCGCTCCTCCTGGGTCAAGGGCCCGAAGAAGACCTCGCTGGCCCCTGCCCGATCCGGCTGCGACCCGACGGCCCGACTACCCCCTGGCCTGGGCACTAGGGCGTACTCGCCGCTGACCGCCTCCTCCGCGGCCGGCGCCCTCTCCGGCGCTCTCGCTGGCACACCGGTGAAAGTCGCCTGCAGCAGCGCAACTGGCGGCGCCCCACCCGTCAGCGCCTGAGGCGCTCCTCCCAGCGTCGTCCGCGGTGCCTCCCCCAAGACGGCATCGCTGCCCCCTCCCTTGACCTCCGCCCGCTCAACCACGTCGGTCCGCGGCAGAGTGTCATCGTGAACATCCACGACTTCCTGATCGAGGTCCACCACCTTCGCGCGACCGCTCTGACAGTGCTCCCCGTGCAACGGCAGCATGAAGATCGTCGTCGCCGGCTCCATGCCTGCTGATACGTCCATTTTGCATCGTGTTTTCTTATTGTTATTTATAATGTTTTTATCCATAATAATGCTTTTTTGAGTAATTCTAATGCTTTTTCTCTCATAATTTGCAAGGAACACACCAAGAGGCAGAATTCCGGCAGCTGGAAATCTGGACCTGAAAAAGCTACGTCAGGCTACCTATTCTGCACAACTCCAAATAAGCTAAAACTTCAGGGGGGGTTTTATGGAATGTTTAAGAAATACTAGAGCCAATAACCACCAAGGGGTGCCACCAGGTTGGCACAACCCACCTGTGCACGCCAGGTCCCCCAGGCGCGCCCTGGTGGGTTGTGGCCTCCTCGGTCCACCTCTGGTGCCCATCTTCTGGTATGTAAGTGGTTTTAACCTAGAAAAAAATAAGGAGAGGACTTTCGGGACGGAGCGCCGCCGTCTCGAGGCGGAACTTGGGCATGAGCACTTTTGCCCTCCGGCGGAGCGATTTCGCCGGGGGAACTTCCCTCCCGGAAGGGGAAATCATCGTCATCATCATAACGAACAACTCTCCCATCTTGGGGAGGGCAATCTCCATCAACATCTTCAACAGCACCATCTCCTCTCAAACCCTAGTTCATCTCTCGTGTTCAATCTTGTTACCGGAACTACAGATTGGTGCTTGTGGGTGACTAGTAGTGTTCATTACATCTTGTAGTTGATTACTATATGGTTTATTTGGTGGAAGATTATATGTTCAGATCCATTATGCTATTTACCACCCCTCTGATCTTGAGCATGATTATTATTTGTGTGTAGATACCTTTGTTCTTGAGGTCACAGGAGAAATCATGTTGCAAGTAATCATGAGAACTTGATATGTGTTTTATATTTTGATAGTATGTATGTTGTTATTCCATTAGTGGTGTCATGTGAACGTCGACTACATGACACTTCACCATATTTGGGCCTAAGGAATCCATTGTGGAGTAGCAATTAGATGGTGGGTTGCGAGAGTGACAGAAGCTTAAACCCCAGTTTATGTGCTATTCTGTAAGGGACCGATTGGATCCAAAAGTTTAATGCTATGGTTAGAATTTATTCTTAATACTTTTCTCGTTGTTGAGGATGCTTGCGGGAGGGTTAATCATAAGTACGAGGTGTGTTCAAGTAAGAACAGCACCTAAGCACCGGACCACCCACATATCAAATTATCAAAGTAGCAAACACAAATCGAACCAACATGATGAAAGTGACTAGATGAAATTCCCGTGTACCCTCAAGAGCGCTTTGCTTATCATAAGAGACCGTTTTGTCCTGTACTTTGCCCCAAAAGAATTGGCTACCTTGCTGCACTTTTGTTACTATTATCGCGACTTGATCATTACAAATTATCTTGCTATCAAACTACTCCGCTACTTACAATTTCAGCACTTGCAGACAATACCTTACCGAAAACTACTTGTCATTTCCTTTTGCTCCTCATTGGGTTCGAGACTCTTACTTATCAAAAAGAGCTACAATTAATCCCCTATACTTGTGGTTAATCAAGGCTATTTTCCAGCGCCGTTGCCGGGGAGTGAAGCTCCTTTGGTAAGTGGAATTTGGTAAGGAAACATTTATATAGTGGGATGAAATTTATTGTCACTTGTTACTATGGAAAACAATCCTTTGATGGGTTTGTTCTGGTATCTTCACCTCGTCCAGAACCACAATTAGCCACCCCTCAACATACTGCACCTACTGAAAATATTGAATATGAAATTCCTTTGGGTATGATAGAACAACTGCTAGCTAATCCTTATGCAGGAGATGGAACCGAACATCCTGGTATGCATTTGATATATGTGGAACAAATTTGTGGATTGTTTAAGCTTGCAGGTTTACCCAGGTATGAAGTGATGAAAAAGGTTTTCCCTTTATCTTTGAAATTAAAATCATTGGCATGGTATATGATATGCGATGATATTGGATCATGGAATTGGAATAGTTTGAAATTGGAGTTCCACCAAAAAAATCCTATGCATCTAGTTCATCGTGATCGGAATTATATATATATAATTTTTGGCCTCGTGAAGGAGAAGTTATCGCTCTAGCTTGGGGGAGGCTTAAGTCAATGGTATATTCATGCCCCAGTCATGAGCTCTCAAGAGAAATTATTATTCAGAATTTTTATGCTCGGCTTTCTCGTAATGATCAAACCATTCTTGATACTTCTTGTGATGGTTCATTTATGAAGAAGACTAGTGAACTCCGGTGGGATCTTTTGGAAAGAATTAAATGCAACTCTGAAGATTGTGAACTCGATGAAGGTGAAGAGTTGGGTATTAAAATTAAATATGATTGTGCTAAATATTTTATGGATATCGATGCTTTTCAAAAGTAGAGCACTAAATACGGGCTTGACTCTGAGATAGTAGCCTCCTTTTGTGAATCATTTGCTACTCATGTTGAACTCCTTAAGGAGAAGTGGTTTAAATATCACCCACCTATTAAAGAAGAAATTAAAGAATCAGTGCCAGTTAAAGAAGAAACTATAGTTTATAATGTTGATCTGGTTGTTCCTGCTGCCTATATTGAGAAACCACCTTTCCCTGTTAGGATAAAGGAACATGCTGAAGTTTCAACTGTGGTAACAAAAGCTATATTAGAACACCTAAACTTTATGAACAAATTAAAGTAGAACCTAGAGTTGCTATGGTTAAGGATCTCTTAGAAGAAGATATGGATGGGCATGTTATTTACTTCTGTGAAGAAGCTGCTAGAATTGCTAAACCTGATAGGAAAGATAAACATAGACCTGTGGTAGGCATGCCTATTCTCTCAGTTAAAATAGGAGATCAATGTTATCATGGTTTATGTGACATGGGTGATAGCGTGAGTGCTATTCCTTACACTTTATATGAAGAAACCATGAAAGACATAGCACCTGCTGAGATAGAAGAAATAGATGTTACTATTAAACTTGCCAATAGAGACACCATATCCCCAATTGGGATTATTAGAGATGTTGAAGTCTTGTGTAGTAAAATTAAATACCCTACTGATTTTCTTGTTCTTGGTTCCCCACAATATGACTTTTGTCTCATTATCTTTGGTAGACCTTTCTTGAACACAGTTAAGGCTAAGATAGATTGTAAGAAACAAACTGTTGGTGTTAGCTTTGGTGATGAGTCTCATGAGTTCATTTTTTCCAAGTTTAGTAGAAATCATCATGAAAAAGAATTTCCTAGTAAGGATGAATTAATTGGTCTTGCTTCTATTGCTGTTCCACCTACTGATCCTTTAGAACAATATTTGCTAGAACATGAAAATGATTCACATATGCATGAAAGAAATGAAATTTATAAAAATTTCTTCCTCTACTTAAACACAATTTTCCTATTGAAAATCTTGGAGGTCCTCCTCCACCTAAAGGTGATCCTATGTTTGAATTAAAACAATTGCCAGACACTTTGAAATATGCTTATCTTGATGAAAATAAAATATATATTCTTATTATTAGTGCTAACCTTTCAAAACATGAAGAAGAAAGATTATTGAAAGTTCTAAGGAAGCACCGAGCTGCTATTGGATATACTCTTGATGATTAAAAGGGCATTAGTCCCACTCTATGTAAGCACAAGATTAATATGGATCCTGATGCTAAACCCATCGTTGATCACCAACATCGGTTAAATCCGAAGATGAAAGAACTGGTAAGAACAGAAATATTAAAACTTCTGGAAGCAGGTATAATCTATCCCATAGCTGATAGTAGATGGTTAAGTCATGTTCATTGTGTTCCTAAGAAAGGAGGTATAACTATTGTTCCTAATGATAAGAATGAGCTTATTCCACAAAGAATTGTTACAGGCTATAGAATGGTAATTGATTATAGAAAATTAAATAAAGCAACTAGAAAAGATCATTACGCTTTGCCTTTTATTGATCAAATGCTTGAAAGATTATCTAAGAACACACACTTTTGCTTCCTTGAAGAAGATATTCTGGCTTTTCACAAATACCTGTATCTCAACCTGATCAAGAAAAGATCAATTTTACTTGTCCCTTTGAAACTTATGCTTATAGATGTATGCCTTTTGGTTTTTGTAATGCACTGGCTACCTTTCAAAGATGTATGACTGCAATATTCTCTGATTTTTTTGAAAAGATTGTTGAGGTTTTCATGGATGACTTTTTGTTTATGGGAAGTCTTTTGATGATTGTTTAAGCAATCTTGAGCAAGTTTTGCAGAGATGTGAACAAACAAATCTTGTCTTGAATTGCGAGAAGTGCCACTTTATGGTTAATGAAGGCATTGTCTTGGGTCATAAAGTTTCTGAAAGAAGTATTGAAGTGGACCAAGCTAAGGTTGATGCCATTGAGAAAATGCCATGTCCTAAGGATATCAAAGGTATTCGTAGTTTCCTAGGCCATGCTAGTTTCTATAGGAGATTTATCAAAGACTTTTCTAAAATTTCTAGGCCGCTTACTAATCTTTTGCAAAAGGATATTCCTTTTTTTTAATGATGATTGTCTTGAAGCCTTTGAAACACTCAAGAAAGCCTTAATATCTACACCTATTGTTCAACCACCTGATTGGAACTTGCATTTTGAAATTATGTGTGATGCTAGTGATTATGATGTTGGTGTTGTTCTAGGACAAAGAGTTGATAAGAAACTTAATGTTATTCATTATGCTAGTAAAACTCTAGACAATGCTCAAAGAAATTATGCTACTACTGAAAAAGAATTCTTAGCTGTGGTGTTTGCTTGTGATAAATTTAGACCTTATATTTTTGAGTCCAAGGTAACTGTTCACACAGACCGTGCTGTTATTAAATATCTTATGGAAAAGAAAGATGCTAAACCTAGACTTATTCGTTGGGTTCTCTTATTACAAGAATTTGACTTACATATCATTGATAGAAAAGGAGTTGAGAACCCAGTAGCTGACAACTTGTCTAGGCTTGAAAATGTGCTTGATGACCCACTACCTATTGATGGTAGTTTTCCTAATGAGCAGTTAGCTGTAATAAATGTTGCTAATAATACTCCTTGGTATGCTGACTATGATAACTACATTGTTGCTAAATATTTACCACCTAGCTTTACATACCAGCAAAAGAAAAAATTCTTGTATGATTTAAGACATTACTTTTGGGATGACCCACATCTTTATAAAGAAGGAATAGATGGTATTATTAGGCGTTGTGTACCTGAGCATGAACAGGGACAAATCCTACGGAAATGTCACTCCAAAGCTTATGGAGGGCATCATGCTGGAGATAGAACTTCTCACAAGGTATTGCAGTCTGGATTCTTTTTGGCCTACTCGCTTCAAGGATGCTCATAAGTACGTCTCATCTTGTGATGAATGTCCAAGAATAGGTAATATCGGTAAGCGTCAAGAAATGCCTATGAATTATTTACTTGTTGTTCAACCATTTGATGTTTGGGGATTTGATTACATGGGACATTTTCCTTCCTCTAATGGGTATACACATATTTTGGTTGCTGTTGATTATGTTACTAAATGGGTAGAAGCTATTCCAACCAGTAGTGTTGATCACAACACCTCTATTGAAATGCTTAAGGAAGTTATTTTCCCAAGGTTTGGAGTCCCTAGATATTTAATGACTGATGGTGGTTCACACTTTATTCATGGTGCTTTCAGTAAAATGCTTGCCAAGCATGATGTTAACTATAGAATTGCATCACCTTATTATCCTCAGTCTAGTGGTCAAGTTGAACTTAGCAATAGATAAATAAAATTAATTTTGCAAAAGACTGTCAATAGGTCCAGGAAGAATTGGTCTAAGAAATTAGATGATGCACTTTAGGCTTATAGAACAGCTTATAAAAATCCTATGGGTATGTCTCCTTATAAAATGGTTTATGAAAAAGCTTGTCATTTGCCTCTTGAGTTAGAACATAAAGCTTTTTCGGCAGTCAAAGAGCTCAACTATGATTTCAAACTTGCTGGTGAAAAGAGGTTATTTGATATTAGCTCATTAGATGAATGGAGAACCCAAGCTTATGAAAATGCAAATTATTTAAAGAGAAGGTAAAAAGATGGCATGACAAAAGAATTCAAAAGTGTGAGTTTAAAGTCGGAGAATATGTTCTTTTGTACAACTCTCGTTTTAGATTTTTTTGCAGGAAAGCTCCTCTCAAAATGGGAAGGCCCATATGTCATCGAGGAGGTTTACCGGTCAGGAGCCATCAAAATAAATAACTCCGAAGGTACTAACCCGAAGGTTGTCAATGGGCAATGAATAAAGCATTATATCTCAGGTACGCCTATTAATGTTGATAATAATATTATCCAAACCATGACACCGGAAGAACACATAAAAGAGTCCTTCTGGAACACTCCAGAATCGTGAAAATCAGGAGGTACGTGATATGGCAAGTAAACGGACTCCGAAAAATCTGCAAAAGTATTTTTTATTAGTTTTGGAATATTTTAGAATTTTGGAAATAAAGAAACTCCCAGGAAGTGTCCCCTGGTGGGCACAAGACAACAGGGCGCTCCAGGCGCGCCTAGGTGGATTGTGCCCACCTAGGACACCTCCCGTACTCCATTTTTCTTCCATGTACTTGTCCTCCAAGATAAAAAAATCTATATATACCTCCCGAACCTGTTAATCACCATATCACGGAGAAATCATGTGTCCTCTTTTCTTGCTGTTTCCTGTGTAGATCTGAAAATATGTCCTCCCAAGACTCCGAGGGTGAGATCTATGTTGCTGATCTCATCGCAAATCCCATGTCCTATGGGGATGAGGGGCACTATAGCTGGACCTCCAAAGAAGAAGAAGATGAATCGGTTCCTTCCCGGTTCAAGGATGAGAGCATGGAGGCGTTATGCAAGAGGGTAATAAAACTTGAGATAGATAATTGTGAGTTGATGATGGAAAATTTTATTCTCCATCAGAAGCTGGAGGAAGCTAAAGGGAAACCCCGCACTTCCTCACCACCACCACCATCTTCTTCACCACCAAAGGAGAACTGAGTATCGGGTGTGGGCACTCCCCTTGGCTTCCTCCAAGCTTGGGGGAGGTGCCCCGGTACCGTATCATCCCACTATGTTTTTGCTTTTACTTATCTTAGTTCGATATTTTTCTTTTAGATGAAATGAAGTTTAGTTTAATCCTTTCTTATTGGAGAGTTTGCTTAGTCATCTATCATTGTAATCATGAGCAAGTTATATAATAATGTTTAGTTTGAGTTTTTGCTTTCTTTACTTTCATGTTGCAAATAAAGAAAAGAAAAGAAATAAGAAAGAAAGAAAAATAGAAAGGGAACAAACAAAAGAAAGGAAATAAATCAATAAGATTATATACTAATCCTATGGTAGGTGATAGCACCACATAAGGAAAAGTATAAGTAGAAAATTTTATTAGAGATTGACAAACATAGCATTAGTCAATGATGCAACTCATGAAAGAATTAATAAGGGAAGAGAAGATTCACAGATAGATATACTATCCTAGAAATCTTTTGTGATTGTGAGCCCACATCAAAATATTATATGCCAAAATTGTTGACGTTGGAGAAGGAATACAACTTAATGATTTATGCTTGTTCATATTCACATAGAAGTCATATTGTCATAGATCCTTTAACATGTGGTTCTTGCCCCCTATCTTTGCTAGCCAAAAATTCCGCACTAAGTAGAGATACTACTTGTGCATCCAAAAACCCTTAAACCCAAATCTTTTTCAAGTGTCCACCAGACCTACCTAGGGATTGAGCAAGATCCCTCAAGTAAGTTGTCATCAGTGCAAAAAGGCAATAAAATTGCTTCTAAAAGTGTGAGATCATTTAGTGTAAGAGAAAATTGAGCATTGTACGAACTTGGATGACAAAGAATAAAAGCGACAGACTACATAATAAAGGTTGTCATCTTAAGGGGCAATACAATGTGACATTATCTTGCACTAAGGGATTGAGCATACAAACAAATAAACACATGGAAACCTCTGCTTCCCTCTACGAAGGGCCTATCTTTTACATTTATGTATTTACTTTTATGCAAAGAGTCAAAGTTTTCTCTCTATTCCTTTTATTTTTCTCTTTTGGCAAGCATCGTGTGGTGAGGAAAGATCTAGGCACATATGTCTAGTTGAATATGGGTGGCATGAGTTATTATTGTTGACACCACCCTTGAGGTGAGTATGTTGGGAAGCAAAATCATAAGCCCCTATCTTTCTGTGTGTCCGGTTGAAACGTTTTGCTCATGGGTACGAGGTGACTGTTAGCAATCATAGAAGACTATATGATGGTTGAGTATGTGGACTTGCATAAAGGCTCTGACACGTGAATATTCCTGAAAAGATGATGAATTGTGGTTGCAAAGTTGACTGAGAACATAGTTTGTTGGATTCTAATAGAGTTTTTGCTTTAGAGTTCGATTGTGTGATGAACTATTACTTATTCATGAGAAGTATAAGATAAAAGTTCTATGATAAAAGTCCTATGTTAAATTTTGTTGTTGTTATAATAATCAACATGATGCTTCTATGTCCGTATTTTGTTTTTATCGACACCTCTCTCTCAAAGCATGTGGACATGTTTTTCGATTTCGGTTTTCGCTTGAGGACAATAGGGGTATAAGCTTGGGGGAGTTGATACGTCCATTTTGCATCATATTTTATTACTGTTATTTATAATGTTTTTATCCATAATAATGCTTTTTGGAGTAATTCTGATGCCTTTTCTTTCATAATTTGCAAGGAACACACCAAGAGGGAGAATTCCGGCAGCTGGAAATCTGGAACTGAAAAAGCTACGTCAGGCTACCTATTGTGCACAACTCCAAATAGGCTGAAACTTCACGGGGATTTTCTATGGAATATTTAAGAAATACTGGAGCCAATAACCACCAGAGGGGGCCACCAGGTGGGCACAACCCACCTGGGCGCGCCAGGCCCCCAGGCGCGCCCTGGTGGGTTGTGGCCTCCTCGGCCCACCTCCGCTGCCCATCTTCTGGTATATAAGTGGTTTTGACCTAGAAAAAAGAAGGAGAGGACTTTTTGGACGGAGCGCCGCCGTCTCGAGTCAGAACTTGGGCAGGAGCACTTTTGCCCTCCGGCGGAGAGATTTCATCGGGGGAACTTCCCTCCCGGAGGGGAAAATCATCGTCATCATCATCACCAACAACTCTCCCATCTTGGGGAGGACAATCTCCATCAACATCTTCAACAGCACCATATCCCATCAAACCCTAGTTCATCTCTTATGTTCAATCTTGTTACTGGAACTATAGATTGGTGCTTGTGGGTGACTAGTAGTGTTGACTACATCTTATAGTTGATTAATATATGGTTTATTTGGTGGAAGATTATATGTTCAGATCCATTATGATATTTAATACCCCTTTGATCTTGAGAAGGATTATTATCTGTGAGTAGTTACCTTTGTTCTTGAGGTCACGGGAGAAATCATGTTGCAAGTAATCATGAGAACTTGGTATGTGTTCGATATTTTGATAGTATGTATGTTGTTATTCCCTTAGTGGTGTCATGTGAACATCGACTACATGACACTTCACCATATTTGGGCCTAAGGGAATGCATTGTGGAGTAGCAATTATATGGTGGGTTGCGAGAGTGACAGAAGCTTAAACCCCAGTTTATGCGCTATTCCGTAAGGGACCGATTGGATCCAAAAGTTTAATGCTATGGTTAGAATTTATTCTTAATACTTTTCTCGTAGTTTCGCATGCTTGCGGGAGGGTTAATCATAACTAGGAGGTTTGTTCAAGTAAGAACAGCACCTAAGCATCGGACCACCCACATATCAAATTATCAAAGTAGCGAACACAAATCGAACCAACATGATGAAAGTGACTAGATGAAATTCCCGTGTACCCTCAAGAACACTTTGCTTATCATAAGAGACCATTTTGGCCTGTCCTTTGCCTCAAAAGGATTGGGCTACCTTGCTGCTCTTTTATTACTATTATCGCTACTTGCTCATTACAAATTATCTTGCTATCAAACTACTATGCTACTTACAATTTCAGCACTTGCATGCAATACCTTACCGGAAACTACTTCTCATTTCCTTTTGCTCCTCATCGGGTTCGACACTCTTACTTATCAAAAAGAGCTACAATTGATCCCCTATACTTGTGGGTCATCACCCACCGGCATCTCAGGCCATGCCGGACCCGCATCGGTCCGCGCCCACGCCGCTGTGGCGCTGACGCAAGCCTGGGTCGATGCCGCTTCCAGCGCCGCCTCAGCCCTGTTCTGGTCCCGTCAAGCCAGACCCTCGGTATTGGTCGGGTCCAGGTCCGGGGCAATCATCTCCTCATCCCGGTCAATGGCGCTGGTCCGGGTCTTCCTGAACATGGATCCCCCGCTTGACGTGGCATCCACCACCGCTAGCGCAAGTGAGATCGGCGACCTGAAGCTCGACGGAGTAAGCAAGCAAAAACTAACGGAAGCTGCTCGGCGACCCGAATTCAATAGAAAGAAGAATTCACCCAAGCCACAGCGGGACGGTGGGTCTCGCCGGTGTCGCCTGCGAAGCGCGACACTTCTTCTTGGCGGGCAGCTTCGTCCCGGCCGCCGGGTCCGCCACACGCTTCATGGCCGGACCACAGGGTGCCACGTCGCCCTTCCCGTGCGGCCAGCTTGCCCCGGTCTTCCCCCAAGGTGTCCCGGCTCTAGCTGCACTACCGCCTCCTCCACTCGGCACCGCTGCGCCAATGACTCGCGTCAAAAATCCCCAGGACGCCTCGCGACCGGTGTCTCAAGATATAAACATGGAAGCTTACCCGCTTGGCGCCTCGCACCGGCGTCAGCGTCCGCCTCCTCAGCCTCCTCGCCCGGGCCGCAGGCTCCTCCGAGCCGGCCCCCACCACCTGCGCCAGTGCCTGGTCATATGGGTGCCAGATGGCATTCAGAAGAACCTCCCGTGTCGCATCAAGACGAATAAGAAGATGGGCGGTGGCAAAATACAGAGACTAGGGACTCACCGCCGGTGCCGGGTTCGCCTGTCTGTACGGAGACTTCCCGAACTACCAATCCTCCTTCAGCCCGTCCATGGAGATATCGTGACCCGACGGGCGACCTGGTCCGCTCCCAGGCGCAGGTTCGACATCCGGTTGGGGTCTTGGAGACCGGTCATTAGACCGATGATGTGGGTGTGCTGCTGCAGCGGTAGCACCCGGCGCTTGATGAAGGCGGCGATGAGGTCAGTGCGTGTGAGCCCCTCCTGCTCCTTCATCTCCATCACCCGCTGGCACAAGTTGAGCACCTCCTACGATGAGTGCTTGGGGAAGTAGTTCTCGTTATGCTTCCCCCGCAGCGTCGCGTTGACGAAGGGTGGCAAGTTGATATGGTCCACGCCGAGGTTGCGAACGTAGAAGAAGGAATTATGCCACTTCTTGGAAGAATCCTCCAGCGACATTTTGGGGCAAACCCCGCCCGTATGTTTGTAGATGATAGCGGCCTTGGAGGAGGACATCTCCCCAGCCTTCGGCCCCTACTGCTTCAAGGCAAAGAGACGCACCCAGCGATCGATCGTGGGCTCGACCCCCAGGTACCCCTCGCACAGGGTGACAAAGTCGGAGAGCTGCAAGATGGCGCCCGCGCCAAGATGATGGGGCTGGATCCCGAAGAACTCCAGGAATGTGTGGAAGAAGTGGCTCGTGGGGAGTCCAAACCCGCGCATGAAGTTCAGGTAGAAGACCACGCGCTCCGTCCCCTCCGGCCACGGCTCCTGCTCGCCCTTCGGCAGGCGCACAACGACACACGTTTCCCTCGGCAAGCGCCTGGTGGAGCAAAGGTACGCGATGTCCTCCGCGGTGATGGAAGAGCCCATCCACGAGCCCGACGGGAGAACCATCAGCGGGGCGGGCGGAGCAAGCAAGAGGAAGAGATGAAAAGAATGGCGGTGAAACTCTGCTCGAAGCGGTAGGCGTTGCAGCACGCGGCAGTCACAAGAAGCAGAAGGAGGATGAAGAGGCAGGGGAGCGCGAGCGAGAATGATTTCTGCTGCCCCCTCCTCCCAATTTATAAGCCACGGCTCAAACATGGGGAAGTGGGATCGTTTGCGCTCGCCCTTCCCACTTCCCTACAATAAGTGTGCACGTATGCGCACAATAACTGCCTCGAGAATGGCAACTGACTCGTGGGCGCCGTAGTAAATCCGTGTGCGTGGGCCCAAGGCGCGTAGTGGTGGGCCCCAGCTCGTCACCCTGTCCCATCGCGCGCGTGGCCTGTCAGGCCCCTTCGGCTCCCGAGCGCTACATGGCGATGTCGGATTACGAGTTCCGGCAAACCCTTAAGGTTCAAACATTGGGGTGCGCACGAAGATCTCTCTCCCCCTAGCTCACGCTCTCACAATGATCTCAAAGTCTAGCTCGCCGAACCCGAGGAACAAGGGACACAAGAGTTTATACTAGTTCGGGCCACGGTTGCGGTGTAATACCCTACTCGAGTGTGGTGTGGTGGATTGCCTTGTAGGCTGGGGATGAACAAGTACAAGGGAAGAACAGCCTCCTGAGGAGAGGTGTTCTTGAGCTCGATGAGCTTGTGTGGTTGGGGATGATCTAAATGATCTCTCTCCAGATGAGCCCATCCCTGGCTACGGTGGTGGCTAGCCCTATTTATAGAGGCCCGGGTCCTCTCCCCAAATATTAGGCAGGAAGGGACCCCACAATGGCCAATTTGAAGGGGGACAACGAGTACAAGTTATGCTGACAAAAGGTGGTCTTCGCCTGCCAAAGGCTCTAGTGGTGACGCCATCGTGGGCTCCGTGATGACCTCCGTCTTACCATCCTGCTGGTCTTGGTCTCATTGCACCGATATGGAAACCTTTGCCTGACGCCTCAGGACTCCTCGCCTGCGCCCGCCTCTTTAGCACCAAAGGGGAACTGGCACTCTGCGCCCGCCGGTGCTCGCCTGGCCTTGGTCGTCATGGATCACATCACGGGAACCTCACGAGGTGCCCCTTGCCTTGATCTCTCCGCTCCTCGTGAGCCAACCTAGTGAGGCTGCCCCTGAGGAGGTCTTGTGTCGCTCGCCTCGTGAGGCTCGGCCCCTCGCGAGGGTCTTGAGCGCTGGTTGACGAAGATGGGTCGTACCAGGACACTAGTGGAGCCACGCCCTGGCCCACAGGCAGGCAAGTCTGGGTACCCCCGTTCCCAGGACGCCGACAGTAGCCCCCGGGCCCAAGGCACGCTCGTGCTTGGCTTCGCAGCGAAGCCAAGGGGCAAGTACGAAGCGCCGCGGGCCCCAATAGCCTGCGGCCTTGACTGACGTGTGGCGATCGACGGGACAAGGGCGCCTCCACTTCCCCATGCAATCTCGATTTCCGCCTGGTTAGGCAACAACCGTTGTCTTTGTAGCTCCTCCTCCTTTACGGGCAGCACTCTCCACCGCTCCCCCATATTCCAGAAGGCTGCAGATCTCTCTCCCTGGCCCAATCTGACACCAACTCCCTACGCCGCCATGGCACCAAGCCGTAAGATGAAGGGAAAGAAGGAGTCCCGTACCTGGGCCCCCGTGATGCCGGTCCTTGAGCCCACCATCGAGCGGTCGGTGGTGCTCACTCAAGAGGCGATGGGCAAGGTGTGCCCGGTGCTCGCCGCTGATTTCAATGAGTCGGGGGAAACGGTGGCCTGGCCTGCTTCTCGTGCCAAAGTTGACAGAACAGCCACCGAGGTCCCCATCCATCTCCACGCCCTCTGGGCAGGCTTGATTCCCCCCTTCTCCAATTTCTTCAATGCGGTGCTCTCGCATTACCAGATTAACGCGCTGCACCTCGATCCCCAATCCATCATCCTCCTTGCTGTCTTCACCTTCGTCTGCGAGGCCATGGTGCGCATTGCCCCTTCCGTGGCTCTGCTTTGCCACTTCTTCTCGTTGCACCTGACAGATCCTCTCCAGTGCTCCGGGTTTGTATCCCTCCAGGACGTCACGGTGACGGCCGCTCTGGGATTGACTTCGAGCTCTCGCCAGTCGTCAGAGGCTTCAAGAAGAGGTGGGTGTTCATGGACGTTGGCGTGCGCAGCCCCTGCTGCTACTCCCTTGGGTTCTAGCTGCTCCGAGCTCCGGTTGGGGGCACGCGAAGCTCACCGATCGGCGGCTCGCCCATGTATGACTCCGGTTCACCAGGTTGAAGGACCTCGGTGTGACGGCGCCCATGGTGGTGAAGGAGTTCATCCAGTGTCACATCGCTCCGCTTCAGCACCACTCTCGGCAAATGCGGACCTTCTCTGGCTATGGGGACCGTATGAGGCTTCAGGCTCTAACTCTTCCTCCTGAGATGCGGTGCACTGTGCTCGAGCTTCTTACGGGTGACCCGTTGCCAGCCAACCTGTCGGAGGAGGGCTGTCTTCTGTACTGCTGCTTGAACAAGGTGGAGTTCACAAAGTAGATGCCCCGCTTCAACGAATGGAGACCACACCCAGTCGGCCTTGAAGGGCCTCATGAGAGCCCTTTCTTCATGGCCCCTCTTCCTGCCGTGAGCGCGAGGCCCGCCCGGGAGCGGACGTAGGGGGCGGTTGCCGTCGGGTGATGGCGACGCTGCTGCTGAAGAATCGGCTCCACTCGGAGCTCGTGAGGTGCCGTCCCCCGGGACCCTAGAGAGCCGTCCTGAGGAGACGTCCTGGGGGGCGACGCAGTCCGATGCTCCTGAGGCCGGAGCCCCCGAGGCCTCGGTAAACCTCCACGAGGCGAGTGCCAAGGTCTCAGCGCGGTTTGGCACCCCTGAGGTCGCCTCCCGAAGGGTCGCACCATCCGCGCTCGGCCTTGGTGACCGTGCACAGGGCTTCGGCCGGCTCCGACCGAACTTTGCGGCACTCCGCAAGAGGAGGGGATCTCCAGGATGCGGTGGTGACGTCTTCCGGTCATTGAAGCAAAGGAAGTACATCGCTATTGACGAGTGAGTACCACATCTTTGTAATTTCTAGGGTACCGCTTCTCCTCCTAACCGTGATTCCTCAGGGTCACTTCTTCCAAGGCGACGAAGTCTCTCGAGAAACAACCTCCTCCTGCCTCGAGTCCTGTGCTGACCTTGAGCGCCTCAAGCCAGCATGTAGCACTTGGTGTGAGGTTGGCAGGGGAGGCAAGCATGCCGGCTTGGCATCTCGACCCCGCGTTCTTGCCGTCCGCTCTTCCCGCCCTTGCTTCGGGTGCGGAAGGTGTGCCGAGGGCTCCTCCTCTGGTTATTCATGGTGGCTGGGTGGCCTTGGCTCTGGCCTCTCCTTCGGGTAACGAGCCTCCACTCCTCCAGGCCCCCGTCGGGGCCCGAAGGACAGCTGGAATGGCGCTGGCCTCCAGCCCCCTGCTGGGAGGAGGCGAGCCACCTCGAACCTCTTCAACAACTCCCGGCGTGGAGGATGGACCCGGTTGCGCATTTGAGCTTGCGCGCAGGCAGGGTGCCGTCCGTCACGAGCTCTTCAAGGAAGCTATGAGTGCGCTGAGCCGGCTCGGGGAAGAGCTTGTGGATGTAGACGCTCACCTTGAAATTAAGGGTCTTCGGTTGGTGGATGAATGGCGTCAATTGAAGGTGGCCATCAACCTCGGGCGCCTCCAGTGTGAGCATGCCAATGCGAAAGCCGAGGCATCCCTTGCAACCTCACGTGAGGCCAGCGCCCGAGCCTTGGAGGAGGCCACGGAGGCAGACCACTGTCGCGAGGTTGCCGAGAAGCACAGGCGGGAGCTTCAGGCCCTGAATGCCTTCCTGGAGCAGCAGGCAGAGGCACGCAGAGCTGCCTTGGCGTTGATGAAGGGGGCACCGTCCGACGAGGAGGAGATCTTGAAGCGTGAGGAAGTGCTAATACTAGAGTCCATAGAGCGCAGCCTTGAGCTCGAGCGGTTGGAGACAAGGGAGCGTCAGGTTTCTCAGGCGAAAGATGTCGTCAGCGCGCGCGAGCCCAAGATCCAGGAGGAAGTGGACCCCAGGGTGGGGGAGGCTCGCGCTGATCTTGCCAATAGGTACGACCTAAAGCTGATGCTCGTGGAAGCCGAAGCTGAGGGCAGGACCACCGCCCTCAGGTTGAAGTTGACTGAGGCGGAGCAGTGCGAGAAGGCCGCCGCAACTGTGATGTGGAGCATCCCAAGATCATCCCCATGGACCTACCTACATCTCCCACAACACCACTTGGACCAATGAAAAGGGCACGAGCAAAGGCTATCGAAGATAAGGTGAACTCGCTCCTCTCCAAACTACCACTTTCTATGCATGAGACATGGCTACTACCTCAAGCAGAAACACTATGCGGGATCAGGTACTTGAAGGAGAGCCACGAAGCAGCTACACCCATCGGACAAGACGACGAGGACACCAAGAACCAAGGTCATGAAGAAGGAAGGCCAACGAAGCTACAGCCACCGGAGAACCGGTCGGGACCGGACGTCCGGAGGCTGAAGCCCCAGCCGAGCCCCAGCAAGCGGACGTCCGGCCCGGACCGGACGACCGGTGTCACCGCACCCGAGCCGAATCAGCGGAAGACCAACGCCACCAGACGACCGGCGACCAGACGACCGGCCAACTCCGGAAATCCGGTGCCCACTCAACCGAGCCAGAACCAGCGGAAGTCCGGAAGCCACCGGACGTCCGGACGCCCATGAGCAACCGAACGACCACTACCCACCAGACATCTAGTACCTGTCTGCACATAGGATTCGGGCCCAAGGCCCACGTACCCCCTCACTTCGTCCCCATTTGCACTAAGACTATAAATAGACCTCCCCTCCTCCTAGCTAGGGTCAGCGTTGTCATAGCTCATATTAGAGATAGAGCGTCGCTCATCCACATCGGATCTACTCCACGAGAGAGACGGCAGCCCCTCTACGGAGAAGATCCCTTTGGATTCAAGACCCCCTTTTGGGTGGCCCCATCAAGACCTCCTTTGGAGAAGAACCGGTTACCGTGTATCATCCCTTGTTGATCGTGGATCATGTATCTCCCTTTGTGTTCATGGATCTAGCGCATGTGTGATCGTACTTGTTGGTTTGAGTATTTCTCTTGTGTTCCCCTTTGTGATTTCCCCTCGTGTTTCCCCTCGTGTTCTTTGTGTTCATCTTGGGATCCGCTCCTTTCGTGAAAGACCAGCCATCTAGGGTTCCACCCTACATCATCTTGGTATCTAGAGCCACGTTCATCACGATTTCGAGCCTCCCCATTGTGTTTCTAGCCTTGTTTTTGTTGATTTTGTCCCTAATTCGAAAATTACCCACAAAATTAGCCCCCCCCCCAAATTTTTTTGTGATTCGTTGGTGTGATGAAATTTTATTGGATTTGATCCGTGGATTTTCTTTGCCTTGAGTGGATCTAGCTTTCCCCTTCATCTCCACCATTTTCATCCACTAAATCGCCCGGATTCGACAAATTTTGACCTCTCCTCCACGAACCCTAGATGTTCTTCCCGTGCCCGATTTTTGCCCAGGCACCGGACGTCCGTCAGCTACCGGACATCCGACGACCGGACGACCGTAACCACCAGACATCCGTAAAACACCGACCAAACTGAATTCCCCCGCCCCCGAAATTTTAGCAATCGCCCTCACTTCCGCATCAACATCCCCATACCACCACCACTTTCTGCAACCACCATTGCTTACTCGTTTTGCACTCCGATACATTTTTTCCACTTTGTGCTTTGAGAATTTGAGTTGCGGTTCCTTGTCCTATTGTGTTTTCGCTATTTAGGTACGGTTCAACATCAACATCACCGCCGCTCATCTTCGCCACAGACACATCATCAACACAACCTCTCCACCATTTTGACACCATGCCGTAAGCAAGAACGGTAACCTCATCTTGGTATCGTGATACATCATTCTTGCCATTACATTGATAACCATCATAGCCTTACCTTTTGCGTCGCTTACCCATCGAGACTAGCCTTTGACTATTGCCGACAACGTGACTTGTGCACATTAGTGATCATACTTCCCATAGCATACATACATATCATTGGTGCATATCATCTCTTGTGTCACAAAGTGTCATCACATACTCAATTGCTATCTTCGTTCGTGAAGCATTGCATGAGAAAAGAGCTCAAACACAAAGAGCCAAACAAGCTTTTAAGCAAAAAGGGAAAGATAAGCAAAGAGCTTTTAAGAAAGAACATAGCATCATACAACATTAAGATTGTCATACTAGATCATCTTGGATCATACCATCGGAATACCATACATAGAGCACACTTGGGATAGAAGTCGTTGCATTTTTGCTTAGTAGGTCATGCACAAGTCTTTGTATCCGCATATTGTGCAATCGTGCTAGCGTCTCTCTAGTGTTGTGCAACAGGAGCATTTTTGTGGATTCCACATTTTCGCTCATCCTTGGTTGCACGACCCCATTTCATCTCTTTGTGTGTGTTTCCATGTAACATATTTTGCTATTGGTCTACTTGTTGCATTGCAAACTTGCGAATCTTTTACAACATTATTGAAGCTCACTAACAATTGCATCAAATTTTGTGCCACCATCCTAACCTAGCTCCACCATAAGCTTTTACTTGTGTACGTGTGAGAAACCGACAAGAATTGGTACCAATTGTGCTATTTCCTTGTTCCACATTGGAGTGATCTTTGATCCATCTTCAACATCGGTCAAGGTACATTTGGTATACGTTCTTCTCTTTCTACCACTCACATATTTCCCTTGGAACGATGGATAGGCCAAGTACTTCTACCAACCCACTCTTCATCGGGCAAGACGACGACATGAACTCCTACGTCACAAAGAGCCACCTCTTTGGTGCACAACGTGCTTTGCATCAAGAGCAACAAGTAATGAGAGAATGCATCGACAACCTCGCCACCGACTTGCGACTCTCCGAGCAACATACAAGAGACTACTTTGACCACAAGCTC
This sequence comes from Triticum urartu, assembly GCF_003073215.2. Lineage (NCBI taxonomy): Eukaryota > Viridiplantae > Streptophyta > Magnoliopsida > Poales > Poaceae > Triticum > Triticum urartu. The sequence continues at coordinate 327,286,855 of NC_053024.1, forward strand.
GACGACCACAACCAAGAGAATGACGCAATAATGGATGAGATTTGTGCTTTGTTGCTCAACAGCTCTTCTTCCACTTCGTCCTCATCAAGACGGAGCCGCTCAAGTCGACAATCCGACTACACCATCTCCGGCTCAAGTACACCAACATCCAATACTCTTCTACGTGCCGCGCACCAAGATCGTCAAGCCAACCGAAACCCTCTACACGACAACAACTCTCAAGAACAACGACATCGTCAAAACCAAGCTACCTTTGCGCAAGCACAAGAACGGCAACGACAACACCAACACGAAGAGGAAGAGCGAGCGCGACTACACCAAGAAGCACAAGATGCTGAGGCGCAACGTCAAGAGCAAAAATTGCGAGAAGCTCAAGCACTTGAGGCGTAACAAGCCCTCCGAGAATCAAGTCGAGTCGTAGCCAACCAAGGCCGAAAAATTCGTGAACATCAAGAAGCACTTCATGAATAAGTTCAAGAATGAATATACCAAGATCGCATGCATCGTCAAGCTTGACAAGTTCCTCCACATGCTTGCCAAGAACATCAAGTTCAACAAGAGCAAGAAGACAATGGAAATCCTCCACGGCAAGAGCATGTTGTGAGAGACGATCCTTCCCGTCAAGGACGTAATCAACCCCGACCCGAACACAATGAAGAGCAATGCTACGGCCAGCTAAAGTTCACCATGCCCAAGTTCAATGGAAGTAATGTTCCCGAAGAGTACCTTGAGTTCCAAGACTATGTCCTCATTTGGTGGGAACAAGTCATTGAGCACCGAGAGTCAAAAGGTGAACCACCCATCACTACTTGGGCGCAAATGAAGGATGTCATGAGAGCGCGCTTTGTGCCAACATACTACAACCGCGACCTCCTCAAGAAACTCCAACTACTCAAGCAAGGAACCAAGAGCGTTTAAGAATACTACAAGGAAATGGATATTGCAATGATATGAGCCAATGTCATGGAAGATGATGAGCAAACTATGGCACGTTTCTTGAATGGACTCGATCACCCTATCAAGAAGATCGCTGACTTCCAACCATACTCGAACCTCATCGACCTAGTGCATCAAGCTACCAAAGTGGAACGTCAAGTGCAAGATGACTTCAATTATGCCAAGTTTTCATCCAAGTCATACGGCTTCTAAGGGAGTCCTAGACTAAGGGGTCCTCGGGCATCCGACCTATTGGATGTGGGCCGAACTGATGGGCCGTGAAGATACAAAGGCTGAAGACTCTGTTGGAAATATGCCCTAGAGGCAATAATAAAAGGATTATTATAATATTTCCTTGTTCATGATAATTGTCTTTTATTCATGCTATAATTGTGTTATCCGGAAATCGTAATACATGTGTGAATACATAGACACCAACATGTCCCTAGTAAGCCTCTAGTTGACTAGCTCGTTGATCAACAGATAGTCATGGTTTCCTGACTATGGACATTGGATGTCATTGATAACGAGATCACATCATTAGGAGAATGATGTGATGGACAAGACCCAATCATAAACATAGCACAAGATCGTATAGTTCGTTTGCTAGAGTTTTTCCAATGTCAAGTATCTTTTCCTTAGACCATGAGATCATGTAACTCCCGGATACCGTAGGAGTGCTTTGGGTGTACCAAACGTCACAACGTAACTGGGTGACTAGAAAGGTATACTACGGGTATCTCCGAAAGTGTCTGTTGGGTTGACACGGATCAAGACTGGGATTTGTCACTCCGTATGATGGAGAGGTATCTCTGGGCCCACTCGATAATGCATCATCATAATGAGCTCAAAGTGACCAAGTGTCTGGTCACAGGATCATGCATTACGGTACGAGTAAAGTGACTTGCCGGTAACGAGATTGAACGAGGTATTGGGATACCGACGATCGAATCTCCGGCAAGTAAAGTATCGATTGACAAAGGGAATTGTATACGGGGTTGCTTGAATCCTCGACATCGTGGTTCATCCGATGAGATCATCGAGGAGCATGTGGGAGCCAACATGGGTACCCAGATCCCGCTGTTGGTTATTGACCGGAGAGCCATCTCGGTCATGTCTACATGTCTCCTGAACCCGTAGGGTCTACACACTTAAGGTTCGGTGACGCTAGGGTTATAGAGATATGAATATGCAGTAACCCGAAAGTTGTTCGAAGTCCCGGATGAGATCCCGGACGTCACGAGGAGTTCCGGAATGGTCCGGAGGTGAAGAATTATATATAGGAAGTGCAGTTTCTGCCATAGGGAGAGTTTCAGGGGTCACCGGTATTGTACCGGGACCACCGGAAGGGTCCCGGGGGTCCACCGGGTGGGGCCACCCATCCCGGAGGGCCCCATGGGCTAAAGTGGGGAGGGGAACCAGCCCATAGTGGTCTGGAGCGCCCCCCTTGGCCCACCCCATGCGCCTAGGGTTGGGAACCCTAGGGTGGGGGGCGCTCCACCTGGCTTGGGGGGCACTCCACCTCTTGGCCGCCGCCCCCCCTAGGAGATCCCATCTCCTAGGGCCGACGCACCCCTAGGGGAGCCTATATAAAGGGGGGAGGGAGGGGCAGCCGCACCCTTGAGTCTTGGCGCCTCCCTCTCCCCTGCTACAGCTCTCCCTCTCGCAGTAGAACGGCGAAGCCCTGCTGCGGTGACCCCTGCATCCACCACCACGCTGTCGTGCTGCTGGATCTTCATCAACCTCTCCTTCCCCCTTGCTGGATCAAGAAGGAGGAGACGTCACGCTGACCGTACGTGTGTTGAACGCGGAGGTGCCGTCCGTTCGGCGCTAGGATCTCCGGTGATTTGGATCACGTCGAGTACGACTTCCTCATCCCCGTTCTTTGAACGCTTCCGCGCGTGATCTACAAAGGTATGTAGATGCAATCCGATCACTCGTTGCTAGATGAACTCATAGATGGATCTTGGTGAAACCGTAGGAAAATTTTTGTTTTCTGCAATGTTCCCCAACAGTGGTATCAGAGCTAGGTCTATGCGTAGTTCTCTTTGCACGAGTAGAACACAATTTGTTGTGGGCGTAGATGTTGTCAACTTTATTGCCGCTACTAGTCTTATTTTGCTTCAGCGGTATTGTGGGATGAAGCGGCCCGGACCAACCTTACACGTACGCTTATGTGAGATCGGTTCCACCGACTGACATGCACTAGTTGCATAAGGTGGCTGCCGGTGTCTGTCTCTCCCACTTTAGTTGGAGCGGATTTGCTGAAAAGGGTCCTTATGAAGGGTAAATAGAAGTTGACAAATCACGTTGTGGCTTTCACGTAGGTAAGAAAACGTTCTTGCTAGAACCCTATTGCAGCCACGTAAAACTTGCAACAACAATTAGAGGACGTCTAACTTGTTTTTGCAGCAAGTGTTTTGTGATGTGATATGGCCAAAGTTGTGATGAATGATATATATGTGATGTATGAGATGTTCATGCTATTGTAATAGGAATCACGACTTGCATGTCGATGAGTATGAAAATCGGCAGGAGCCATAGGAGTTGTCTTTATTTTTGTATGACCTGCGTGTCATTGAGAAACGCCATGTAAATTACTTTACTTTATTGCTAAACGTGTTAGCCATAGTAGTAGAAGTAATAGTTGGCGAGCAACTTCATGGAGACACGATGATGGAGATCATGATGATGGGACAAGTTTCGGGGTCACCGATATTGTACCTGGACCACCGGAAGGGTCCCGGGGGTCCACCGGGTGGGACCACCTATCCCGGAGGGCCCCATGGGCTGAAGTGGGAGGGGAACCAGCCCCTAGTGGGCTGGTGCGCCCCCCTTGGGCCTTCCCCCTGCGCCTAGGGTTGGGAACCCTAGGGTGGGGGGCGCCCACTTGCCTTGGGGGGCACTCCACCCCCCTTGGCCGCCGCCCCCTTGGGAGATTGGATCTCCAGGGCCGGCGCCCCCCTAGGGACCCTATATATAGAGGGGGAGGGAGGGCAGCCGCATCCATGCCCCTGGCGCCTCCCTCTCCCCTCCAAGACCTCCTCCTCCTCCGTAGAGAACGGCGAAGCCCTGCTGCGGTGACTGCTGCATCCACCACCACGCCGTCGTGCTGCTGGATCTTCATCAACCTCTCCTTCCCCCTTGCTGGATCAAGAAGGAGGAGACGTCACGCTGACCGTACGTGTGTTGAACGCGGAGGTGCCGTCCGTTCGGCGCTAGGATCTCCGGTGATTTGGATCACGTCGAGTACGACTTCCTCATCCCCGTTCTTTGAACGCTTCCGCGCGTGATCTACAAAGGTATGTGGATGCAATCCGATCACTCGTTGCTAGATGAACTCATAGATGGATCTTGGTGAAACCGTAGGAAAATTTTTGTTTTCTGCAACGTTCCCTAACAGTGGCATCATGAGCTAGGTCTATGCGTAGTTCTCTTTGCATGAGTAGAACACAATTTGTTGTGGGCGTAGATGTTGTAAACTTTCTTGCCGCTACTAGTCTTATTTTGCTTCAGCGGTATTGTGGGATGAATCGGCCCGGACCGACCTTACACGCACGCTTACGTGAGACTAGTTCCACCGACTGACATGCACTAGTTGCATAAGGTGGCTAGCGAGTGTCTGTCTCTCCCACTTTAGTTGGAGCGGATTCGATGAAAAGGGTCCTTATGAAGGGTAAATAGAAGTTGACAAATCACGTTGTGGCTTTTACGTAGGTATGAAAACGTTCTTGCTAGAACCCTATTGCAGCCACGTAAAACTTGCAACAACAATTAGAGGACGTCTAACTTGTTTTTGCAGCAAGTGCTTTGTGATGTGATATGGCCAAAGTTGTGATGAATGATGAATGATATATATGTGATGTATGAGATCATGTTCTTGTAATAGGAATCACGACTTGCATGTCGATGAGTATGACAACCGGCAGGAGCCATAGGAGTTGTCTTTATTTTTTGTATGACCTGCGTGTCATTGAGAAACGCCATGTAAATTACTTTACTTTATTGCTAAACGCGTTAGCCATAGTAGTAGAAGTAATAGTTGGCAAGCAACTTCATGGAGACACGATGATGGAGATCATGATGATGGAGATCATGGTGTCATGCCGGTGACAAGATGATCATGGAGCCCCAAGATGGAGATCAAAGGAGCTATGTGATATTGGCCATATCATGTCACTATTATTATTTGATTGATGTGATGTTTATCATGTTTTTGCATCTTGTTTACTTAGAACGGCGGTAGTAAATAAGATGATCCCTCATAATAATTTCAAGAAAGTGTCCCCCCTAACTGTGCACCGTTGCGATAGTTCGTTGTTTCGAAGCACCACGTGATGATCGGGTGTGATAGATTCCAACGTTCACATACAACGGGTGTAAGACAGATTTACACATGCAAACACTTAGGTTGACTTGGCGAGCCTAGCATGTACAGACATGGCCTTGGAACACAGAAGACCGAAAGGTCGAGCATGAGTCGTATAGAAGATACGATCAACACGAAGATGTTCACCGATGTTGACTAGTCCGTCTCACGTGATGATCGGACACGACCTAGTTAACTCGGATCATGTTATACTTAGATGACTGGAGGGATGTCTATCTGAGTGGGAGTTCATTGAATAATTTGATTTAGATGAACTTAATTATCATGAACTTAGTCTAAAACCTTTACAACATGTATTGTAGATCAAATGACCAACGTTGTCCTCAACTTCAATGCATTCCTAGAGAAAACCAAGCTGAAAGACGATGGCAGCAACTATACGGACTGGGTCCGGAACCTGAGGATCATCCTCATAGCTGCCAAGAAAGATTATGTCCTACAAGCACCACTAGGTGAAGCACCTGTTCTCCCTGCAGAACAAGACGTTATGAACGCTTGGCAGACACGTACCGATGATTACTCCCTGGTTCAGTGCGGCATGCTTTAGAGCTTAGAACCGGGGCTCCAAAAGCGTTTTGAGAGACACGGAGCATATGAGATGTTCGAAGAGTTGAAAATGGTTTTTCAAGCTCATGCCTGGGTCGAGAGATATGAAGTCTCTGACAAGTTCTTCAGCTGTAAGATGGAGGAAAATAGTTCTGTCAGTGAGCACATACTCACTATGTCAGGGTTACATAACCGCTTGACTCAGCTGGGAGTTAATCTCCCGGATGAGGCGGTTATTGACAGAATCCTTCAGTTGCTTCCACCGAGCTACAAGAGCTTTGTGATGAACTTCAATTTGCAGGGGATGGAAAAGACCATTCCTGAAGTATTAGCAATGCTGAAATCAGTAGATGTAGAAGTCAAAAAGGAACATCAAGTGTTGATGGTGAATAAAACCACTAAGTTCAAGAAAGGCAAGGGTAAGAAGAACTTCAAAAAGGACGGCGAGGGAGTTGCCGCGCCCGGTAAGCAAGCTGCCGGGAAGAAGCCAAAGAATGGACCCAAGCCCGAGACTGAGTTCTTTTATTGCAAGGAAAGTGGTCACTGGAAGCGGAACTGCCCCAAATACTTAGCGGACAGGAAGGCCGGCAAAACGAAAGGTATATGTGATATACATGTAATTGATGTGTACCTTACCAGTACTCATAGTAGCTCCTGGGTATTTGATACCGGTGCAGTTGCTCACATTTGTAACTCAAAGCAGGAGCTGCGGAATAAGCGGAGACTGGCGAAGGACGAGGTGACGATGCGCGTCGGGAATGGTTCCAAGGTCGATGTGATCACCGTCGGCACGCTACCTCTACATTTGCCTACGGGATTAGTTTTGAACCTCAATAATTGTTATTTAGTGCCAAGTTTGAGCATGAACATTGTATCAGGATCTCGTTTAATATGAGATGGCTACTCATTTAAATCCGAGAATAATGGTTGTTCTATTTATATGAGAGATATGTTTTATGGTCATGCTCCTATGGTGAATGGTTTATTCTTAATGAATCTCGAGCGTAATGCTACACATATTCATAGTGTGAGTACCAAAAGATGTAAGGTTGATAATGATAGTCCCACATACTTGTGGCACTGCCGCCTTGGTCACATAGGTGTCAAACGCATGAAGAAGCTCCATGCAGATGGACTTTTAGAGTCTCTTGATTACGAATCATTTGACACATGCGAACCATGCCTCATGGGTAAAATGACGAAGACTCCGTTCTCAGGAACAATGGAGCGAGCAACCAACTTATTGGAAATCATACATACTGATGTGTGCGGTCCAACGAGTGTTGAGGCTCGCGGTGGGTATCGTTATGTTCTCACCCTCACTAATGACTTGAGTAGATATGGGTATGTCTACTTAATGAAACACAAGTCTGAGACCTTTGAAAGGTTCAAGGAATTTCAGAGTGAGGTTGAGAATCAATGTGACAGGAAAATCAAGTTCCTGCGATCAGATCGTGGAGGAGAATACTTGAGTCACGAATTTGGCACACACTTAAGAAAATGTGGAATAGTTTCACAACTCACGCCGCCTCGAACACCTCAACGTAATGGTGTGTCCGAACATCGTAATCGCACTCTATTAGATATGGTGCGATCTATGATGTCTCTTACCGATTTACCGCTATCATTTTGGGGCTATGCTTTAGAGACTGCCGCATTCACTTTAAATAGGGCTCCGTCGAAATCCATTGAGACGACACCGTATGAATTATGGTTTGGGAAGAAACCTAAGCTGTCGTTTCTAAAAGTTTGGGGATGCGATGCTTATGTCAAGAAACTTCAACCTGAAAAGCTCGAACCCAAGTCGGAAAAATGCGTCTTCATAGGATACCCTAAAGAAACTATTGGGTATACCTTCTACCTTAGATCCGAAGGCAAGATCTTTGTTGCCAAAAAAATGGATCCTTTCTAGAGAAAGAGTTTCTCTCGAAAGAAGTAAGTGGGAGGAAAGTAGAACTTGATGAAGTATTACCTCTTGAACCGGAAAGTGGCGCAACTCAGGAAAATGTTCCTGTGGTGCCTGCACCAATTAGAGAGGAAGTTAATGATGATGATCAAGATACTTCTGATCAAGCTCCTACTGAAATTCAAATGTCCACAAGGACACGTTCCGCACCAGAATGGTACGGCAACCCTGTCTTGGAAATCATGTTGTTAGACAACGGTGAACCTTCGAACTATGAAGAAGCGATGGCGGGCCCGGATTCCTACAAATGGCTGGAAGCCATGAAATCCGAGATAGGGTCCATGTATGAAAACGAAGTATGGACTTTGATTGACTTGCCCGTTGAGCGGCGAGCCATAGAAAATAAATGGATCTTTAAGAAGAAGATAGACGCGGATGGTAATGTGACCATCTATAAAGCTCGGCTTGTCACTAAGGGTTATCGACAAGTTCAAGGGGTTGACTACAATGAGACTTTCTCACCGGTAGCGAAGCTGAAGTCCGTCCGAATCATGTTAGCAATTTCTGCATTCTATGATTATGAGATATGGCAAATGGACGTCAAAACGGCATTCCTTAATGGTTTCCTTAAGGAATAATTGTATATGATACAGCCGGAAGGTTTTGTCGATCCTAAGAATGCTAACAAGGTGTGCAGGCTCCAACGCTCGATTTATGGGCTGGTGCAAGCATCTCGGAGTTGGAACATTCGCTTTGATGAGATGATCAAAGCATTTGGGTTTATGCAGACTTATGGAGAAGCCTGTGTTTACAAGAAAGTGAGTGGGAGCTCTGTAGCATTTCTCATATTATATGTAGATGACATACTTTTGATGGGAAATGATATAGAGCTTTTGGACAGCATTAAGGCCTACTTGAATAAGAGTTTTTCAATGAAGGACCTTGGAGAAGCTGCTTATATATTAGGCATCAAGATCTATAGAGATAGATCAAGACGCCTCATAGGTCTTTCACAAAGCACATACCTTGATAAGATATTGAAGAAGTTCAATATGGATCAGTCTAAGAAGGGGTTCTTGCCTGTGTTGCAAGGTGTGAAATTGAGCTCAGCTGAATGTCCGACCACGACAGAAGATATAGAAGAGATGAGTGTCATCCCCTATGCCTCAGCCATAGGGTCTATTATGTATGCCATGCTGTGTACCAGACCTGATGTAAACCTTGCCGTAAGTTTGGTAGGAAGGTACCAAAGTAATCCTGGCAAGGAACACTGGACAACGGTCAAGAATATCCTGAAGTACCTGAAAAGTACTAAGGAAATGTTTCTCGTTTATGGAGGTGACGAAGAGCTCGTCGTAAAGGGTTATGTCGACGCTAGCTTCGACACAGATCTGGATGACTCTAAGTCACAAACCGGATACGTGTATATTTTGAATGGTGGGGCAGTAAGCTGGTGCAGTTGCAAGCAGAGCGTCGTGGCGGGATCTACATGTGAAGCGGAGTACATGGCAGCCTCGGAGGCAGCGCATGAAACAATTCGGGTGAAGGAGTTCATCACCGACCTAGGAGTCATACCCAATGCGTCGGGGCCGATCAAACTCGTCTGTGACAACGCTGGAGCTATTGCACTTGCCAAGGAGCCCAGGTTTCACAAGAAGACCAGGTACATCAAGCGTCGCTTCAACTCCATTCGTGAAAATGTTCAAGATGGAGACATAGATATTTGTAAAGTACATACGGACCTGAATGTAGCAGATCCGTTGACTAAACCTCTCCCTAGAGCAAAACATGATCAACACCAGAATTCCATGGGTGTTCGATTCATCACAATGTAACTAGATTATTGACTCTAGTGCAAGTGGGAGACTGTTGGAAATATGCCCTGGAGGCAATAATAAAAGGATTATTATTATATTTCCTTGTTCATGATAATTGTCTTTTATACATGCTATAATTGTGTTATCCGGAAATCGTAATACATGTGTGAATACATAGACACCAACATGTCCCTAGTAAGCCTCTAGTTGACTAGCTCGTTGATCAATAGATAGTCATGGTTTCCTGACTATGGACATTGGATGTCATTGATAACGAGATCACATCATTAGGAGAATGATGTGATGGACAATACCCAATCCTAAACATAGCACAAGATCGTATAGTTCGTTTGCTAGAGTTTTTCCAATGTCAAGTATCTTTTCCTTAGACCATGAGATCGTGTAACTCCCGGATACCGTAGGAGTGCTTTGGGTGTACCAAATGTCACAACGTAACTGGTGACTATAAAGGTATACTATGGGTATCGTTGACACGGATCAAGACTAGGATTTGTCACTCCATATGACGGAGAGGTATCTCTGGGCCCACTCGGTAATGCATCATCATAATGAGCTCAAAGTGACCAAGTGTCTGGTCACGGGATCATGCATTACGGTACGAGTAAAGTGACTTGCCGGTAACGAGATTGAACGAGGTATTGGGATACCGACGATCGAATCTCGGGCAAGTAACGTACCGATTGACAAAGGGAATTGTATACGGGGTTGCTTGAATCCTCGACATCGTGGTTCATCCGATGAGATCATCGAGGAGCATGTGGGAGCCAACATGGGTATCCAGATCCCGCTGTTGGTTATTGACCAGAGAGCCATCTCGGTCATGTCTACATGTCTCCCGAACCCGTAGGGTCTACACACTTAAGGTTCGGTGACGCTAGGGTTGTAGAGATATGAATATGCAGTAACCCGAAAGTTGTTCAAAGTCCCGGATGAGATCCCGGACGTCACGAGGAGTTCCGGAATGGTCTGGAGGTGAAGAATTATATATAGGAAGTGCAGTTTCTACCATCGGGAGAGTTTTGGGGGTCACCGGTATTGTACCGGGACCACCGGAAGGGTCCCGGGGGTCCACCGGGTGGGGCCACCCATCCCAGAGGGCCCCATGGGCTAAAGTGGAGAGGGGAACCAGCCCATAGTGGGCTGGTGCGCCCCCTTGGCCCACCCCATGCGCCTAGGGTTGGGAACCCTAGGGTGGGGGGCGCCCCACCTGGCTTGGGGGGCACTCCACCGCTTGGTCGCCGCCCCCCCTAGGAGATCCCATCTCCTAGGGCCGGCGCCCCCCCAGGGGAGCCTATATAAGGGGGGGGAGGGAGGGGTAGCCGCACCCTTGAGTCTTGGCGCCTCCCTCTCCCCTGCTACACCTCTCCCTCTCGCAGTAGAACGGCGAAGCCCTGCTGCGGTGACCCTGCATCCACCACCACGCCGTCGTGCTGCTGGATATTCATCAACCTCTCCTTCCCCCTTGCTGGATCAAGAAGGAGGAGACGTCATGCTGACCGTACGTGTGTTGAACGCGGAGGTGCCGTCCGTTCGACGCTAGGATCTCCCGTGATTTGGATCACGTCGAGTACGACTTCCTCATCCCCATTCTTTGAACGCTTCCGCGCGTGATCTACAAAGGTATGTAGATGCAATCCGATCACTCGTTGCTAGATGAACTCATGGATGGATCTTGGTGAAACCGTAGGAAATTTTTTGTTTTCTGCAACGTTCCCCAACAGACTCTACCCGTCTCCAGATGGGACTCTCCTTAGCGTGGAAGGCAAGCTTGGAAACCAAATATAAAGACTCCTTTCTCTGTCACCAACCTTATGTAACCCTAGATCCCTCCTGTGTCTATATAAACCGGAGGGCTAGGTCCGTAGACATCCTAATATTCATAGTCAGACAAGCTAGACTTTTAGGGTTTAGCCATTACGATCTCGTGGTAGATCAACTCTTGTAATACTCATATTCATCATGATCAATTAAGAAGGAAGTAGGGTATTACCTCCATAGAGAGGTCCCGAACCTGGGTAAACATTGCGTCCCCCGTGTCCTGTTACCATCGACCTTAGCCGCATAGTTCGGAACACCCTACCCGAGATCCGCCGGTTTTGACACCGACATTGGTGCTTTCATTGATAGTTCCACTGTGTCGTCGTCAAGAGGATTGATGGCTCCTTCTACCGTCTTCAACGACGCTGTCCAAGGGGAAGTATTCCTCCCCAGACAGATATTTTTATTCGGCGGCTTCGCACTGCAGGCCAACTCGCTTGGCCATCTGGAGTAGATCGAAAGCTACGCCCCTGGCCATCAGGTCAGATTTGGAGGCTTGAACTACGTCGCAGATATCTGCGGAGACTTGATCTTTGATGGATTCGAGACCACGGTAGCCGCTCCCTGCCACCACGATGAACATGACATAAATCTATCATTGGAACATACCCAGGAGATAGTACTTGTAGCTGCTCCAGCTTTAGATCCGGAGCAGATCGCGCCATCCGAGGACGGGAAGCTCAACCCCGTCGTGGAAGACGCAGACTCAGCGGCGTTGGAGCCGCACACAGACTTAACTTCAAGTGACATATGTGTCACCAGAACCATGGACTCGTCTCTGGCTACAGGATCCGAACCTTACGCGTCCACGTACGTTGAGCTTGATCGGTCATCGATCGTCGAATTCAGCTCCGCGGATATCTTCCGGTACTCGCCTTTGGGCGGCGTGTCAAACTCGTTAACAGCCCTATCCTTAGCAGGGGGCTCACAGCCGAATTGTATCTGGTTCGAACTGAAGGCTGACGACGGAGAATTTGCTTCCCACCCACCGCCCTCTTCATACACACTGTCGAAGACTTAACCGACACGCTCGATTACGGCTCCGAAGACATCGACGGTATGGGCGACAATGTCGATGAGGAGTTGGGCCTAGACCCGCCGTTTACCGGATGCTGGACAGCCACCCCTTCTTACGACGTGTACATGGTGGGTACACTTAAAAGAACCAACGACGACGACAAAGAAGACCCAGTCGAGGACAAACCTCCTGTTATACAACCAAAACATCGGTGTCAGCGGTGCCGCTCTAAGTCGCGTCATGGAAAAGACGGCGATACTGGCATGGGGGGAAATAATATTTCGGATGATGTCAAAGATAATGAAGACCCCATTGAGATATCCTTCGAACAGGAGGAACGGGAAAACGGGCAAGTTGGCCTCGACGAACAGGTCATAAACGACGACTCGGAGGACAGTAATTATCTTCCACTCTCCGAAGATGGGGTGAGCCTTGGCAGCTAGGATTTTATCGTGCCCGAGGAACCTCAGGAGCAGGAGCACTTTAAGCGCCGGCTAATATTCACTGCAAGGAGCCTGAAAAAGAAGCAGCAGCAGCTTCAAGCTGACCAAGATCTGCTCAATGACAGATGGACTGATGTCCTAGCAGCCGAAGAACACAGCCTCAAGCGCCCAGCCAAAAGCTACCCGAAGCGCAAATTGCTACCTCAGTTCGACACGAGGCGCCGGAGCACATACCATCATCGAGCAATGCGGCTGACCGACCACCACGTGGTCGGGATAAGGTGGCAACTCAAGCCGAACACCAGCCCGTCCCGCCTCATCATAATAGCAGAGGTAAAAGAGCTCGCGTTCGTACATATGACCTTCGGCAGGACCTGGACAATAGAGTAGGACATACCAGATCGATCTATGGATCGCGAGGACGTGCCCCGACACCTGACGACGGCTATCTATTCGGACATGACAAGCCTAGCCACACCCAGGCCGAAAACCGTAGACTGACTCCATCGGAGCTACGTCGCAATGTGGCCCAACATAGAGGCGCCGCACACCCTCTTTGCTTCACAGACAAAGTAATGGAGCACGAATTCCCAGAAGGGTTTAAACCCGTAAATATCGAATCATATGATAGAACAACTGATCCCATGGTATGGATCAAGGATTTCCTTCTCCATATCCACATGGCCCGCGGAGATGACCTTCATGCCATCAAATACCTCCCATTAAAACTCAAAGGTCCAGCTCGACACTGGTTAAACAGTCTGCCCGAAAACTCTATTGGCAGCTTCAAGGATTTGGAGGACGCCTTCCGCGACAACTTCCAAGGTACATATGTCCGGCCACCAGACGCCGATGACTTAAGCCATATAGTTCAACAGCCCGGAGAATCAGCCAGGAAGCTCTGGACTAGGTTCTTCGTTAAAAAGAACCAAATCGTCGACTGTCCGGACGCGGAAGCCCTAGCGGCCTTCAAACACAGCGTACGGGACGAGTGGCTCTCCCGCCACATCGGTCAAGAAAAACCAAAATCCATGTCATCCCTCACCGCTCTGATGACCCACTTTTGCGCTGGAGAACACAGCTAGCTCGCTCGTAGAAGCAACAGCGCCAACGATCCGGGCACTTCCGAAGCCGAAATGGCAATGGCAAACCTCGACACAGCAAACACAAACGCCGCAATGATAATGAAAGAATGCGCGACGCATCGGTCAACGCCGGATTCAGCGGCCCCAAACCCGGTCAACATAAAAAGTCATTCAAGGCAAACAGAGACGAACCATCCAATTTGGACAAGATATTGGATCGGCCCTGCCAAATTCATGGCAACCCCGATAAACCAGCTAATCACACCAACAGAAGTTGTTGAGTCTTCAAGCAGGCCGGCAAGCTCAACGCCGAACACAAGGGGAAAAGGCCGCCCAATGATAGCGATGATGAAGAGATTCGCCAAACAAATACCGAGGGTCAGAAGCAATTTCCCCCTGAGGTAAAAACAGTGAACATGGTATACGTGACACACGCCCCTATAGAGGAGCATGAGACGCACTCCCTCCAGACTGAGGATCATACTACTTTCCCTCTAGCCGGAGTACAAATCGGTCTTATTAAACCGCATACCTTGTCAGCCATTAAGCCGCCGGTCTCCATTCAGCAGGACCGACCAACTATGGAGCTGGACTAGCAGTTCCGCTTCCGCCGTCGGCCTCATACAGCCGCGAAATCTGTACCGCGCATACAAAACTATGCACTTAAAATACCATGGGCGTCGGCGGAGGCACAATACAGACGGGCCTACAAGTACTCCCATAACCTCCTTCTTTTCTTTTCTAACCACTCTTTCTTTTTCATTATCCTTTACCACAGGTGACTCACAGGCTGGTCATCTCACCGACTCTATCGGAGTTTCGGTTTGTACATTCATCCAAAAGCTACTCCCTTTAAGGAGCCCCTTCATCTAGGAAAGGTGGCGCAGACATGCGATAGGAGGTCTAAAACAACTTTTTGTAGACCGCACTCTCTATTTTCCGAGCCTATAAAGTGCGTTCTACCTCAGCCGTCGACCCTTTGCATGTCAAATAGCCAAGATCGTGGCATTATTATATACAAAACAACGATTGGCATATCACTCAAGTTCTAGTGAATATAATCTCTATCCAGTATTCACTTTTCTCTAAAAATCTGCATTTTTGCTCCTTGTGTTATTTCACACGCCCCGACATAACTCGCCAGGTGATCGATATGGGAACAAAATAAATTGCCAACAAGTCCGGACAGCTTTATAGCATACTTCGGCGTCGCGAGTATGGCCTTATATGCATCAGCTCCAAATCTTGTCTTGGGTCAATAGTTGGGTTGCCCGGCTCATGTGCTTGCTACCTTACGTTCCGCTCTATCGGCTAAGGTAGTAAAGGGAGAACTACTGCGATTGGGTTTCCGGTTCATCTGGTCAAACACCTCAGTAGAGAAAGCAGAAAACTGACTGTCATGATGCGGCAAGAGCTGGTCAACCACTCGACGACTTATCAGAATCTTTCGCGATTCCCCCCGTATTACACGAAGGACCTTTCTTCAGGTCATACATGTAAACGCACCTCATTGGGATAACCGCGTACATACCAGGGTTTATATCATAGACCCACTATAAAACTCATATGGCTAAGTGAAAGTGTTAATGCCCTATAGTCCGATTGCCTCGTTCACCGCATTGACACCTCCTTCATGGACCAAGACGTTGGTTTAAGAGTGATAAAGTGCTTTTCCGAAAACCCTCGTATTTTCTACGAGGGGGCTGAAGCCGATGACTGGAAAACTTTCAGATTATACAAAAACGGCCTCATAGGAGGAACCAAAAACTTTTAAGCAAATATCATAATATTGTCTTTTACAATTTCAATACATTTCATTCGAATATCAAATCTTTCGAGCACTGACCCTCCATCAAGCATGCACCCTCTAAGACGTCCTCGAAATAATGTTCGGGTGCGTGATGGTCCTTACCCTTGAGGGGACTCCTCGCTGCAACGTCGGTGGCCTTCATCTTTGCCCAGTATGTTTTGACACGGGAAAAGGCCATCCGTGCACCTTCAATGCACGTTGAACGCTTAACGGCGTCGATACATGGCACCGCATCCACAAGCCGCTGCACCAAACCAAAGTAACTATTCAGAATGGGCTTAGTAGGCCACAGCCAGACTATGACGTCCTTCATGGTAGAACCGGATATCCTGTGGAGCTCGGCCCACTAGGCCTTCTGTTCATTTAGTAATAGTGGACGCTTTGGCATGCCGAACTGTGACCAAAAAAGCTTCTCCGTGGCACACCCTTCCCGCGCTTGGTAAAATCGCGCCGCATCGGAGGTACTCTTCGGCAGGTCCAAGAATGCGTCTGGCGAGCTCCACATCTGGTTAAGCGGGGAATACTTCGGATCGCCGAATTTAGTCTGTAACAAGAAAGGCTTACCAGCCGCTATCTCCCTAGCTTGTCGGATCTCCTCCCGAGCCACTCTAGACTCGGATCGTGCTTCTCCCGCCTCTTGTAAGGCCTTGTCGAGATCGGCCGCTTTGGCTTTATTATCCTTCTCGA
Organism: Triticum urartu; assembly: GCF_003073215.2. NCBI lineage: Eukaryota > Viridiplantae > Streptophyta > Magnoliopsida > Poales > Poaceae > Triticum > Triticum urartu. The sequence continues at coordinate 327,303,332 of NC_053024.1, forward strand.
GGAATTCGCACTGGACAGTGGCTTCCTCTAGCTCACGCGCCATGACAGAGATTCTCTCCTCACGCAGGTGCCGAGCAGCTTGTTCGGTTTTTAATTCATCAGCTGCCTTATTGGCAGCCAAATTGCTCATCCGGGCTTGCTCCTTGGCTAGATCAAGTTTAGCCCGAAGGGTCACCACTGCGGCAACACCATCTGCAGTAATGTGCGTCTCAGTATACAATAATAGCTTCATGCATATATTATCATACATACATATACTGACTGCCCCAAAAACATACCTTGCGCCTCGTCAAGCCTCCTGTTGATAAGCGTGATTTCACCATCCGCCTCATCAATCTTTCGCTGCAGATCTGCAACCTCGGTGGATCGGGCAGTAGCCAGGGAGGTAACAGCCTGTGTTCCAAGTAGTCAGATTATTTCCCGGACATATCTTTTTGATCCTCTAATCGCCTCCCTTGGAAAGCCAATCAGAGTCTCAGGGGCTACTATCTATACATAGGAGTACTTTGTGAATAAACCACAATCGAAAGCATTGCAGCACAAACCTCGAAGCCTCTAAGCAGGCTCGTGAAAGCCTCATTCAATCCGCTTTTTGCGAACAGGACCTTTTCAACCATCATACCCATCAAGGTACGATGGTCCTCGGAGACAGACGCCTATCACAGCATATTCATCAATATATTCGGCGCTTCTGGATCTCCGGAAGCTGTTGTAGCAGCATGGCCTCCCTTCGATGGGATCCATTCATTCGCCCCTAGAGTTGTCTATGGCTGAAAGCTGGACAGTCCGGGGCCTTTATTGTTTCCCCCGGACCCTGGGCTACCGGAATATCACCTTCAGTTAGTATTTTCATCATCCCTCGCATCACTTGTCTATCAGGAGAAACCCTCCGAGAGGACACCTCGAAGTATTCCGCCCTATTGGGCGAGGATACTGATGGAGGCGTCTCGCTCTCCATCATCTCTGGGAGAAGATCCCCCGAGGAAGAGGATTGTTGAGGAAGACTGTGCACCGAACTGCAAAAACATACATTCTAGATGTTACCCTTGTCACAGGAGAGGAATGGGGTATGTGTAAAACACCCTTGTTCGCTTACGATTTAGGCTTGTCCTCACCGGGGGACTACGCAATAACGTCGTCTTCCAAGCCCGAGACGCCCGACAGGGGTATCTTGCCTCGCTTGGGAACCTTTTCCTCCCAATCTCCGGAGACGGCCCTTTTCTTGCCATGGGGAGAAAGAATGTTGGCTTCTCCTTTGCTTTTGTCTTCGGGCGATGGGATTTTCATCTCCCCGGACACGTCGTCTAATATGTCTTCGGGGTGGAGGCCCCCATTGGTCCTCCCGCTCTCCATCTTGTCCTCCTTCATAGGCATCTGGTACGGTGTCGGGGCCAGCATCCTTGTTAATACGGAATCCGCTGAGTCTTCGGGAAGGGGGGCCGAACACATGATTCTCTCTACTTTCTTTATCCAGCCCTGGAAGAGGATAGTGTGATCAGTGTCGCACTACGTCATACATTGCTGAAAAAATGTTCAGAAATAGAGCGCTTACCGAGGTATTCGGATGGTTGCGGTCGAGGCCAATGTCCTCGGTGGTGTCCGGCCACTATTTTTGTTTCCCGAAAAACAGCTTCCACATTCCTTTGTGCGTAATACCGAAGAAGTCTTGGAGGGTCTGTGGTCCTTCCGGATTAAACTCCCACATACGGAGAGGCCGTTGCTGGCATGGCATAACCCGATAGACCAACATTACTTGAACCACATTGATAAGACTAACGTCCTTCTCAAGGAGGTTCCGGATGCGGCTCTGTAGAGTCTGCACTTCGTCAATTGATCCCCAGTCCAGTCCTTTATTAATCCATGATGCAAGCCATAACGAAGGGCCAGATCGAAATGCAGGTATAGCCGCCCACTTGGTACCGCGGGGTTCAGTGACATAAAACCACTCCCGCTGCCATAGGTCAGGAGTTTCGGTGAAAGATCCTTTTGGCCAAGGAGCATTGATAAGTTTGCTCACTGTAGCACCTCCACACTCCACTTGTTCCCCATGGCTTCACACTAAAGGTCTTGAGCCACAAGCCGAAGTGTGGGGGATACGGAGAAAGTCCTCGCATGTGACAATGAACGTCAAGATGTAAAGGAAAGAATCTGGGGCTAGATCGTGAAAATCTAGTCCGTAGTAAAACATGAGCCCCCGGACGAAGGGGTGAAGAGCGAATCCTAGCCCTCGCAGGAAGTGGGAGATGAATACGACCCTCTCGTCGGATATGGGAGTAGGAATAACCTGTACTCGAGCAGGGAGCCTGTGGGGGATCTCTGCAGTCAGGTATCTGGCCGCATGAAGCTTCGTGATGTCCTCCTCTGTAATAGAGGAGGCCACCCATCGGCCATGTGGGCTGGGTCCGGACATGATTGGGAAGCTTGAAGCGATGAAGTCGAGCCTTGGGTGCTAGAACTCGAAGTTGGAAGGGCTAAGGAAAAGGTTGGCGCAAAACAAGGCGGCCCTTGGCTCCTTTTTAAAGGCAACGGATATCAAACGCCACCACCTAAGCCTGAAAACCTGCCTATTCCTAAGGAATCATTCCAATGGAGCGGTTGGGTTATCCACGCTCGTATTGATGAGAATACCGCGATAAGGGGACACGATCTCTGCTTCGACAAGACGTGGCAATAAAAACCACACCTCGAAACATGGAACCGCGGGACAAGAAACGGTTCGAAATAATGACCGGGCAAACGTGATGTCACATTACAAAAGGTTGTCAGGAGATTGGACTTGTGCAATGTTATGTTCTCTACGGTTGTGTGTGGTACTTGTGTTGCATATCCGGACACGTTCATTATGCCCAAAGACTATCTTGGAGTATTCAGAAAGGGGAACCTGCCTTGCAATGCCGAAGACTATCTGCACGCCGGACACCTTGTCGTTGAAGTCTGGTTCAGGGGCTATTGAGGGAGTCCTGGACTAAGGGGTCCTCGGGTGTCCGACCTATTGGATGTGGGTCGGACTGATGGGCCATGAAGATACAAAGGCCGAAGACTCTACCCGTGTCCGGATGGGACTCTCCTTGGCGTGGAAGGCAAGCTTGGCGACCAAATATGAAGATTCCTTTCTCTATAACCGACCTTATGTAACCCTAGATCCCTCGTGTGTCTATATAAACCGGAGGGCTAGGTCCATAGACATCCTAATAATCATAGTCAGACAGGCTAGACTTTTAGGGTTTAGCCAGTACGATCTCGTGGTAGATAAACTCTTGTAATACTCATATTCATCAAGATCAATCAAGCAGGAAGTAGGGTATTACCTCCATAGAGAGGGCCTGAACCTGGGTAAACATTGTGTCCCACGTCTCCTATTACCGTCGACCTTAGACGCACAGTTCGGGACCCCCTACCCGAGATCCGCCGGTTTTGACACCGACAGCTTCTCCTACACCCAAGCCTCAACGACTCCAACACTTTCTACATCAACCAAGCCTTCTACAAGCAACATCGACAAGTCAAGTTACAAGAAAGCTTCAACAACCTCAAGTCATCCTCCTACAACGAGCAACTTCAAGCCGAGAGATTCATCATCATCTACCCCAACCGATGAGACCGTCAAGACAAGTTCCTTCAAATGCTTCACATGCGGAGGCCGAGGCCACAAGTCCTTTGAGTGTACCAACAAGCGCACCATGATCCTCAATGACGATGGTACATACGACTCCATGAGTGAAGGAGAAACAGAAGCACTTGAGCAAGTCACCATGCACTAGCAAGTGAACGATGAAGAGGAACAAGTCTTTTGTGACGAACATTCAAGTCCCGCTTTTGTTGTCTCCAAGGTCTTGACCATTAAACATCACCAAGAAGAAGACCAAAGATGCCACATATTCCATACCAAGGCCGGCATCAATGGAAGGTCCGTCAAGGTCATCATCGATGGAGGGAGTTGTCATAACTTAGCAAGTGAAGAACTTTGCTCCAAGCTCCAATTGCCCAAGATGAAGCACCCACATCCCTACAAAGTTCAATGGCTAAGAGACTCCGGCACTATTCAAGTCGAGCATAAAGTGCAAGTCTCCTTCAAAATCGGAGCTTACGAAGACACTTTGGAGTGTGATGTCATTCCAATGACCGTTTGCCACCTTCTTCTCAGACGACCATGGCAATTTGATAGAGGTGTCATGCACAATGGCCAAACAAACCACTACATTTTCAAGATGAAAGGAAAGGAGTACGTACTTCGCCCTATGTCACCAAGCCAAGTGATCGTCGACAAGCAAGCCACCCATCATGGAGAGAATAGTGAGATAGCGAACCACAAAAAAGAGAGTGAGCGCTACAAGCCCAAATCGAGTGCCTCCACGATGAGCGAAAAGAAGAACCTAGTTCTATTTGCCACCAAACGTGAGATAAGAGAAGTGTGTGAGAACCCATCTAGAGTGATACACTATATCCTTTTGTGCAAGGATGAGGCACCAAAAGCTAACACCTCTCACACTCTACCTTTAGTGTTGTCTTCTCTTTTGCCGGAATTTCAAGATGTTTTCCCCGACGAGCTACCTCTGGGTCTACCTCTCCTATGAGGCATCGAGCACCGCATGGACCTCATCCTCGGAGCACCTCTTCCAAACAAAGCTCCATGCCGCGTCAACCCTGAAGAAACCTAAGAAATACAAAGGCAAGTAAAGCATCTCATAGACCATGGAAATGTGCGCGAAAGTTTGAGTCCTTGTGCCGTCCCGGTCATTCTTGTGCCAAAAAGAGACAGTAGCTTTCGCATGTGTTCCGATTGTAGACATATCAATGCTATCACCGTTCGCTATAGGTATCCCATTCCACGCCTTGATGATATGCTTGATGAACTTAGTGGTGCCACTATCTTTTCAAAAATTGTTCTTAAAAGTGGTTACTATGAAATTCGCATACAAGAGGGTGATGAATGGAAAACCGCTTTCAAAACAAAGTTTGGTTTGTACGAGTGGTTGGCCATGCCTATGGGTTTATCGGAAGCACCGGGTACCTTCATGCATCTTATGCATTATGTGTTTCGCCCTTACATTGGTGAGTTTGTTGTGGTCTACTTCGACGACATCCTTGTTTTTAGCAAATCTCTCAAAGATCATGTCACCCATGTCCGCACCGTGTTGCAAACTCTTTGAAAAGAGCGTCTCTATGCTAACATGGAAAAATGCCTTTTTGGTGTTGATAAGCTCGTTTTCTTGGGTTTTGTTGTGTCCTCTAAGGGTGTTCATGTTGATGACTCTAAGATCAATGCTATGAAAACTTGGCCACAACCAACCAACTTGCATCAAGTGCGTAGATTCCTTGGTTTAGCCGGTTTTACCGTATATTTGTGAAGGACTTTAGCACCATTGCTTCACCTTTGCATGCTTTGAGCCAGAAGAATGCACCCTTTGTTTCGGGACCATCGCAAGATACCGCATTCAATGAGCTTAAGAATTTTCTTACTCATGCTCTCGTGCTTGCTTTACCCAATTTTGACAAACCCTTTTAGATTCATTGCGATGCTAGTGGTAATGGCATAGGAGGTGTGTTAACGCAAGAGAAGTGCCCAATAGCTTAGTTTAGTGAGAAACTTTCCGGAGCACAACTCAATTACCCCATCTATGACAAAGAGCTTTATGCTTTAGTGTGAGTTTTGCATGAATGGGAACATTATCTTCTCCCTCATGAATTTTTCATTCATACCGATCATGAAACACTTAAATACCTTAAGGGTCAAACTAAGTTGAAAAAGCGTCATGCTACGTGGAGTGAATTCATTGAGTCCTTTCCTTATATCATCAAGTACATCAAAGGTAAGGAAAATGTTGTGGCGGATGCTCTTTCCCGCATATGCATGCTTGTTACTCAACTTGAATTGGGTGTCATTGGCTTTGAGCACATAAAAGACTTGTATGTGCATGATCCAACTTTTGCTATTCCTTATGCCAAGTGTTTGAAACATACCTCTTGGGATCGCTATTATATCAAAGAAGGTTATCTTATGAGAGCTAACAAACTTTGCATCCCCGAGTCTTCTCTTCCTTTGTTGCTTTTGCAGGAATCTCATGGAGGAGGACTAATGGGACATTTTGGACGCGACAAGACATTTGCTATGCTCTCCAAGAACTATTTTTGGCCAAGATGTTTCGCGACATCAACCGCTTCACCAATCGATGCTCTACATGTCACAAAGCTAAGTCTAAAGCTCAATCTCATGGTCTCTATATGCCCCTTCCAATACCATTCCAACCATGGGAAGATATTAGCATGGATTTTTTGCTTGGTTTGCCTAGAACTAGAAATGGAAAGTATTCGGTATTTGTTGTTGTGGACCGATTCTCTAAGATGGCACATTTTATTCCTTGCAACAAGATAGACGATGCTTCACATGTTGCCAATCTCTTTTGTAGGGAAATACTTCGTCTACATGGAGTGCCAAAGACGATAGTCTTGGACCGCGACGTCAAGTTCCTAAGCTACTTTTGGAAAACATTATGCGCCAAGCTCGGAATCAAGCTACTCTTCTCCACGACTTACCATCCATAAACCAACGGCCAAACGGAGGTGACCAACCGCACACTCTCCTCTCTACTTCCCGTGCTAATCAAGAAGAACATCAAGGAGTGGGAGGAGTGTCTACCTATCGCCGAGTTCGCCTACAACCGCGCAAGACATTCAACTACCCGCAAGTCCCCTTTCGAGGTCGTCTACGGATTCAACCCATTGTCACCATTGGACATTCTTCCTCTACCACTACAAGAGCGCATCAATATGGACGAAATTGCACGTGTGAACCATCTCAAGAAGGTGCATGAAGATACAAGGCACACCATCGAGCGCCAAGTACAACAACTAGCGACCAAGCTCAACATCAGCAAGCACCCCATGGTATTCAACATTGATGATCATGTGTGGCTACACCTTCGCAAGGACCGCTTCCCCACCGAATGCAAGTCCAAACTCCTACCACAAGCGGATGGACCCTTCACGGTGCTTGCACTCTACAACAACAACGCTTATAAGATCGACCTCCCATGCCAGAAGTACAACGTGAGCGACGTCTTCAATGTCAAGGATCTCTCGCCCTACCATGGTGATGAAGAATTCGATCCGAGGTCGGATCTTTCCCAAGGGAGGGGAGATGATGCGGAGCATCCCAAGATCATCCCCATGGACCTACCTACGTCTCCCACGACACCACTTGGACCAATGACAAGGGCATGAGCAAAGGCTATCAAAGATAAGGTGAACTCGCTCCTCTCCGAACTACCACTTTCTATACATGAGGCATGGCTACTAGCTCAAGCGGAAACACTATGCATGATCAGGTACTTGGAGGAGAGCCATGGAGAAGCTACACCCATCGGACAAGGCGACGAGGACACCAAGCGCCAAGGTCATGAAGAAGGAATGCCAACGAAGCTACAGCCACCGGACGACCGGTCGGGACCGGACGTCCGGAGCCTAAACCCCCAGCTGAGCCCCAGCGAGCGGACGTCCAGCCCGGACCGGACGACCAGTGTCACCGCACCCAGGCCGAATCAGCGGAAGAACGACGTCGCCAGACAACTGGCGACCGGATGACCGGCCAACTTCGGAAATTTGGTGCCCACTCAACCAAGCCAGAACCAGCGGAAGTCTGGAAGCCACCGGACGCTCGGACACCCATGAGCCACCGGACGACCGCTACCCACCGGGCGTCCGGTACCTGTCTGCGCATAGGATTCGGGCCCGAGGCCCATGTACCCCGTCACTTCGTCCTCATTTGCACTAAGACTATAAATATACCTCGCCCTCCTCCTAGCTATGGTCAGCGTTGTGATAGCTCATATTAGAGATAGAGCCTCGCTCATCCATATCGGATCTACTCCACGAGAGAGACCGCGGCCCCTCCACGAAGAAGATCCCCTTGGATTCAAGACCCCTTTTGGGTGGCCCCATCAAGACTTCCTTTGGAGAAGAACCGGTTACCGTGTATCGTCCCTTGTTGATCGTGGATCATGTATCTCCCTTTGTGTTCATGGATCTAGCGCATGTGTGATCATACTTGTTGGTTTGAGTATTTCTCTTGTGTTCCCCTTTGTGATTTCCCCTCGTGTTTCCCCTTGTGTTCTTAGTGTTCATCGCGGGATCTGCTCCTTTCATGAAAGATCTGCCATCTAGGGTTCCACCCTACATCAAACTACTTTGATCTCCGTGCAGGTCGAGTTGGCCTCCGCCCGTGCTGAGCTGCTCCCGCTTCAGCAGCGAGTTACCACTGCCGAGTCCCTCGCGTAGTAGAGTAGGGAGGAGGCGATCCGCCGACAGACATTGCAGTGCCAACACGCCCGATGCTCCAGGACCTCATGGTGAGGGCCAACTGGGCGTTGGGCATCATCTGCGATGAATACGCCCTCATCCTAATGTAGAAGACTACGCCGTCCACCTTCACTTCTTCACCGACATCGTGACGCGCCTGGAGGACCGGGATGAGAGGGCTCGCGAGCTCGTTGATGAAAAGAGCCGCGGTTTTCCCGCGTCTTCAACCATCTTTAGAATGCCGACCCCAACTTCGAATTCGACGCCGCCATCGCCCCAGTTCCCGGGACTATTCGGGGCAACCTGGCGCGCTGGGTGGATGATAACGTGGATGCTCTGGTCAGAGCTTTCGCTTCCAATGACGACGCTATGGTGGTCGCGGCGGATGAAAGCGATGTGGTCGATGATGGTGAAGACGATGTTGGCGACGACTCCGGTAGCGTGTCCAGGAGCCATTTGGAAGATATTGCGAGTGACATGTCTGGTTGAGCCCACGCTCGTTGTTCTGAACCTGTGCACAAAAAGCTCAGGCATGGCCCCCAACGATGTGAGTGCATTTTGGGGAGGGGGAGCCCCTCATGTAATCAGACTATTGTTTTATTCCCTGAGCCAGACTTAAGGCGTGCTTTAGCGAGTTCGCAAGTTCCTCCGCGAGCTCGCCACTATAACTTACCTCAGTCTAGGCGGGTCCCAGACTGGCCTTGTAGTTGTCGATATATAGTTGTACTGAGGGGGTCCTCCACGTACTTGCAAGGTTTCGAGTTTCTGTGGATCCCGCTGGTCCGCCCGAGAGGGCCTTGCGAGATACGGGCGTTAGATCACGGTGAGATGCGCACGCATACCACGCCCAGCCCCCACTCGTGAGGAAGTGGCAGCAGGCGCCAGTCTCGAAACAAGGCACGGAGCCGGAAAACTCAAGAAATCAACACGAACGAGAAAATATGCCCCCATGCTTTGCCAATGAAAATACGACTGCGAGTTCAAATCCAAAAGGCGGCAAATCGAGCTACAGAGAAAGGGGTTGAAAGAAAAAGGCCGTGTCCGGCACCTAGCTAGTCTTCTTGTCTTATCACCAGTGGGGAGCCTAGTGCTTTTGCTGGCCGTGAGCTTAGTCATTGGGGGACAGTGTCGACGGCCAGCGCTGAGCATGGTGCTTCCACTAGGACGTGGTCGGGAGCCCCCGAGGCCCGAGGGCGGCTCTCCGGAGACTCCAGGGCGTGTACAGCCCCACTCATTATTACGTGAGAGTTTCACGGAAGGAGACCTTCACAGGCGCAAGCCTTGCTTCATATCGCCAGACGAGGGCCCTGCCTTGCGCCACCCTCGACAACCGTTGGGGCGTCCGAAAACCAGGACGAGACCAAGGGGCAAAGGGGACGCCAGCGGCGCCCTCGGCGACCATGGGCCCTCTGCTGGGGGGAGGGCTCGCCGGCGCCTCCCTGGCAGAGGACCTACCTCCGGGTGACGCCTCACCCCGCGCGACATGAGGGAGGGCCTTGCTCTGGACCCCTTCCGTGCAGCCCCCAGTGCCTCGCCCCTGACTGGAGTGGGGCTACAGTGCTGTGGTCGCCGTCCATCGTTGTGGCCCGGTCCACCTGCGACCCATGGTTAGCATAAGCCTGCTCCTGAGATATCAGTGGTACCCTGGGGTGGTTGTTGTCGGCAGGGTCGGCGAGCCTCCTGGGTGGCTCATAGAAGGCCTCGGCCTCCAGAATCTATTCTTCCCAGCCCGGCTCATGGAACGTGCAGGGGTCGTCCTCTGGCGTGTACTCCTGGTCCACCATGCGGGGCACATAAGCTTCCTGAGCTGCCTCGCCGGAACCTCCGCCAAGGGCCCTGTGCCCCATGCCGCCGAGCCCGACGCGCCTTCCTGGTGGTTGTGCGGTGGCGCTTGATTGGGACCGTGAGGAGCAACGCCCGCGCCTACGCAACCCGGGGGAGGCAAGGGCGCGACCGGATGTCCGGTACCGCCGGTCACGCTAACACTGGCGAGCCCTCCTGGTGCACCTGGGAGCACGCGGGCACAATGAGGCCCATCGTGTGACCTGGCCACAACTTGTGATGTAAGTAGGAATTAGAAAGGCGGTGTACCCATGGCCGCAGTATCCAACAGCTCGGCGACGCGTTCTAGCAACGCGTTGCGACTGCTCTCCATTAGCCGGCATCGCCGCAGCTCCCGCGCCACCATGAGTGTGGCTCGCATGTTCGCCTGTTCCAGTCGGGTGTGTGGCACCATCGCTGCTACGTAGCTTGCGGATCTTGCGGTGGCCCGCAGATGCCACGGGATGAGGGCGGCGAACATCGATCCGCGCTGCCCGCGCCCATGGTCGTTGGGCAGCACGCGGGCTGCCTGGAGTGCGGAGTTGAGGTCTTCTGGAGCGGATGGAGATACTCGAGCTGGCCGAGCCGCCCAGCAGTCGGCCTGGGTCCTTGGATCGTCAGACATCGGAGACGTAGGGCGACAGCAAGTCGTTCGATGGGGCAGAAAACCTCGGCGCACCCCTACCTGACGCGCCAAATGTCAGATCACGGGTTCCGGCAAACCCTTGAGGTCCGAACATTGGGGTGCACACAAATATCTCTCTCCCCCTAGCTCACGCTCTCACAATGATCTCAAAGTCTAGCTCGCCGAACCCGAGGAACAAGGGACACAAGGGTTTATACTAGTTCGGGCCACCGTTGCGGTGTAATACCCTACTCCAGTGTGGTGTGGTGGATTGCCTTGTAGGCTGGGGATGAACAAGTACAAGGGCGGAATAGCCTCCTGAGGAGAGGTGTTCTTGAGCTCGATGAGCTTGTGTGGTTGGGGATGATCCAAATGATCTCTCTCCAGATGAGCCCATCCCTGGCTACGGTGGTGGCTAGCCCCATTTATAGAGGCACGGGTCCTCTCCCCAAATATTAGGTGGGAAGGGATCCCACAACGGCCAAATTGAAGGGGGACAACGAGTACAAGTTATCCTGACAAAAGGTGGTCTTCGCCCGCCAAAGGCTCTGGTGGTGATGCCGTCGTGGGCTCCATGATGGCCTCTGTGTTGTCGTCTTGCTGGTCTTGGTCTCATTGCACCGATATGGAAACCTTTGCCTGACGCCTCGGGACTCCCCGCCTGCGCCTGCCTCTTTAGCACCAAAGGGGAAACTGACACTCTGCGCCCGCTGGTGCCCGCCTGGCCTTGGTCATCATGGCTCACGTCCCGGGAACCTCACGAGGTGCCCCTTGCCTTGACCTCTCCGCTCCTCGTGAGCCAGCCTAGTGAGGCTGCCCCTGAGGAGGTCTTGTGCCGTCCGCCTCGCGAGGCTCGGCCCCTCGCGAGGGTCTTGAGCATTGGTTGATGAAGATGGGCCGTACGAGCCCGTTGGTGGAGCCAGGGCCGTACGAGGCCGCTGGCAGGCAAGTCTGGGTACCCCCGTTCCCAGGACGCCGATAGGCGCCCGTGAAGAGCCCAAAAGATTGCCCCAAGATTCGGCGGACTCCATGGTTTCCCGCTCGCGCCGCGATCCGGCTTCCAGAAGCCCGCACACAGTGGGTGTTGCCGGACCCGACGGTCACCTTAAGGGGCAAACTACGAAGGCCCTCCTTCTCGAAGACGGCGGACCTTCACAGCTTCGGGGACTACTGTCGGGGGGGTGAACCCCGGGCAGGCAACGCAACCCGGATCCTTTTCAAAAACATCGGGGCCAACAATGCCCCTCAATTTGGCTCGCACTTGGCCGGGTTGCTCAAACCAGCCAAGCCCCTCGACCCAGCCAAACTCCTCAACCCAGGCCCAACGACTGGCGCGAGATGGCCGAACCCGACATATCAAGACTTCTCCAACAAGCCAGCTCCCCCTTGGCGTATTCCTCAACCCGGCCACGGGTCAGCTCCCATCCCATCCCTGCCGTACGATGGGACGAGTCTCCATTCAAGGGTGAGCGAGGCAACAGTGCCCCACCAACTCCTCTGGTCAGCCGAGGCATGGAAACAGTGCTACCTGCTGACCATGGCCGGTGTGGCTACAGTGCACCTGTCATCACTGCTGACGCCAGCAAGACGGTTATTCATTTAAGTTAAAGAATAATGGTTATTTTGTTTATATGAGTAATATTTTTTGTGATCATGCACCTAATATGAATGGTTTACTGAATGTCAATCGTAGTGATACACATGTTCATAATACTAATGCCAAAATATGCAGAGTTAATGATGATAGTACCACATGATTGTGGCACTGCTGCTTAAGGTCATATTGGTGTAAAGCACATGAAGAAACGCCATGTCAATGGATTTCTGGAATCTCTTGATTATGAATCATTTGAGACATGTGAACCATGCCTTATGGGCAGGATGACTAAAACCCCGTTTTCCGGATCAATGGAGTGGGCAAGTGACTTACTGGAAATAATGCATGCCAATGTATACGGTTTGATGAGTGTTGAAGCACGTGGTGGATATCGTTATTTTCTTACCTTCACAGATGATTTGAGTAGATATGGGTATATTTTCTTAATACAAGTCTGAAACATTTGAAAAGCTTAAAGGAATTTCAGAGTGAGGTGGAGAATCATCATAATAAGAAAATTAAATTTCTACGATCTGATCGTTGAGGTGAATTTTTGAGTTACGAGTTTGGTATGCATTTAAGATAATGCGTAATTGTTTCACAACTCACGCCACCTGGAACACCATGGCGTAATGGTGTATCCGAACATCGTAATCCTACTCTATTGGATATGGTGCTTTCTATCTTGTCTCTTACCGATTTGTCACTATCATTTTGGGATTATGCATTAGAGATAGTCGCATTCACTCTAAATCCTTTGAGGCGACACCATTTGTGGTTTGGCAAGAAACCTAGGTTGTTGTTTCTTAAAGTTTGGGGATGTGACGCTTATGCCAAAAGGCTTCAGCCTGATAAGCTCGAACCCAAAGCGGAGAAGTGCGTCTTTGTAGGATACCCTAAAGATACCATTGGGTATACCTTCTATCACAGATCCGAAGGCAAGATCTTTGTTGCCAAGAATGTGTCCTTTCAAGATAAGGAGTTTCTCTCGAAAGAAGTGAGTGGGAGGAAAGTAGAACTTGATGAGGTAATTGTACCTTCTCTCGAATTGGAAGGCAGCACATCACAGAAAGCAATTCCCATGATGCCTACACCAACCAAAGAGGAAGCTAATGATGATGATCATGAAACTTGGGATCAAGTTACTATTGCACTTTGTAGGTCGACCATGGTACATTCCGCACCAGAGTGGTACCGTAATCTAGTCCTGGAAATTATGTTGTTAGACAATGAGGAGCCAACAAAGTATGAAGAAGCTATGATGAGCCCGGATTCCGACAAATGGCTTCAGGCCATGAAATCCGAGATAGGATCCATGTATGAGAACAAAGTATGGACATTCGTGGACTTGCCCGAGGATCAAAAAGCTATTGAGATAAATGGATCTTTAATAAGAAGATAGACACTGATGGTAATGTCACCATCTATAAAGCTCAACTTGTCACAAAGGGTTTCCGACAAGTTCAAGGGGTTGACTGCGATGAGACTTTCTCACCCATAGTGATGCTTAAGTCTGTTAGAATTATGTTAGCTATTGTAGAATTTTATGATTATGAGATCCACCAAATGGACGTCAAAACAACATTCCTTAACGAGTTCCTTAAGGAAGAGTTGTATATGATACAACCAGAAGGTTTTGTCGATCCTAAGGATGTTAACAAGGTATGCAAGCCCCGGCAATCCATCTATGGATTGGTGCAAGCATCTCGGAGTTGGAATATTCACTTTGATGAGGTTATCAAAGCTTTTGGTTTTATAAAAACTTATGGAGAAGCTTGTATTTACAAGAAAGTGAGTGTGGGACTCCATGGGTGTTAGATTCATAACTATCTAAACGAGATTATTGACTCTAGTGCAAGTGGGAGACTATTGGAAATATTCCTGAGAGGCAATAATAAATTGGTTATTATCATATTTCCTTGTTCATGATAAAGGTTTATCATTAATGCCAGAAGTATATTGACTAGAAACTTAAATACATGTGTGAATACATAAACAAATACTATGTCCCTAGTGATCCTATACTAGACTAGATCATTGATCAAAGATGGTTAAGTTTTCCTAACCATAGACATGAGTTGTCATTTGATAACGGGATCACGTTATTAGGAGAATGATGTGATGGACAAGACCCGACCATAAGCTTAGCATTTGATCATATCAGTTTATTGCTATAGCTTTCTTCATGTCAAGTATCTATTCCTAAGACCATGAGATCGTGCAACTCCCTGACATCGAAGGAATACTTATTGTGTATCCATATGTCACTTCATAATTGGGTGATCATAAAGGTGCTCTACAGGTATCTCCGAAGGTATTTGTTGGGTTGGCACAGATCGAGACTGGGATTTGTCACTCCGTATGATGGAGAGATATCTCTAGGCCCTCTCGGTAATACAACATACTAAAGAGCTTGCAAGCAATGTGGCTAATGAGTTAGTCATGAGATATTGTATTAAATGAGTAAAGAGACTTGCTAGAAATGAGATTGAACCAGGTATGGACATACTGACGATCGAATCTTGAGCAAGTAACATATCACCGGACAAAGGGAATTGCCTACAGGATTAACCGAATCCTTGACATCATGGTTCAACCAATAAAAGACCTTCGTGGAATATGTAGGAACCAATATGGGCATCCAGGTCCCGCTATTGGTTATTGACCGGAGAGTTGTCTCGGTCATGACTACATGATTCCCAAACCCGTAGGGTCGCACACTTAACGTTTGATGACGCTAGAGTAATATTGGGATATGCATGTTGGTGACCGAATGTTGTTCGGGTTCCCGGATGATATCACAGACCTCATGAGCTGTTTCGGAATGGTCGACAGGTAAAGATTTATAGATGGGAAGTCATATTTTGGGTTCTGCAAAAAAAATCATTTTTTCGATATTGTACCATGAAGCTTCCATAAGGTTCCGAAAACTTCCGAAGGAGTCTGGAAGTTGACCAAGTGTTCCATCACATCCCAAGGGCCAACATGGGCTGAGGAGAGCCACCCTGGGCTTATTGGGCTAGGCACTAAGCCCCAAAAGGCCTATGCCACTAAGGAAAATGTGGAAGGAGAAACCAAGTAGGAGTAGGATTGGACTTGGAGTCCAACTCCTCTCCCTTGGTCGTCTGCCCTAGTAGGAGAGGGTTGGACACCTTATGATATGCATGATGATGATACTTGTTGGTAAATCGCCACTTGAATGTTTAGCTTTGTACTAATGCTAAGCACATAAGTTTTTCCAACTATTAATTGTATTTGCTCCTATGAAGGAATTACAAGACGGTGTGATATCGCAGAAAGGCAAACTCAGTGGTGGGATGAAGCATCAGCAATTTTTGCAAAGTGTGTAGACATAGTGTCGATGATCGGGGAGGTTATGTTTAGGCATTGTTTTCGTTCTGCAAATCAAGTGGCTCATGTGCTAGAGAATTATAGTGTTTGTAATAAGACCTCTTTTGTTTGGTTGGACGAGCCACTTGACTCTATTGTTAGTGCATTCGTGAATGATGTAACCCTATTCGAGTTTTAATAAAGCTAGCTATGATGGCATTCCCTCCCAAAAAAGATTAGAACTAGACTAGAGCTTAGCTCATGTACCTCCTCATGGTGGAATCTATATCTCCATGGAGACCAAGGACTCTTAGGAGCAGAACCTTCGATGTTTATCAAGGCCTACACATGTGGAGAAGAAAGGCTTCATAGAAGCACCAGGCCCTCCTTGTCCTAGGACTTGGAAAAGAATCCTATATGTTCCATCTTTCTCTTTGGATGATCTGGATCAAGGATATGTCTGTGTGTATATTTATTTGCATCTATGTGTGTTGATTTGTGTATTCCCCCTTGTGATTCCCCGTGTGTTCTTCCATTAAACCACCTTCAATTTGTGAAAATTGGGCTACTTAGGGTCTCTACCCTACATCAGTTCAAGTTTGTGTTGTGCAAACAATGTCCTTCTATTATTATTCCTAATATTAAGTGTACACATTTTCCATGTAAAAAGGTTGCAGATATGTTCCTTTGGTTAGTGCAAACATAAGGGCATGTACAACGCTCTAGTCTGGACCGATGCCCCAGCCACCACATCATCATGCCCGACGCCACCTCCTCCAAACCTATCGCCTGCAGACAGGCTCCTGTGGAAGAGCTCGCCTCTTCCCTGACAAAAGCAACAAGGCGACTGCTCGGGCGATGCGATGTGAGATCCACCACTTTGCTCGGTATGGGACTATGCATGCCCAGCAAAATCCCGCGAGAGCAAGAGGGGAAGGGTGGGAAGAAGAGAAGGGAGGGCGGGAACTAGGTGTGGGAAGGGGAGAAGGGAAGGCGCGAATTAGGGGAAGGGGCGAAGCAGAGGAGAAGGTCATGAAGGAAATATGCCTAGAGGCAATAATAAAGTTGTTATTTATATTTCCTTATATCATGATAAATGTTTATTATTCATGCTAGAATTGTATTAACCGGAAACTTAGTACATGTGTGAATACATAGACAAATAGAGTGTCACTAGTATGCCTCTACTTGACTAGCTCGTTAATCAAAGATGGTTAAGTTTCCAAGCCATGGACAAAGAGTTGTCATTTTATGAATGGGATCATATCATTAGAGAATGATGTGATGCACAAGGCCCATCCGTTAGCTTAGCATAATGATTGTTTAATTCACTGCTATTGCTTTCTCCATAACTTATACATGTTCCTATGACTATGAGATTCTACAACTCCCGAATACCGAAGGAACACTTAGTGTGCTATCAAACGTCACAACGTAACTGGGTGACTATAAAGATGCTCTACAGGTGTCTCTGATGGTGTTTGTTGAGTTGGCATAGATCGAGATTAGGATTTGTCACTCCATGTATCGGAGAGGTATCTCTGGGCCCTCCCGGTAATGCACATCACTATAAGCCTTGCAAGCAATGTGACTAATGAGTTAGTTACGGGATGTTGCATTACAGAACGAGTAAAGAGACTTGCCGATAACGAGATTGAACTAGGTATTGACATACCGACATCGAATCTCGGGCAAGTAACATACCGATGACAAAGGGAACAACGCCTATTGTTATGCGGTTTGACCGATAAAGATCTTCATAGAATATGTAGGAACTAATATGAGCATCCAGGTTCCGCTATTGGTTATTGACCGGAGATGAGTCTCGGTTATGTCTACATAGTTCTCGAACCCGTAGGGTCCGCACGCTTAATGTTCGATGACGATCGGTATTATGAGTTTATGTGCTTTGATGTACCAAAGGTAGTTCGGAGTCCCGGATGTGATCACGGACATGACGAGGAGTCTCAAAATGGACGAGACATAAAGATTGATATATTGGACGGCTATATTCGGACACCGAAAGTGTTACGGGTGGTTTCGGATAAAACCAGAGTGCCGGAGGGTTATCGGAACCCTCCCCCCGGGAACTAATGGGCCTAGATGGGCCTTAATGGAGAGAGAGGGGCGGCCAGGGCAGGCCGCGCGCCCCCTCCCCCTTGAGTCCGAATTGGACTAGGACGGGGGCGGCGCCCCCCTTTTCCTTCCCCTCTACCACTCCTTCCTTCCCCATCCTAGTAGGACTAGGAAAGGATGAATCCTACTCCTACTAGGAGGAGGATTCCTCCCCTCCTTGGGTGCCCCAAGGGCCAGCCAGCCTCCCCCTTGCTCCTTTATATACTGGGGCAAGGGGGCACCCTAGAACACACAAGTTGACATTGTTTAGCCGTGTGCGGTGCCCCCTCCACCATAATCCACCTCGGTCATATCGTTGCAGTGCTTATGTGAAGCCATGCGTCGGTAACTTCATCATCACAATCATCACGCCGTCGTGCTGACGAAGCTCTCCCCCGACACTCAGCTGGATCTAGAGTTCGTGGGACGTCACCTAGCTGAACGTGTGCAGATCGCGGAGGTGTCGTACTTTCGGTGCTAGGATCGGTCGGATCGTGAAGACGTACGACTACATCAACCGCATTGTCATAATGCTTCCGCTTATGGTCTACGAGGGTACATGGACAACACTCTTCCCTCTCGTTGCTATGCATCACCTAGATAGATCTTGCGTGTGCGTAGGATTTTTTTTTGAAATTACTGCATTCACCAACAGTGGCATCCGAGCAAGGTCTATGCGTAGATGTTATATGCACGAGTAGAGCACAAAGGATTTGTGGGCATGGGTATATACATATTGCTTGTTGTCACTAGTTGATTCTTGATTCAGCGGTATTGTTGGATGAAGCGGCTCAGACCAACATTATGCATACGCTTACGCGAGACTGGTTCTACCGACGTGCTTCGCACACAGGTGGCAGGTGGGTGTCAGTTTCTCAAACTTTAGTTGAATCGTATTCAATGAATAGGGTTCTTTCTGAAGATCAAAAAGCAATCACAATACCGCGTTGTGGTTTTTGATGCATAGGTAAGAACGGTTCTTGCTTATCCCGTAGCAGCCACGTAAAACTTGCAACAACAAAGTAGAGGGCGTCTAACTTGTTTTTGCGGGGCATGTTGTGATGTGATATGGTTAAGACATGATGCTAAATTTTATTGTATGAGATGATCATGTTTCGTAGCAGAGTTATCGGCAACTGGCAGGAGCCTTATGGTTGTCGCTTTATTGTATGAAATGCAACCGCCATGTAATTGCTTTACTTTATCACTAAGCGGTAGCGATAGTCATAGAAGCAATAGTTGGCGAGGCGACAACGATGCTTCGATGGAGATCAAGGTGTCAAGCCAGTGATGATGGTGATCATGATGGTGCTTTGGAGATGGAGATCAAAGGCACAAGAGGATGATGGCCATATCATATCACTTATATTAATTGCATGTGATGTTTATCCTTTATGCATCTTTTTTTGCTTAGTTTGGCGGTAGCATTATAAGATGATCTCTCACTAGATTAAAAGGTATATGTGTTCTCCCTGAGTATGCGCCGTTGCTACAGTTCGTCATGCCGAGACACCACGTGATGATCGGGTGTGATAAGCTCTACGTTCACATACAACGGGTGCAAGCCAGTTTTGCACACGCGGAATACTCGGGTTAAACTTGACGAGCCTAGCATATGCAGATATGGCCTCGGAACACTGAGACCGAAAGGTCGAGCGTGCATCATATAGTAGATATGATCAACATAGTGATGTTTACCATTGAAAACTACTCCATATCACGTGATGATCGGACATGGTTTAGTTGATATGGATCACGTGCTCACTTAGATGATTAGAGGGATGTCTATCTAAGTGGGAGTTCTTAAGTAATATGATTAATTGAACTTAAATTTAGCCTGGACTTAGTCCTGATAGTATTTGCATATCTATGTTGTAGATCAATTGCTCGCGTATAGCTTCCCCGTTTTATTTATGATATGTTCCTAGAGAAAACTATGTTGAAAGATGTTAGTAGCAATGATACGGACTAGCTCCGTGATCTGCGGATTATCCTCATTGCTGCACAGAAGAATTATGTCCTTGATGCACCGCTAGGTGACGGACCTATTGCAGGAGCATAGGCAGACGTTGTGAACATTTGGTAAGCTCGGTATGATGACTACTTGATAGTTTAGTGCGCCATGCTTTACGGCTTAGAACCGGGACCTTAAAAACGTTTTGAATGCCATGGAGCATATAAGATGTTCCAAGAGCTGAAATTGGTATTTCATACTCATGCCCGAGTCGAGAGGTATGAGGCCTCTGACACTACTTTGCCTACAAGATGGAGGAGAATAGCTCAACCAGTGAGCATGTGCTCAGAATTCTGGGTACTACAATCGCTTAAATCAAGTGGGAGTTAATCTTCCAGATAAGATAGTGATTGACAAAGTTCTCTAGTCACTATCGCTGTGTTACTGGAACTTCGCGATGAAGTATAATATGCAAGGGATGATGAAAACGATTCCTGATCTCTTCATGATGCTGAAATCAACGAAGGTAGAAATCGAGAAAAGCATCAAATGTTGATGGTTGACAAAACCACTAGTTTCAAGTAAAAGGGCAAGGGAAAGAAAGGGAACTTCAAGAAGTATGGCAAGCAAGTTGTCACTCCCCTAAAGAAGCCCAAAGCTAGACCCAAGCCTGAAACTGAGTGCTTCTACTGAAAAGGAAATGACCACTGGAAGCGGAACTGCCCCAAATACTTGGCGGATAAGAAGGATGGCAAAGTGAACAAAAGTATATATGATATAAATGTTATTGATGTGTACTTTACTAGTGTTCATAGTAGCCCCTGGGTATTTGATACGGGTTCAATTTCTACGATTAGTAACTTGAAACAGGAGTTAGAAAATGAACAGAGACTAGTTGAGGGCGAGGTGACGATGTGTGTTGGAAGTGATTCCAAGGTTGATAAGATCACCATCGCACACTCCCTTTACCTTCGGGATTAGTGTTGAACCTAAAATAAATGTTATTTGGTGTTTGCATTGAGCATAATATGATTGGATCATGTTTAATGCAATATGGTTATTCATTTAAGTCAAAAAATAATTGTTGTTCTGTTTACATGAATAAAACCTTGTATGGTCATACACTTACACTACTAGGGAAAAGCCTAGCAGCAGCGCGGGTTTTCGGCCTTTTAGTAGCGCGGGGGCCGGCGCTACTAATAAGGCGCTATAGCTAACGTATAGCAGTCGCGCTAGTCCACCCGCGCTACTGCTACACAAGTGTTGCAGCAGCGCGCTTAATGGAACCTCGCTGCTGCTAATAGCTATAGCGCGCTTCCCCTGTGCGCACTACTGCTACAACCGCGCTGCTGCTAACTTTTCTCCACTCGCTACTGCTAATTTTAGTAGTTTTTTGTTTTTTTCGGCATATTTGTTTTGTATTTGAACAGGCTTTATAGAAGAATCTTTAGCACATACAAATGTCATCATGATACACATACAAATGCCTGCGAGACCACAAATGTAATCATAGCATATACATACAAATAGTCTCGTCATAATCATCATCCAACACAAAGTGGTATCTTGTCATCATCTCGAAAATAGCGATACATGCAAGTCTCGAATACTTGCAACTACAACTTCATCCATCTAAACAAAGGTATATGGAGAAGAGCTATCACTATGAGTGAGAGCGGAACTATGCAGTACATGAGATGGCGGTTACGAGTCCTCTCTCGCGCTAGCGTGAACCTCAAGTAACTAGCTTCTCCTTCTTGTCTGCTTTTGAAGCCTTTATGGCTGGCGTCCGACAACCCATTCACTTGCGCCTGACACTCATGCCACTCGTTGTACACCCCCGGAACCTTCCCTTTGTACACGACATAGCAGTTCCATCTCGCCATCAAGAAACTAGGTACCTGTTAGAGATGCATGTTCATGAAGAGGATGTACAATCATATATATGCAACAAAATATACTAGAGAACACCGAAAAATAAATGGTTAGCAACTAGATGCAACATACAGTACGCAAATTAATTAACTAGAGGTACGCAGGTCATCGTACGCAAACTAACAAAGTAGCGTTACGCAAGTTCGGCAGGGATCATGGACATCACAAAGTTGCATCGCTACAAATAGTATACAAGTTCAACCGACACATATCATCATCATCGGCATCATAAATCACTAGAAGTTCCATCCTTCCATATCATCGAGGATGGACCCTAGCTTCTTGAACGGCGTGAGGTCTAGACGTTGCATGCCTATGCGAGTTCGGACGACAGCTCGCGATATAGGGCCGTGGTGGAACATCCCCTTCTCATCGACGACTTCTTTCATGATGATCGTCGCAATGTCGCTTTGGATGCGAAAGAAGTCATCTCTAAGTTTATAATCCGCTTCTCGATGAGATTCTAGCCACTTGTGGATATGATCATCATTTCTGCTTCTCATGCGAAGCTTTTGGTGATCCGTGTTGAACTGATTCATGAGATGGAGGATGTACAATCCATCCTTCTTGCTTGTTTTTGGGACTTGGATGCAGGAGAAGTTAGTTTTATGCGCGAAACCCATCTTCTTGTTCCTTTGTTTCCTGATCTGCATGTGGCCACCTCTAAAGCTGAAGCCTTGGAGAGCATCATCTAGAATATTCATTATGTGGGTGTAGTCTTTTTTCTTGTAGTCTCTGGAAGGGTCAAAATACACGGCGTGGGAGACTTGCGGATAAAGAATGATAAGGACGGCGCGCCCGTTGCTGCGGGGAAAAGACACCTCAAATTATTCCCCATAGAGAGAGAAGGAATGATTGAAATGTATGAGAGGGTTGTTCGAAACTGACTTACTTTGGATGATAAGGCACGAGGACAATTTCCCAGTCCTTATTCTGTACCATGAAGTTTTGGAGGTAGTCCCTAGCAGTTTCACACTCAAAGTCGCCGAGACTCAAGAAAGACTCGTGCATGTAGTACGGATCCGCCACACAGATTTGCAAGACTTCTTCACTGTTCATGACAGAGCTCATATGTAGCGCAAAAAGGCGGACGATTGTAAAATCGAGCCGCCTTGTCAGAAACATCTCAAAGATATGGTCAAACCACAGGAAGAACACCTCCGCAGTCCGTGTCTCGACGTAGCACTTCCCCTCAGGCACACGAGCCGCGTATGTCGGATATCCTGGATCCTTTGAGGCTAGTAGGCTTTTCTCAGTCGACAGCACATGGTCGTGCAGTCTCCTGAGATCCCCTGATAGTGCCTCCAGCGGTTTCGGCGGTAGCATCGGCTCGCCCGTGAGATGGAACATGGCCGCACCTTTCACGGGTACACGCTCTTCAGAATGCATCGCTTGGCTGCTATGTGCTCTGGCTTGTTTGGAGGCAGCTATCTTCCCCGATATCTTTCTCTCTTTTTTCTTGGGCACACCTTCTAGACCCTTCCTTAACCCCTGCCCCAGTGTTCCCGGGCTAAGTACTGTACGACCCTTGCGCTAGGATAGTTGAGCCTGTGTTGAGGCGGCATCTTCAGGCGTGTCCTGTGAGGATTTCATGAAGAGAGACTTTTTGCAATCCTTGCTACGACCTTCCTGCCCGGGCATATCATCCATATCCTCATTAGCAAGCTGATAGCCCGATTCGTCATATGGTTGACTCATCAATTCTATGTCACAGTCATACACGTTTGTATTGAGGAAATCCATAGGGTCGACCTCCGTCTCATCATCCATTCTCTGTTCTACAGGACAAATTACATCAGCCAGCACTATTGCACCCCCTTCATCATGTCGTCCGCCGCTCTCACCCGGCACTACAGGAGCTGGTAATTGCGTAGGCGGGGTGGTGGTCTCCGCACATGCTTGTTGATGTGTGGTTATTGGTGTGCTCTCGGCCGGCTCCAGACGAATAAGATTCTTCGGCCATAGCAGCACCCAACCCTTGCAGCTTCCAATCCGCAGCGGGGTCTCGTCGTCCGCTCCCACATGCTGTACTGGAGGAGGCAAATCCTCGTGCCCCGATTTCACACTGGACAAGCTAACCCTGAAGTGCCCAGCAGGGATCGGCTGGTTGTGGAACGTGGGTTGCAAGGGGTCCATTATCATCCCCTTTCCCATGTCCACCTTCTGGCCTTTGATCAAGTAGAGTATGGTGCACGGGGTTTCTTTCGCCTGCAAACACATATGTCTGTGGTGTAAAACATCCGAAAGGCAACAAAAATGGAATATTATATATATATATATATGTTGGTGTGACATGTAATTACCGTGACAGTGTCGAGCTCAACCAAAGACGAAGGCCCACCAAGCGCGCCAGAGACTAAGGACGGGCTGCTATGAGCGGGAGCGGCTGCGAGAGGAGGCCCAGTTGCGTGAGCAAGTGATGGTGCAATGGTGTTGTTGTTCATGGAGTTGCTCCCGACGAAACTGGGCAACGGGAAATCATGTACCGTCTTGTCTGGATTTTCCTTCGTCCAGTTGATGATAACTAGAACCAAGTTAGTAGCAAAATCATTTCTGCAGGTAGTTACAGCTGCATTGACTGCCTGCTATAGCAACTCATATTTGTCCTCAGCTGCTTTTTTCGCGTCCTCAGCTGCTTTTTTCTCGACCGCAAGCTTCACCTTCGCTTCGATGTCCGCCTGACTAAACTTCTTTTTCCGCTTCTTGGCCTTCAAGCCCTCGTTGTAAAACACCTTCCACGTGGCGCCATCTCCAGCGCCGTGCACACGACCATATTGCGGCCGCTGGCCCAAAGGGAGTCCCTTAAGTTCGTTCAAGGCCCGGTTGAGAGGGGTGTCCCACTTGGGCCTCATCGGAGAAGTAGGGTTTTCGGCTGCAAGCCGGTGTTGCTTCTCCAGTAGTCTAATCAATTTCCTCATGATCTTGTCTGTGTAAAAAACCTTTTTCTCCTTGTCCCACTTGTAGCAGGGCCCTGATGAAGTCATGCTCCAAGGGGTTGGTGAACTTCGCGAAGGGGTCTGGGAGACCCGAGGCTTCACGTTCCGCGTCCTCCTTATCCCATATGGGCCTTTTACCGAGGTAGCCACGGCTTCCGAGGCGATGCTTCCCCGTGTTCCTTTGCTGAAGGCTCTTGAATTTCGCAGCCTTAGCCTTGGCGTCCTCGGTAGCGCAAGTGTCCTAGAACTTTTCGAACTCCTCTTCCATAAGTGTCGGATTTTCCTCCAGAATCTTGGACAGGGGTTCCTAAGCCTCAATAGCTTGTTTCACCCTCGATTTCCAGGAGGCCAAATCATTGCTGAACATGCCCATGGCGTGATTGTTAATCTTTTTCATCTTCGGATCATCCCACGGTTGTTCTATGTTATCATCCCGATCGGGGAACTTGAATCTCTTGTGCAACTTCGTTAGGAGCAACTGCGTCAAATGTTCTTTACTCCTTAAGTCATCGTCATTGATGCTAGCGCATTCCCGTAGGATGCACCCTACTTGGTTCCCATAGCACTTGCGAGGTTCTTCCGGCTCTAACGGCTCAAACTTGCCAGGTGCCATCTTTGTGATCACAAGTCGTCCAATCCCTAGTTTGTTAGGTTTTCGTATCCTCTGCTTCTTATGCCTCTTTTTGGTACCGACATCGGTGCCGGTATCTTCCCCGGCAGTACCTTCCCCACCGTCTCGGCAGCGCCATCGGTGCCGGCGCCGTCGGTGTCGGTGTCGGCGTCAGTACCATCATCGGGGCGGACCTGCAAACCTTGCTTAGCAGTCAAAAAGTCGAGGTAGTCTTGTTCACCCTCATAATCCATCTCGTCTGCATCTTGGTCAGAAGGCCCAGTTTCTTCGTTGTTCGACATGTTTCCTATGATTAAGTGTCCTCATTTATTTCTAAAAGTATGAATAAATGAGAAATGAAATAAAAAATAAATCTATGTGCCAGCACTCGATATGCCAACTATGTAGCACAAATCATGCCTTTATTCACGGGAAATTTCGGCATGACCTTTGCTAAAAAATGGACATATCGAGCGCCTGAAATTCACCGGAACGGAAATGAATCAACATTCCGGCGTAACATAGGCAACTCGGATCATTTACCAAAACATGACATGTCCAAAACATGACATGTCCAAAACATGACATATCCACATATCACATGTCCAGTTCAAATTTGCATATAAATTCAGCAAATTTTGAAACCTATCTAAATTCATAACTAAATAGATAACCTAATTAACATAACTAAAACCTAAGTAAATTAACCCTAGCTAGCAGAGAGAGAGGGGGGGGTGGTTTACAGAGGGTGCAGGGCGAGGAGGCAGGCCCGACGACAGCCAAGGTTGGGAGGGGAGGAAGCAGAGGAGGGAGGTGAGCGTCGGCGCCGGGGGCGAGCGCGCCTGGGTCGGGGGCGGCGGGGTCGGGGGCGAGCGCGCCAGGGTCGGGCGCGGCGGGGTCGGGGGCGGCGGGGTCGGGGGCGAGCGCGCCGAGGTCGGGGGCGGGCGCGGCGGTGCGACGGGGCCGGGGAAGAGAGAGTGGGGATTTGGGGGAAAAGAGGCGAGATGAAGCAGGGAGAGGGAGAATTTTGGGTTAAGTGGACGTAGCAGTAGCGCGTTTACATGAAACGCGCTACTACTACCTTGACTAGCTGTAGCGATTTTCTGCAGAAACCACAACTGCTACCTTGACTAGCTGTAGCGATTTTCTGCAGAAACCGCTACTGTTACCTTGACTAGCTGTAGCTCTTTTTCACTAAAGCGCTACTGCTATAACCAGTTTCCCTTTTTTCTTTTCCTCAGCATAATAGGAACATGTATGTTACATCATTGGACCCTTGCATAATAATGGCTAAGTGTGTATACAAAATAGGAACATATATATATATTACATCATTGGACCCATGCATAATAATGGCTAATTAAGTGTGTATACAAAATAGGAACATATATATATATATATATATATATATTACATCATTTGACCGATTCCTCAGCGCTGACATTTTCGTTTTTGAGTCAGCTTCTTTCCCTTCTTGTTCGTCGAAGAATAATTGAGCCCCTCATTGTGACTTTGCCTTTTCCATGGAGTACGATTTTTCTTTGGTAATGTAGTATTGATTCTTCTTTTGACGTATACTTCATCATCATCGTCATCTTCCCTCATTGGGTTGCCGTACTGATCATAGTCTTCCTCATTAGCGACTCCATCCATTCCAATGATGTTTCTTTTGCCTTTCCTCATGACAACACGACTGGGATTGCATGGGTCGGTTATGAAGAAGCATTGTGTCACGTGCTTAGCGTGTACCCATGGCTCGTTTTTTGCGATAGCGTTCACGGTAGCGCTCTTGGCGTCGGGTATAGTCATGGTAGTGAAAATCCCGCTTTCTCTTTCGACATTCTTAGCCCATCTGACATGGAACATCGTCGTGTTGTGAAGTCCAGAGTAGTCAAGCTCCCAGATCTCCTCGACGCTTCCATAAAATCGTTCAGTTGCGCCGGTGTCGCTGCCGGTCATGCATTCCATTGTCACCCCTGAGTTCTGATATTCATCACTGTCCATATCTTTGGCCTCCGTGTAGAACGTGTATCCATTGATATCATATGCCTGATAGGTCACGAGGTTGGGCGAGGGGCCATGTGCTAAGGCGTATATGAGCAATCCGTCCTTAGAGCCCTCCTCCGGGGGATTAGCAATAATATGCTCTTTGAACCAATGCAGGAAAGTGGAGTTGTGCTCTCTAGTAACTTCGGCGTCCGTCCTGCATACCCCCCGGTCACGATACTTCTTTGCGATAATTTATTTGTGCAGTGCCACGAAAGGATCTACCTCGTCTAGGTGTTGTAGCACTACCAAGTTTGCTCTGTCAAAGTCGCTCCGTCGATCTGAGTATGCCACGTGCAGTTCCCTGCGACCGTTGCAGTGACCTTCTCCTTCGAGCCTCCCATCGTGGTTGTTAACGGGCAAACCAACACTAACACCAGGCGGCTGGTCTGCGCCATATAGAAAATTCTCACAGAGAGAGATGCACTCTTGTGTCAAATAGCCCTGGACGGTGCTTCCATCCGGACGGGACATATTACAAACGAATCCTTTGATGATCCCATTCATCCTCTCAAACGGCATCATGTTGTGCAGGAATGACGGCCCCGGGTCTATTATGTCATCCACAATATGGACACACAGATGCACCATCACGTCAAAGAACGCGGGCAGGAAGTACATCTCAAGCTCATTCAGTATCACAACGATCTCTTCCTGTAGCCTTCGGAGCTGCTTCACACTAATCGACTTTCGAGAGATGGCGTCAAAAAAGTTGCAGAGACCAATAAGCGTGTCACGGACGTGCTTGTCCATTATCCCTCTAAGGGCAATAGGTAATATATGCGTCATCATCACATGACAGTCATGAGACTTCATCCCGCTGAACCTTTTCTTGCCCGTGTCTAGATATCTACTTATCTTGCCACGGTAACCGGAACTAACTTTGACTCCGGTAAGGCACTTAAAGAATTGATTGATCTCAGCCTGACTTAAGGTGAAGCAAGAAGGGGGGCAATAATCCTCATTCTTTATTTTCTTACCCTTCTTCTCCCGTGCCTCTGTCTCCGTCTCTATCTCGTCTGACATTTTACGTGGCGGCATGTGCAGATCTTCCCTGATTTCCAAATCTTGCAAGTCTTTTCTTTCCTTCGGCCCATCCTTTGTCTTATCCGGCATGTTCATCAGTGTTGCGAACAAGCTCTCAAGGACATTCTTACAGATATGCATTTGATCAAGGCAATGAGGTGTATCGAGTTTGTGCCAGTACTCCAAGTCTCAGAACACAGACCTTGTCTTCCATACCTTCAGCAGTGGCTCCGACGCCTTTCTCATTGTCTTTCCCGGCGCAGGGCACTCCTTCCAGTTTTTCAACAGCTCATCGATTTCGGCACCGCTCCGCTTACGTGGAGGTCCTCGATGCTCAGCGTGACCATTGAATAGATCTCCACGGTTTCTCCACGGGTCGTCCTATTCGAGCCATCTTCGATGCCCCATGTACACGATTTTCCCAGACCCGCCATCTTTCCTTGACGTTAGCTACTGAGACGTCGTATCATCCATGCACCGCGTGCATCCGCAATATCCATGGCACACCTGGCCTGCCACATATCTGTAACCAAGATAGTCGTGCACTGTCGTGATCAGCGCGGCTCTCATGTTGAAATACTCGCCTTTGCTGGCGTCCCATGTCTTGGCCGGTGTTTTCCATGACGTGTCTAACTCCTCCTGAAGTAGCCCCAGATACAAATTAATATTATTTCCTGGTTGTTTCGGCCCTTGAATAAGCATGCTCATGTGAATGTACTTCGATTTCATGCACAACCAAGGGGAGGTTGTACATCCATACAAACACGGGCCATGTGCTATGGTTCGTGCTCTGGTTGCCAAACAGATTCATGCCATCGGTACACGCGCCGAGCACGATGTTCCTTGCATCACATTCAAAATACCGATAGAAGCTGTTCAACGCTCTCCACTAGCTTCCATCCTTGACGTGTCTCAGCTTCGGATCATCTCCATCGTCGGGCTTCTTCCTCTCCGCGTGCCAGCGCATTAGCTTTGCTTCCTTGGGATCTACAAAATACCTCTGGAGACGGGGAGTGATCGGTAAGTACCATACCACTTTCTGGGGACATTTCTTCCCGGCCTTCTTGTATCGAGAAGCATTGCACACCGGACAACTTGTTTTTTCCGCGTGCTCCTTCCGATACATTATGCAATCGTTGATGCATGCATGGTATCTAACTTGTGGTAGATCAAGAGGGCACACGATCTTCTTGGCCTCATCAACACTACTAGGACATAGATTACCCTCGGGAAGAACATCCTTTAGGTACTTGAGATGCTCATCGAGGCTAGTGTCGGTCCATTTGTTTTTAGCCTTCGTCTTCAGCACTTGGAGCGTGAAACTCAAGCGGGTCACCTCAGGATTGCAACCATCATACAATGGAGTGTTCGAGTCTACCACCAGTTGCTCCAGCTTAGCCTCCTCTCTAGAAGCAGCTCTCTCAGTACTCGTCTCCTTGCGAAGCAATGCTTGAACATGAGGGTCCCGCACGATTGAACTTAGTACCGACAAACTCTGCTGCGTGGAGTCCATGTCGTTCTCTCCGCCGCCATGTCCGGCCCCTTCTCCGCCGCCATGTCCGGCCTCTTCCCCACCGCCATTATCGATCATCTCTTCGTCTTGCCCCGTGTCATCATTGCCTGCCCCGTCGGCATCCTCAACATCGTCATCCTCATCTTCAGTTATCCACCGAGTATAGCCATCCATGAAACCAGTCATGAGCAGGTGCGCTTCGACACGACCATCGACATGGGGGTCAAGCCAAACTATTCCTTTGCATTTTCGACACGGACATAAAACCTCTGTCAGGTTATTTTCCTTCATGTCCTGCACCGCCGACCGCAACCACCTGTCCACCATCCTTCCACTAACCATCGTGAACTCTGCACAGTAATAATAAATAAATTGATTATAAAAATGCATGCATTCATCAAAGTCATACAAAAATTCGGCATGACCTTCCTTAAAAGTAGGACATATATAGATCTAGAGTTTGCTCGGAATTCGCTGAAACGGAAATAAATCGACATTTCGGCAAAACATAGGCAACTCAAATACACAATTTGGCGTCAACTCATGCCACACACACAATTTCCATAAAAATATCACACACACATGCATAAACATATTTCCATTTTGCAAAAGCATGAAATATTAATCACACTTCTATCTCAAGATCGAGCACACGGTGGAGATGATGATGTAGGGAGGTCAAAAGTGCACAAAGCTCTTCTTGACAAAGAAAGATCTAGTTAGGGGGCAAATAGGTCACTTAACTAAATGCTACATCTACCTAGCTAGCTAATTTGGGAGGAGACAACTTCAACTAGTGGAGGGGGGAGGAAAAAGAGAAAGGAGATGAATTAATGGAGGTGGTGTATTTATAGATAGGAGTAATGAAGAGAGAGAAAGGTAGGTAGAAGAGGGAGAGTAATGGGGGAGAAGTATTGAGGAAGAAGAAGAGTGAGAGAGGGAGGATGTGGGAGGTAGGGGAAAGGGAGGAGAGGAGATGGGGAGGGGAGGGGAGGTGGAAAAGGTGGTGGGTGCTGCGTCTTAGTAGTAGCGCGGGAGAGAAAGCGCGCTGCTGCTAAGAGCGTAGCAACAGCGTGCTTTCCTGTCACGCGCTACTGCTAAACGGGCCAACCCTGTGCACATTTTCAAAATTAGCAGCAGCGAGGTGACAAAAAAGCACGCTGCTACTATGGCATTAGCAGCAGCGCGCTCCCTGGCACCGCGCTACTGGTAAACTTATGTCGTTGTGTACTGTTGGTGGATTTTTGTAGCAGCGCGGTTTAAGCATCACGCGCTACTGCTAAGTTTGCACCAGTAGCGAGCTTTCTGTAGCCGCGCTGCTGCTACTTAGCAGCAGCGCCTGTTTTTATGCCGCGCTGCTGCTAAGATTTTGTGTATAAGGTTTTCCCTAGTAGTGTTAATATAAATGGTTTATTGAATCTCGGTCGTAGTGATACACATATTCATAATATTAATGCCAAAAGATGCAAAGTAGATAATGATAGTGCAACATACTAGTGGGACTGCCGTTTAGGTCATATTGGTGTAAAGCGCATGAAGAAACTCCATGTGGATGGACTTTTGGAATCACTTGATTATGAATCATTTCATGCTTGCGAACCATGCCTCATGGGCAAGATGACTAAGACTCCATTCTCCGGAACAATGGAGCGAGCAACAGACCTGTTGGAAATAATACATACTGATGTATGCGGTCCGATGAGTGTTGATGCTCGCGACGGGTATCGTTATTTTCTTACCTTCACAGATGATTTGAGCAGATATGGGTATATCTACTTGATGAAACATAAGTCTGAAACATTTGAAAAGTTCAAAGAATTTCAGAGTGAAGTGGAAAATCATCGTAACAAGAAAATTAAGTTTCTACGATCTGATCGTGGAGGTGAAACATTTGAGTTACGAGTTTGGCCTTCGTTTGAAACAATGTCGAATAGTTTCACAACTCACACCACCTGGAACACCACAGCGTAATGGTGTGTCCGAATGTCATAACCATACTTTATTAGATATGGTGTGATCTATGATGTCTCTTACCGATTTACCACTATCGTTTTGGGGTTATGCATTAGAGACAGCTGCATTCACGTTAAATAGGGCACTGTCTAAAAATCCGTTGAGATGACACCGTATGAACTGTGCTTTAGCAATAAACCTAAGATGTCATTTCTTAAAGTTTGGGGTTGTGATGCTTATGTGAAAAAATTTCAGTCTGATAAGCTCAAACTCAAATCGGAGAAGTGCGTCTTCATAGGATACCCAAAAGAAATTGTTGGGTACACCTTCTATCACAAATCCAAAGGCAAGATATTTGTTGCTAAGAGTGGATCTGTCGGTGTCAAAACAGGCGGATCTCGGGTAGGGGGTCCCGAACTGTGCGTCTAGGCCGGATGGTAACAGGAGGCAAGGGACACGAAGTTTTACCCAGGTTCGGGCCCTCTCGAGGGAGGTAAAACCCTAGGTCCTGCTTGATTAATATTGCTGATATGGGTAGTACAAGAGTGGATCTACCACGAGATCAGAGAGGCTAAACCCTGGAAGCTAGCCTATGGTATGATTGTCGATGTGTATGTTGTCCTATGGACTAAAATCCTCCGGTTTATATAGACACCGGATAGGGTTAGGGTTACATAGAGTCGGTTACAATGGTAGGAGATCTGAATATCCGTATCGCCAAGCTTGCCTTCCACGCCAAGGAAAGTCCCTTCCGGACACGGGACAAAGTCTTCAATCTTGTATCTTCATAGTCCTCGAGTCCGGCTGAAGGTATAGTCCGGCCATCCGGACACCCCCTAATCCAGGACTCCCTTAGTAGCCCCCGAACCAGGCTTCAATGACAATGAGTCCGGCGCGCAGATTGTCTTCGGCATTGCAAGGCGGGTTCTCCTCCAAATTCCGTGTACCTGTTGAATAAAGTCAGGTTTCTTGTAGATGTTGCGCTCCTTGGCTTCTGCGCCCAATAATGGCCGCTCCCCATGTGTCAAACGAATATGAAAGGTCTGGGTATCTTTACATTCACACCCCCAGCCGCGTAAACAAGCTGACCTATTTAAGGAGACGAGGATTTAGATCCAAACCACACCTCCCCCTTCGTGAGTGTTCATTAGAGCGCATTCGACAAAGATCCATTCCATCATGGCTAGCCGTCGCGACTCCTCCTCCCGCCCTTCCAGCCCTAAGCCCGGATATTGGGAAAGATGATCCATCCTGCATAGCGAGTTAGTGACGCTCTAGACCAAGGGATTTCTCCCCCCGGCCTATATGATCCCGGTTCGAGCCGGTCTTGCCGTTTACAACGGCGGAGAGCAAGCGGAGAGTGCCCCTAATCCCTCCAAAGGAGAGCGGGTGTGCCTTGTCCCATATTTAATAAGGGGGCTCGGATTTCCAATCCATCCATTTCTCCGGGGGTTGCTGGAGTTCTACGGCCTCCAGCTACATCATCTCACGCCTGCCTAAGTACTGCATATTGCGGGCTTTGTAGCCCTCTGCGAGCTGTTCTTGGGTGTTGAAGCTCATTTCGGACTGTGGATGGAGCTATTTTGCCTCGTGCCCCGTTCCAAGAAGGGGTCTATGTATCAAGTGGGCGGAGCCGAAGTATGGCGCATCGCTGGGACCGGCTATCTGTCCGGAACCCCAAAGAAGGCGTCCGAAGACTGGCCCTCGGAATGGTTTTACATAGAAGACGTCCCGCTGCCGGATCCTGTCCGGATCGGCCTCCCTGAATTCAACAATGCTCCCTTAAAGAAGCGCCTAAGCTAGCGCCCACAGAGCCCTCAGAGGGAAAGTGACAGGGACATTGTTTACCTCATGGGCCGGATAAGATTGTTAGCTCATTCTGGACTAACCATGATCGGGGTCATGGCCGCATGCATCATGCGAGGGGTGCAGCCGCTACAGTATAGAGGCCACCCCATGTGGGATTTCAACGGGGAGGACGACACCACCCACTACGGCCGTAAGGGGCCGGATTCGGCTGCGGCTCTAATAAAGACCCTGTCCGCTTTGTACAAGGGAGAAGAGGAGGATTTTCTCCGTGTTGACCCAAAGGGTGGATTTTCCATGTACAATCCTCCAAGCTGGGTGAGTGATCACATTTTGCCCATCCGTTTTATATCCCCATTGTTAAATATTTGATCTTAGTGATTCTGACGCAGGAACTGCGCCAGGCTGTTAAAGAAATGAACAGCCCTCCTCCATAACCCGAGGACCCAGGACGGTCCCTCGACCCGGACTCGCAAGAGGATCCGAAGCTTTCGATGGATCTGATTGATGGAGTGTTCCATCAATTGAGCAAGGACAACGCCCTGGTGGCCATTACGGCCGATTATCCAGGGCTAATCCCGGCCTCCCAGAAACAGGAGGCCGAACCTACGGCGACAAGCCAACGAGGGGCCGCAGGGCCCCGTGGGCAGAAAAGTGGGGCAGTCCGGACCGCGGCGTCAGCGCAAAGGTATGGCGCATCCCTTTATCCCAGGTGTCGTACCTTCAGGGAATATTAACACTTGAGCTTTCTTTAGGACAAAGAGACCTCGCCGAACTATATTCGGAGAGACCGACAATCGCGCCTCCTCCAGCCAGGCTCCAAAGCCTGGCCCGGAAGCGGGGTCAAACACAAGGCGCGCACCGGACGCTCCTCCGATGGAGGATGTGGACAGGTTGTCTGCCACCAACTCTGAGGTGGAGAGTGCCATGAAGCACAGGCGTCGCCGAACAATTCTTCGTGACACTTGTTTATTCCAAGAGGCATTAGAAGCCTTTAATTCGGGAGATGCGTATCTCCGTGCCGCTCAAAATGGTCTAACCAGAGCCACGGAGCAATATGTAAAAGACATACGGGTAAGAAAATTTTGGTAATTATATATATACAAGTAGCCTCGTGGGCAGAAAAGTGGGGCAGTCCGGACCGCGGCGTCAGCGCAAAGGTATGGCGCATCCCTTTATCCCAGGTGTCGTACCTTCAGGGAATATTAACACTTGAGCTTTCTTTAGGACAAAGAGACCTCGCCGAACTATATTCGGAGAGACCGACAATCGCGCCTCCTCCAGCCAGGCTCCAAAGCCTGGCCCGGAAGCGGGGTCAAACACAAGGCGCGCACCGGACGCTCCTCCGATGGAGGATGTGGACAGGTTGTCTGCCACCAACTCTGAGGTGGAGAGTGCCATGAAGCACAGGCGTCGCCGAACAATTCTTCGTGACACTTGTTTATTCCAAGAGGCATTAGAAGCCTTTAATTCGGGAGATGCGTATCTCCGTGCCGCTCAAAATGGTCTAACCAGAGCCACGGAGCAATATGTAAAAGACATACGGGTAAGAAAATTTTGGTAATTATATATATACAAGTAGCCTCGTGGGCAGAAAAGTGGGGCAGTCCGGACCGCGGCGTCAGCGCAAAGGTATGGCGCATCCCTTTATCCCAGGTGTCGTACCTTCAGGGAATATTAACACTTGATCTTTCTTTAGGACAAAGAGACCTCGCCGAACTATATTCGGAGAGACCGACAATCGTGCCTCCTCCATCCAGGCTCCAAAGCCTGGCCCGAAAGCGGGGTCAAACACAAGGCGCGCACCGGACGCTCCTCCGACGGAGGATGTGGACAGGTTGTCTGCCACCAACTCTGAGGTGGAGAGTGCCATGAAGCACAGGCGTCGCCAACAATTCTTCGCGACACTTGTTTATCCCAAGAGGCGTTAGAAGCCTTTAATTCGGGAGATGCGTATCTCTGTGCCGCTCAAAATGGTCTAACCAGAGCCACGGAGCAATATGTAAAAGACATACGGGTAAGAAAATTTTGGTAATTATATATATACCAGTAGCCCCCGAGACTTGAAACAGTTAAAATAACTGATTTAAGGGTCATTTGTTATGCAGATTCTTACAGAAAAGAATTCCCCACTGTCCAAGGAGCTGGAAGAGTGCAAAGCCCGACTTGAGGCCGCACTGGCCGCGGCAGGGGAGCCTAAAGAGGCCCCCTCGGGTAATATACACTTCGAAAGATAAGTATTT
The DNA here is from genome assembly GCF_003073215.2 of Triticum urartu. Lineage (NCBI taxonomy): Eukaryota > Viridiplantae > Streptophyta > Magnoliopsida > Poales > Poaceae > Triticum > Triticum urartu. Next base: position 327,339,137 of record NC_053024.1, read on the forward strand.
TGTGAAGCACGGCTTTGGTGCGAATTCTGACAAATGAAATTGCAGATGGCGCCGGATTGGATCCGGAAAGGCAACACCTCCTACACCAGCTAAAGGCTGGTGAGAGGGTGCTGTTAAAGGTGATGGGGGAGAAGAACGATCTCCGAGATGCCAACACCAAGCTGGGCGTCAAGCTGAAAGATGTTCGTGCCCAGCTGTCAGACTCCGTGAAGGAGAATCAGCGACTTCGGCGCGGCATATTTAGTAAGTGCTTGAACGAACCTTTTGAAAGAAAGTTCAGCGAGGAAGTCGACTAACAGAGCAATGTCTATAGGTGTGCTGACAGGTCGTCCTGCAGAGGAGATGCCCGGTTCTACGGGTGACCTTCTTCCCGAGCTCTCGCAACTGCTCGATCAAGTTCGGTAGGCGATGCGAGGCGTCGCCCAGGCCCTGTGGCCATCCGTCTCCATGCCCGAAGGTCTTGGAGAGCTTGCGGAGAAGCTAAAAGGAGCACATCGGCGCTTCCGATTGTGGAAGATATCAGCCTGTCATCAAGGCGCTAGGGAGGCCTGGGCCATGGTGAAGACACGGTACGCAAAGGCTGACCCCAACCACATGGCCGAGGTCGGTCCTATAGGGCCCGATGGGAAGGAGATCCCTGTAAGCTTAGTATACGGCCAAGTAGAGTTGGCCGCATAGTATTCCCAGTAGGACTGTAAATTAGATAGCCTGTTAGATGGTATTGAAGAGGAATACGATCAGTCAAAATGACTATGTAATGTAATTGACATTTATGATGCCTTCTAGCCGGATTGTAGATCGTTTGTCATGGCCGACCTTTTCGCTTGAGCCTCGGGACCTGACGGTCCGGAGTGTGTCCGAATTCCCATACGGTTATATAAGAACCGGGGAAAGCATGGAGACCAGGCGTAGGGGTCATTAGTGCGTGAACAGACAAGTGCCCGACTAGTTATGTTATATTACATGGTTAGTAAGAAACATCTTCCAGGGAGAATAGTTCCGTTAGGGGTTCCTTTCCCATGGGAGGCATGCCCTAAAGTGCATGTCCGTGCTGCGAAAAGAAACGCAGGAAAAACATCTGGGGGCATATAGATAAAAATAAAAAAGATCATCTTTAATTCACCGACCGAATATTCCCTTAAGAACGCTAGCTTTAGGCTTCACCCAGTCTGAGGTACACGTCGGGCTGACCCGGCAGTAACAATCGCAGAGGTGCTCCCTTTACCACCTAGCCGAACAGTCGGGAACGTAGGGGTAAGCACAGGAGCGAGGCAACCCAGCTTGGCCAAAACTTAAGTCATATTGATGCATATAATGGTGAATAAAAGGTACATGCGGAAGTGTGACACATGTGTTGGGCATGAATCCTGTATGAATAAGCTTCTGTTTAAAGAAGCCCCCAGGTTTAATGAGCGCAGATGACGCGTCACTTTATGAGCCTTTAAGGGCTATAAGAGGGAGAGAGAAGAAGAAGGAGAGGAATGCAAGACAGAAAATATATAAAAAATGGACAGGGGAAGGAGACGAATATAGAGTCCGGCGCTAGGCGTAGAATCTTTGGAGACGGGCTGCGTTCCATGGGTTCGGCTCGAATCGGTTATCTGATGCATCTCGCAGGCGGTACGCTCCACCCGTCAGGACTTGGTCAATTATGAAGGGACCTTCCCACTTGGGCTTGAGTTTGTCCTTTTTCTTGTCCGGTAGCCGTAGAACTAATTCGCCAACGTTGTAAGTTTTGGCCTATACTTCTCTGCTTTGGTATCTTCGAGCCTGCTGTTGATAGAATGCGGAACTGGCTTTTGCCATGTCACGCTCCTCCTCCAATGCGTCTAAGCTATCCTGCCGATCGAGCTCGGCTTCTCTTTCTTCGTACATGCGCACTCGAGGTGAGTCATGAATTATGTCGCAGGGCAAAACTGCCTCTGCGCCGTACACCATAAAGAATGGTGTGTTTCCGGTGGTGCGATTTGGCGTGATCCGCAGCCCCCAGAGTATGGAGTCGAGCTCCTCTACCCAGTGCGTGTTAGATTCCTTGAGGGACCGCACTAATCTGGGTTTAATGCACGTTCGACATGGCCGTTAGTTTGTGGGTGATAGACGGAAGCATAGTCGAGCTTGATACCCATGTTTTTGCACCAGAGTTTTACCTTGTCGGCCGTGAAGTTCGTGTCGTTGTCAGTGATGATGCTATGGGGGACGTCGTAACAGTGTACGACCCCGGATATATAGTCTATCACCGGTCCAGATTCGGCCGTCTTAACAGGCTTGGCTTCTATCCATTTGGTGAATTTATCCACCATGACCAGTAAATATTTTTGCTTGTGGGTTCCGCCTTTAAGGGGTCCAACCATGTCAAGCCCCCAGACCATGAAGGGCCAAGTAATGGGGATAGTTCGGAGGGCGGTGGGTGGCATATGGCTTTGGTTTGCAAAGAGCTGGCAACCGGTGCATCGTTGGACTAAGTCCTGAGCGTCTGCCCGGGCCGTCGGCCAATAAAAGCCTGTACGGAAGGCCTTGCCTACAAGGGACCGAGCTGCAGTGTGATGACCGCCCAGTCCGGCGTGAATTTTAGCCAGGAGGTTCCGCCCCTCCTCTTCGGAGATGCACCTTTGAAGGACTCCGGTAGTGCTTTTCTTATAAAGCTCTCCCTCGTGGACTCTGTAGGCTTTGGATCGCCGCACTATGCAGCGTGCCTTGTTTTGGTCCTCGGGGAGTTCCTGCCTAGTGAGGTAGGCAAGGAATGGTTCTGTCCACGGGGCGATGACGGCCATTATTACGTGGGCTGAAGGTGTTATTTCATTGGCAGAGCCTCCGATTGTGTCAGAATGTTCGGTGTCGGGTAGGGCGGTTGGGTCCGGGGTGTTATTGTTTGGCTCCCCTTCCCATACTACGGATGGCTTGAACAGCCTTTCCAAAAAGATGTTGGGGGGGACTACATCGCGTTTGGCGCCGATGCGTGCCAGGACATCCGCCGCTTGATTATTTTCCCGGGCTATATGGTGAAATTCAAGCCCCTCGAACCGAGCTGACATTTTTAGGACGGCGTTGCGGTAAGCTGCCATTTTTGGATCCTTGGCATCGAAGTCTCCATTTATTTGGGATATTGCGAGGTTTGAGTCCCCGCGCACCTCTAGGCGTTGAATGCCCAAGGATACTGCCATCCGGAGACCATGTAAAAGGGCCTCATATTCGGCTGCATTGTTGGAGTCCGTGTACATAATCTGGAGTACGTATTGAACTATGTCTCCTGTGGGGGATGTCAAAACGACGCCAGCCCCCAGTCCGGCCAACATCTTGGAGCCGTCGAAGTGCATGATCCAATTTGAATATGTGCCATACTCTTTAGGGAGTTCGGCCTCCGTCCATTCTGCGACAAAGTCGGCCAAGACTTGCGACTTGATGGCTCACCGTGGCTTATAAGTTATGTCGAACGGGAGGAGCTCAATGGCCCATTTTGCAATCCGGCCCGTTGCGTCACGGTTGTTTATAATATCATTAAGTGGTACTTCCGAGGCTACTGTTATTGAACACTCTTGAAAGTAGTGTCGTGGCTTCCGGGATGCCATGAATACCGCGTACGCGATCTTTTGATAATGCGGGTACCGTGATTTGCAAGAGGTGAGGACAGTGGACACATAATAGAGCGGCTTTTGAAGGGGGAATCTATGTCCGTCTGCTTCTCGTTCGACGACGAGCACTGCGCTTACAACCTGATGTGTTGCTGCAATGTATAATAGCATTGGTTCGCCAATATTTGGCGTGGCCAGGACTGGGTTTGTTGCGAGTATGGCTTTTATCTCCTCGAGTCCGGCCATGGCTGCATCCGTCCATTCCAAGTGTTCGGTGCGCCGAAGGAGGCGGTAAAGGGGTAGGGCCTTTTCTCCCAAGCGGGAGATAAAGCGGCTTAGAGCCGCCACGCATCCGGTTAACTTTTGTATTTGTTTGAGGTCCTTTGGGATATCCAGTTGCGACAAAGCTCGGATCTTGGCTGGATTTGCTTCGATTCCTCTACCGGATACAATGAAGCCCAAGAGCTTTCCGGCTGGAACGCCGACAACACATTTTTCTGGGTTGAGCTTGATGTCGTATGTTCGGAGGTTATCAAATGTGAGCCTCAAGTCGTCTACTAGAGATTCGACATGTCTTGTTTTGACGACCACATCATCTACATATGCCTCCACTGTTTTGCCGATCTGGCTTGCCAGACATGTCTGAATCATGCGCTGATATGTTGCGCCGGCGTTTTTGAGCCCAAAGGGCATTGTGTTGAAGTAGAATGGGCCGTATGGTGTGATAAATGCCGTTCTGGATTGGTCTGATCCTGCCATCTTGATTTGATGGTAGCCGGAATATGCGTCGAGGAAACACAACGAATCGTGTCCTGCGGTAGTGTCGATAATTTGATTGATGCGGGGGAGGGGGAAGGGATCCTTTGGGCAAGCCTTGTTAAGGTCTTTAAAATCAATGCACAGGCGCCAGGAATTGTCCTTCTTTGGTACCATCACCAGGTTTGCTAGCCAGTCCGGATGTTTTATATCTTTGATGAATCCGGCCTCCAATAGCTTTGCTAGCTCCTCTCCCATAGCCTGTCTCTTAGGTTCGGAAAAACACCGAAGAGCCTGTTTGACAGGTTTGAATCCTATTTGGATATATAAGTTGTGCTCGGCCAGCCTGCGTGGGATTCCTGGCATGTCTGAAGGGTGCCAGGCGAAAATTTCCCAGTTTTCTCGTAGGAACTCTCGCAGTGCGGCGTCTACATCAGGGTTTAACTGTGCCCTGATGGAAGCTGTTTTATTTGGGTCTGTTGGATGGACTTGGAATTTGACTATTTCGTCTGCCGGTTTAAAGGAGGTGGACTTTGATCTTTTGTCGAGTACCACATCGTCCCTATTCACCATAGAGCGCAGCGCAGTCAGTTCCTCGGCCGCTAGGGCTTCGGATAGTGCCTCGAGGGCCAGTGCGGCTGTCTTGTTTTCGGCGCGGAGTGCTATGTCCGGATCACTAGCGAGAGTGATGATCCCGTTAGGCCCGGGCATTTTGAGCTTCATGTACCCGTAATGGGGTATTGCTTGGAAGATTGTAAACGCTTCCCGCCCTAGCAGAGCATGATAACCGCTGGTGAACAGAGCCACATGGAACGTGATCTCTTTGGACCTGTAATTATCCGGCGTGCCGAACACCACATCTAGTGTGATTTTTCCTGTACAGCGCGCTTCCCGACTGGGGATTATTCCTCTAAAGGTTGTGCTGCTTCGCTCAATGCAGTTCTAGTCTATTTCCATTTTTTGAAGAGTTTCCTCGTAAATGAGGTTCAATTCGCTGCCGCCGTCCATGAGTACCTTGGTAAGACGAAAGCCATCCACTATTGGGCTGAGGACCAATGCAGCTGGTGCTCGGGCTGTTCGGAATCTAGGTTCATCACTGGCGTTAAAGGTAATAGCCGTGTCACTCCATGGGTTTATTGTTGCTACTTGATAGATTTCGGCAAGGCTGCAGAGTGTCCTTTTTCGCATATTATTTGATGCGAAAGTCTCGAAGACTGTTAATATCGTATGGGTGTCTCCGGGGTGGCTTTCTGTGGCCTCCGGAATTAGGAGGTTTTCGCCAATTTTGGCCACCTGCCGGAGTATCCAACATGCTCTAAGGCTATGAGTTGGTGTGGCGTCCTCTGTACTATGAATTTTACAAGGTCCGTTAAGCCATCCTTCCAATACGGTTCCATGCCCTATAGAGGGTTTTTTCTTTTTGGTATCTGACCAGGGTGTCTGGTTATGCTGCACCCTTTTATTTCGGACTGGGTTTGTATTGAGGGTTGGATTGTCCCAAAATTTTATTTTGGTTTTCCAGGCGCTTTCCATCGCACAATACTTTCGCACAATGGACGCCAAGTCAGAGAAGCGTGTGATATCACGGCAACTTATGGCGTTGAGTATTCCCTTGTCCGTGCAATTATTGCAGAAGATTAAGATTGCGTCTTCCTCGCGGAAGTCCCTTAGCCTATTCTTAACCAGGAGGAATCTAGCCCAGTAATGATGCACTGTTTCGTCGGGCTCTTGCCTGATTTTGGATAGATCGCATATGTTGGGGTGGGTGGGTGGAGCTAAATCCGAAGCCTCACCCCGTTTGCGGCTCAGAGGCCGAAGAATTTCTGAACTCGAAAATTTGGATCCCTGGGTGTTGTCCAATGAATCCAGCCAGTTGCCTGACTCTAAGTTCAGGTCTTGAGTGATATCCTCCCTTCCGCGGGTATCCGGCTTGGAGGGATCGGGAATCCGGACGTAGCGAGTCCTTAAGATAGACGAAGGGTCGCCACACTGTCCCTCTACCACGGCACCATGATGGGTGACTTGGGGAGAGTTAATCTCTCTCAAATCGGTTTTAGGCCCAATCTGGTCGTAATCCGTAGCGACTCCCAGGGCGGCAAAGTGATCCAAGAGCTTGTTTATGGAGGAAAGCTCCATTGGATCTAACTGCTCGGTGAGTTCCGAACTGACATGGAGATTGTTTTCGATGGCTCGAGAGGTCATTGTCGGCGTAGAAGCCGAACAGGCGGTCATAAGAAAACCACCTAGCCGGAGGGTTTGGCCGACAACCAAAGCTCCCTTAGCAACGGTGCCGTCTTTAAAGACGGGGCGAGGCATCCTTCCTGATGGCGACGACACAGAGGAACTCTCAATGAAAGCACCAATGTCGGTGTCAAAACCAGTGGATCTTGGGTAGGGGGTCCCGAACTGTGCGTCTAGGCCGGATGGTAACAGGAGGCAGGGGACACGAAGTTTTACCCAGGTTCGGGCCCTCTCGATGGAGGTAAAACCCTACGTCCTGCTTGATTAATATTGATGATATGGGTAGTACAAGAGTGGATCTACCACGAGATCAGAGAGGCTAAACCCTAGAAGCTAGCCTATGGTATGATTGTCGATGTGTATGTTGTCCTACGAACTAAAACCCTCCGGTTTATATAGACACCGGATAGGGTTAGGGTTACATAGAGTCAGTTACAATGGTAGGAGATCTGAATATCCGTATCATCAAGCTTGCCTTCCATGCCAAGGAAAGTCCCTTCCGGACACGGGACGAAGTCTTCAATCTTGTATCTTCATAGTCCTCGAGTCCGGCCGAAGGTATAGTCCGGCCATCCGGACACCCCCTAATCCAGGACTCCCTCAGGATCCTTTCGAGCAAAGGAGTTTCTCTTGAAAGAAGTGAGTGGGAGGAAAGTAGAACTTGATGAGGTAATTGTACCTTCTCCCAAATTGGAAAGTAGTTCATCACAGAAATCAGTTCCAATGATGCCTACACCAATTAGTGAGGAAGTTAATGTTGATGATCACGAAACTTCAGATCAAGTTACTACCAAACCTCGTAGGTTAACCAGAGTACGTTCTGTGCCAGAGTGGTACGGTAATCCTGTTCCGGAGGTCATGTTACTTGACCATGATGAACCTACAAACTATGAGGAAGCGATGATGAGCCCAGCTTCCGTGAACTGGCTTGAAGCCATGAAATCTGAGATGGGATCCATGTATTAGAACAAAGTATGGACTTTGATTGACTTGCCCGATGATCGATTAGCCATTAAGAATAAATGGATTTTCAAGAGGGAGACAGACGCTGATAATAGTGTTACTATCTACGAAGCTCGAATTGTCGCAAAAGGTTTTCGACAAAGATCAAGGTGTTGACTACAATGAGATTTTCTCACTCGTATCGATGCTTAAAGTCTATCCGAATCATGGTAGCAATTGCCGCATTTTATGAAATCTAGCAAATGGATGTGAAAAAATGTATTCCTTAATGAATTATTAAAGAATAGTTGTATATGATACAACCAGAAGGTTTTGCCAATCCTAAAGGTGCTAATAAAATGTGCAAACTCCAGCGATCCATCTATTGACTAGTGTAAGCATCTCAAAGTTGGAATATACGCTTTGATGAGTTGTTCAAAGCATATGGTTTTATACAGACTTATTGTGAAGCCTATGTTTACAAGAAAGTGAGTGGGAGCACTACAGCCTTTCTGATAAGTATATGTGAATGACATATTGTTGATTGGAAATGATGTAGAATTTTCTGGAAAGCATAAAGGAGTGTTTGAAATGAGTTATTCAAAGAAATACCTCGGTGAAGCTGCTTACATATTGGGCATCAAGATCTATACAGATAGATCAAGACACTTGATAAAGATTTTTTAATGATTACATACCTTGACAAGATTTTTGAAGTAGTTCAAAATGGAACAGTCAAAGAAGGAGTTCTTGCCTGTATTGCAAGGTGTAAAGTTGAGTAAGACTCAAAACACGACCATGGAATAAAATACAAAGAGAATGAAAGTCATTCCCTATGCCTCAGCCATAGGTTCTATAAAGTATGCTATGATGTGTACCAAACCTATTGTGTACCTTGCCATGAGTTTGTCAAGGGAGTACACGACCACGATATTGATCCAGGAGTGGATCACTTGACAGCGGTCAAAATTATCCTTAGAAGACTAAGGAGATATTTCTCGGTTATGGAGGTGATAAAGAGTTTGTCGTAAAGAGTTACGCCGATGCAAGCTTTTACACCAATCTAGATGACTCTAAGTCTCAATCTAGATACATATTGAATGTGGGAGTGATTAGCTAGAGTAGCTCCATGCAGAGCATTGTAGACATAGAAAATTTGCAAAATACATACGGCTCTGAATGTGGCAGACCCGTTGACTAAACTTCTCTCACAAGCAAAACATGATCACTCTTTGGGTGTTAATCACATAGCAATGTGAACTAGATTATTGACTCTAGTAAACCCTTTAGGTATTACTCACATGGAGATGTGAACTAATAACATAAAGATGTGAACTATTGGTGTGAAATCACATGACAATGTGAACTAATCACATAAAGATGTGAACTATTGGTGTGAAATCACATGACGATGTGAACTAGATTATTGACTCTAGTGCAAGTGGGAGACTCGAGGAAATATGCCCTAGAGGCAATAATAAAGTTGTTATTTATATTTCCTTATATCATGATAAATGTTTATTATTCATGCTAGAATTGTATTAACTGGCACTTAGTACATGTGTGAATACATAGACAAACAGAGTGTCACTAGTATGCCTCTACATGACTAGCTCGTTAATCAAAGATGGTTAAGTTTCCTAGCCATGGACAAAGAGTTGTCATTTTATGAACGGGATCACATAATTAGAGAATGATGTGATGGACAAGACCCATCTATTAGCTTAGCATAATGATCGTTTAGTTTACTGCTATTGCTTTCTCCATAACTTATACATGTTCCTATCACTATGAGATTATGCAACTCCCGAATACCGTAGGAACACTTAGTGTGCTATCAAACATCACAACATAACTAGGTGACTATAAAGATGCTCCACATGTGTCTCCGATGGTGTTTGTTGAGTTGGCATAGATCGAGATTAGGATTTGTCACTCCGTGTATCGGAGAGGTATCTCTGGGCCCTCTCGGTAATGCACATCACTATAAACCTTGCAAGCAATTTGACTAATGAGTTAGTTACGGGATGTTTCATTACGGAACGAGTAAAGGGACTTGCCGATAACGAGATTGAACTAGGTATTGAGATACCGACGATCGAATCTCGGGTAAGTAACATAACAATGACAAAGGGAACAACGTATGTTGTTATGCGGTTTAACAAATAAAGATCTTCTTAGAATTTGTAGGAACCAATATGAGCATCCAGATTCCGCTATTGGTTATTGACCGGAGATGAGTCTCGGTCATGTCTACATAGTTCTCGTACCCGTACGGTCCGCACGCTCAATGTTCGATGACGATCGATTTTATGAGTTTAAGTGTTTTGATATACCAAAGGTAGTTTGGAGTCCCGGATGTGATCACGGACATGACGAGGAGTCTCGAAATTTGATATATTGGACGGCTATATTCGGACACCGGAAGTGTTCTGGTGGTTTCGGATAAAACCGGAGTGCCGAAGGGTTACCGAACCCCCCCCCCTCCCCGCGGGAACTAATGGGCCTTAGTGGAGAGAGAGGGGCGGCCAGGGCAGGCCGCGTGCCCCCTCCCCCTTGAGTCCGAATTGGACTAGGAGGGGGGCAGCGCCCCCCTTTTCCTTCCCCTCTCCCACTCCTTCCTTCCCCCTCCTAGTAGGACTAGGAAAGGATGAATCCTACTCCTACTAGGAGGATTCCTCCCCTCCTTGGGCGCACCAAGGGCCGGCCGGCCTCCCCCTTGCTCCTTTATATACGGGGGCAAGGGGGCACCCTAGAACACACAAGTTGACATTGTTTACCCGTGTGTGGTGCCCCCTCCACCATAATCCATGATACGTCTCCAACGTATCTATAATTTTTGATTGTTTCATGCTATATTATATTCTGTTTTGGACATTATTGGGATTTATTATACACTTTTATTTTTTTGGGGACTAACCTATTAACCAGATGCCTGGCCCAGAATTGCTGTTTTTGCCTATTTTAGGGTTTTGTAGAAAAAGAATATCAAACGGAGTCCAAACGGATTGAAACCTTCGGGAACGTGATTTTCGGAACGAACATGATCCAGAGGACTTGGACCCTACGTCAAGACATCAACCAGGAGGCCACGAAGTAGGGGGGCGCGCCTACCCCCCCTGGGTGCGCCCTCCACCCTCGTGGGCCCCCTGTTGCTCCACCGACGTACTCCTTCCTCCTATATATACCTACGTACCCCCAAACTACCAGATACGGAGCCAAAACCCTAATTCCACCGCCGTAACTTTCTGTATCCACGAGATCCCATTTTGGGGCCTGTTACGGAGCTCCGCCGGAGGGGGCATCGATCACGGAGGGCTTCTACATCAACACCATAACCCCTCCGATGAAGTGTGAGTAGTTTACCTCAGACCTTCGGGTCCATAGTTATTAGCTAGATGGCTTCTTCTCTCTTTTTGGATCTCAATACAAAGTTCTCCCCCTCTCTTGTGGAGATCTATCGATGTAATCTTCTTTTGCGGTGTGTTTGTTGAGACCGATGAATTGTGGGTTTATGATCAAGTTTATCTATGAACAATATTTGAATCTTCTCTGAATTCTTTTATGTATGATTGGTTATCTTTATAAGTCTCTTCGAATTATCAGTTTGGTTTGGCCTACTAAATTGATCTTTCTTGCAACGGGAGAAGTGCTTAGATTTGGGTTCAATCTTGCGGTATCCTTTCACAGTGACAGTAGGGGCAGCCAGGCATGTATTGTATTGTTCCCATCGCGGATAACAAGATGGGGTTTATATCATATTGCATGAGTTTATCCCTCTATATCATGTCATCTTGCTTAAAGCGTTACTCTGTCCTCTTGAACTTAATACTCTAGATGAATGCTGGATAGCGGTCGATGTGTGGAGTAATAGTAGTAGATGCAGGCAGGAGTCGGTCTACTTTTCTCGGACGTGATGCCTATATACATGATCATACCTAGATATTCTCGTAACTATGCTCAATTCTGTAAATTGCTCAACTGTAATTTGTTTACCCACCGTGAATACTTATGCTCTTGAGAGAAGCCACTAGTGAAACCTATGGCCCCCGGGTCTATCTTCCATCATATTAATCTTCCAACACTTAGTTATTTTTATTGCCTTTTATTTTACTTTGCATCTTTATCATAAAAAATACCAAAAAATTTATCTTATCATATCTATCAGATCTCACTCTCGTAAGTGACTGTGTAGGGATTGGCAACCCCTTATCGCGTTGGTTGCGAGGATTTATTTGTTTGTGTAGGTGCGAAGGACTCATGTGTGGCCTCCTACTGGATTGATACCTTGGTTCTCAAAAACTAAGGGAAATACTTAAGCTACTTTGCTGCATCACCCTTTCCTCTTCAAGGGAAAACCAATGCAGTGCTCAAGAGGTAGCAAGAAGGATTTTTGGCACCGTTGCCGGGGAGGCTTACGCAAGGTCAAGTCAAGATTTGGACTCTCGACAACAAGCCATTTCTGGCGCATTGCCGGGGAGGTCTACGCAAAAGTCAACACACCAAGTACCCATCACAAACCCTTATCTACCGCATTACATTATTTGCCATTTGCCTCTCATTTTCCTCTCCCCCACTTCACCCTTGCCGTTTTATTCGCCCTCTCTCTCTCTCCGTCCTTCCTCTCTTTCTCTATTTGCCTCTTTTTGCCCTTCTCTCGTTTGCTCGTGTGTTGGATTGCTTGCTTGTCATTATGGCTAGTCCCCTATCTTCTCCGTTGTCTCCCGAAAATGAAGTTCTTAATTTTAAGCAAAGGGAAGGAGAAAACCTAAAAGACGCTTTGTATAGAATTTGCAATGCTCAAAATAGATCTACCAGGAAGCAATCTACTTCTATTATTCCCCGCAATTTTTATGTAGGTGCTATTCCTTGGCACAGATATGTCCTTGATACCATTGCCGGAGGGAATTTCTTGGGTAGCCACACTTTCGATTCCTATAATGTTATGATAGATTTGTTTGGCTCACCCCCTCTTTTGGTTAATGGAACTATGTTAACTTTGGGGCATGTAATGCAAAAACATGAAATTATTGGAAATAAAGTTGCTAACGTTGAGTTAATTGAAAATTTCGATAAAAAGATCCACAACCAAATTGCCCAATATGGATCTAAAGTAGGAGTAACTTTGAAAAATATTAAAGAGAAGGAACCTATAGTTAATGAAAGAATAAATCATGATTCCACTAGAATCGATAAACTTGAGGGTATCATTACCAACTTGGGAACCGCTTTTTTCTTCCGTAAAGAATACTCCAAGTCCTCCAACTAAAATTGCCAAGCTAATGTATGTTCCTAAAAATAAGGGTGAATCCTCTAGCAAAGAAACTGCGGATCTCAAATCTATAAGTATTCATCCTAATCTTTTTGCTATCATTAAGGAACCATTTTCTACTAATGATTTTTTCGATCTTGTGCCTAGAAGTTTGATTATTGATAAAAGCAAAGAAACTCCTAATGGTGATAGATGTCTCATTAAAGAATTACCAACTAAAGATACCTAGATCTATCATTGCTTTTATGCCTGGCTAGGGGCGTTAAACAATAGCGCTTGTTGGGAGGCAACCCAATTTTATTTTTATTCCTTACTTTTTGCTCCTATTTATTAATAAATAATTTATCTAGCCTCTTTTTTGTTTGTGTTTTTTGTGTTTAATTATTGTTTGTGCCAAGTAGAACCGTTGGGAAGACTTGGGGAAAGTCTTTTTAATCTTGCTGTAAAAAACAGAAACTTTAGCGCTCACGAGAATTGCTGCCATTTTTATTTGGAAAGTGCTATTTAGTTAATTATTTTTGCAGATGATTAATAGATAAATTCCTCACATCCAGTGATTTATTTTAGAATTTTTGGGGTTCCAGATCTTGCGTTAGCTACAGATTACTACAGACTGTTCTGTTTTTGACAGATTCTGTTTTTCGTGTGTTGTTTGCTTATTTTAATGAATCTATGGCTAGTAAAATAGTTTATAAACCATAGAGAAGTTGGAATACAGTAGGTTTAACACCAATATAAATAAAGAATGAGTTCATTACAGTACCTTGAAGTGGTGTTTTGTTTTCTTTCGCTAACGGAGCTCACGAGATTTTCTACTTTAAGTTTTGTGTTGTGAAGTTTTCATGTTTTGGGTGAAAGATTTGATGGATTATGGAACAAGGAGTGGCAAGAGCCTAATCTTGGGGATGCCCATGGCACCCCAATATAATATAAGGACACCTAAAATCCAAAGCTTGGGGATGCCCCAGAAGGCATCCCCTCTTTCGTCTACTTCCATCGGTAACTTTACTTGGAGCTATAATTTTATTCACCACATGATATGTGTTTTGATTGGAGCGTCTTGTATGATTTGAGACTTTGATTTTTAGTTTACCACAATCATCCTTGCTGTACACACCTTTTGAGAGAGACACACATGATTCGGAAATTGTTAGAATACTCTATGTGCTTCACTTATATCTTTTGAGTTATATAGTTTTTGCTCTAGTGCTTCACTTATATCTTTTAGAGCACGTCGGTGGATTTGTTTTACAGAAACTATTGTTCTCTCATGCTTCACTTAGATTATTTTGAGAGTCCTACAAAACAGCATGGTAATTTGCTTTAATTATATTAGGCATTCATGATTAATAAAAAAAATTCTTATGAGTGTGTTGAATACTATGAGAAGTTTGATACTTGATAATTGTTTTGAGATATGGAGATGGTAATATTACAGTCATGCTTGTTGAGTAGTTGTGAATTTGAGAAATACTTGTGTTAAAGTTTGTGATTCCCGTAGCATGCACGTATGGTGAACCGTTATCTCATGAAGTCGGAGCATGATTTATTTATTGATTGTCTTCCTTATGAGTGGCGGTCGGGGACGAGCGATGGCCTTTTCCTACCAATCTATCCCCCTAGGAGCATGCGCGTAATACTTTTGCTTTGATAACTTGTAGATTTTTGCAATAAGTATATGAGTTCTTTATGACTAAGGTTGAGTCCATGGATCATACGCACTTTTCTTCCTTCCACCATTGCTAGCCTCTCTAATACCGCGCACCTTTCGCCGGTATCATACACCCACCATATGCCTTCCTCAAAACAGCCACCATACCTACCTATCATGGCATTTCCATAGCCATTCCAAGATATATTGCCATGCAACTTTCCACCGTTCCGTTTACTATGACACGCTCCATCATTGTCATATTGCTTTGCATGATCATGTAGTTGACATTGTATTTGTGGCAAAGCCACCGTTCATAATTTTTTCATACATGTCACTCTTGATTCATTGCATATCTCGGTACACCGCCGGAGGCATTCACATAGAGTCATATTTTGTTCTAAGTATTGAGTTGTAATTGTTGAGTTGTAAGTAAAAAAAAGTGTGATGGTCATCATTTTTAGAGCATTGTCCCAAGTGAGGAAAGGATGATGGAGACTATGATTCCCCCACAAGTCGGGATGAGACTCCGGACGAAAAACAAAAAAATAAAAAAAAGGCCAAAGAAGCCCAAATATATAAAAAAGAGGCCATAAAAAGAAAAGTCCCAAATAAAAAAATATGAGAGAAAAAGAGAGAAGGGACAATGCTACTATCCTTTTACCACACTTGTGCTTCAAAGTAGCACCATGATTCACTTTCATATACTAGTGGGAATTTTTCATTATAGAACTTGGCTTGTATATTCCAATGATGGGCTTCCTCAAAATGCCCTAGGTCTTCGTGAGCAAGCGAGTTGGATGCACACCCACTTAGTTCCTTTTGTTGAGCTTTCATATACTTATAGCTCTAGTGCATCCGTTGCATGGCAATCCCTACTCACTCACATTGATATCTATTGATGGGCATCTCCATAGCCCATTGATACACCTAGTTGATGTGAGACTATCTTCCCTATTTTTTGTCTCTTCCACAACCACCATTCTATTCCACCTAAAGTGATATGTCCATGGCTCACGCTCATGTATTGCGTGAAGATTGAAAAAGTTTGAGAACACCAAAAGTATGAAACAATTGCTTGGCTTGTCATCGGGGTTGTGCATGATTTAAATACTTTGTGTGGTGAAGATAGAGCATAGCCATACTATATGATTTTGTAGGGATAACTTTCTTTGGCCATGTTATTTTGAAGAGACATAATTTATTAGTTAGTATGCTTGAAGTATTATTATTTCTATGTCAATATTGAACTTTTGTCTTGAATCTTTCGGATCTGAATATTCATACCACAATTAAGAAGAATTACATTGAAATTATGCCAAGTAGCATTCCACATCAAAAGTTATGTTTTTATCATTTACCTACTCGAGGACGAGCAGGAATTAAGCTTGGGGATGCTTGATACGTCTCCAACGTATCTATAATTTTTTATTGTTCCATGCTATATTATATTCTATTTTGGACATTATTGGGCTTTATTATATACTTTTATATTATTTCTGGGACTAACCTATTAACCGAAGGCCCGGCCCAGAATTGTTGTTTTTGCCTATTTTAGGGTTTCGCAGAAAAAGAATATCAAACGAAATCCAAACGAAATGAAACCTTCGGGAACGTGATTTTCTGAACGAACATGATCCAGAGGACTTGGACCCTATGTCAAGACATCAACCAGGAGGCCACGAGGTAGGGGCGCGCCTACCCCCCCCCCCCTAGGCGTGCCCTCCACCCTCGTGGGCCCCCTGTTGCTCCACTAACGTACTCCTTCCTCCTATATATACCGACGTACCCCCAAACTACCAGATACGGAGCCAAAACCCTAATTCCACCGTCGTAACTTTCTGTATCCACAAGATCCAATCTTGGGGCCTGTTCTAGAGCTCCACCGGAGGGGGCATCGATCACGGAGGGCTTCTACATCAACACCATAGCCCCTCCGATGAAGTGTGAGTAGTTTACCTCAGACCTTCGGGTCCATAGTTAGTAGCTAGATGGCTTCTTCTCTCTTTTTGGATCTCAATACAAAGTTCTCCCCCTCTCTTGTGGAGATCTATCGATGTAATCTTCTTTTGCGGTGTGTTTGTTGAGACCGATGAATTGTGGGTTTATGATCAAGTTTATCTATAAACAATATTTGAATCTTCTCTGAATTCTTTTATGTATGATTGGTTATCTTTGCAAGTCTCTTCGAATTATCAGTTTGGTTTGGCCTACTAGATTGATCTTTCTTGCAATGGGAGAAGTGTTTAGCTTTGGGTTCAATCTTGTTGTGTCCTTTCCCAGTGACAATAGGGGCAGCAAGGCACGTATTGTATTGTTGCCATCGAGGATAACAAGATGTGGTTTATATCATATTGCATGAGTTTATCCCTCTACATCATGTCATCTTGCTTAAAGCGTTACTCTGTTCTCTTGAACTTAAAACTCTAGATGCATGCTGGATAGCGGTCGATGTGTGGAGTAATAGTAGTAGATGCAGGCAGGAGTCGGTCTACTTGTCTCAGACATGATGCCTATATACATGATCATACCTAGATATTCTCATAACTATGCTCAATTCTGTCAATTGCTCAACTGTAATTTGTTTACCCACCGTGAATACTTATGCTCTTAAGAGAAGCCACTGGTGAAACCTATGGCCCTCGGGTCTATCTTCCATCATATTTGTAACATCCCAATTTTTATTAAATTTGGATGTTAATAGAATCATTCAATGCATATCATATTTCTTTGCATTTTGGAGTTTTTAAAATATTCAAATAATATTTTTCCACTCGAGAAAAACAAATGAGAGGGGATAAGATGACTTCCTCAAAATATAAAAGAGTGGGAAATTTTATTTTGAATATTATTTGAAGTTTTGGAGTTTATTGGTATTTATTTTATTTGCAAAAAGTGCATTAATTGCATTAGGAAATTATTTTCAAAATGTTCTGTGCTTAAGTAAATGTTCATTAGGTTCTAAATATTATATAGTTATTTTAGAAATTATTTTGGTGTTTTTAGTAATTCATTTGAATTAGTTATGGGCCACTTTAGTCTCCTGTTAAAAAACACGCACGCACTCAACCCCTGGACCAAAACCAGTTCGGCCCAGGGACGCGCGCGCTCAGTCAGCCGCGCCAGGCCAGCCAGCCCACCGGCCATTTCGGCCCAAGGCCGCCCGCGCGCCCGAAACCTCCCGCACCGGTCGACCGCCCGTAGCCTCCCTCGCTCACTACCGCCGCCGCCACTGACTGGTGGGCCCCGCTCCGCCTCATCTCCCCCAATCTCCCGCTTGCCCCGCTCGGATGAGCTCGCCGCCACGCTCCCGCAACCGTCGGGCGAGGCCCTCGCGGATAACGCTTATCCGCGGCACCCGCACGCTCTCCCCTCGCCTATAAATGCCCCAGCCTCCCCTCTTCCAAACCCGCCGTCTTGCTTCTCCCCACGCCTCCCATAGCCGCCGATGTCGCCGTTCGCATCTCGCCGGAGCCGTGCCGCTCCGTCGTCCTTTCCGTCGCCAGTAAGCCACTGTGGCCTCCACCTTCTTCGTCAAATGATTTCCCGCGGCAAGGCGCATCCGTTTGACATGGTTTTTTCCCCTAGGTCCCGTCGGAGCCGCCGCACCGTCGACGCCGGAGCCGCCAGAGCACTGAAGGCCGCTGTCTTCGCCCCGCCCCATCCCGACGCCGCCGACGCATGCCGACAGCACCTTCGCGACACCCTCGACGCGCCGCACCTCCCCGTCTTCTTCCCCGACGCCGAGGACCGCCGTAGCCGCTGCACCGCCACCGACCGATGCCGCGCCGCCGTCCTCTTCTTGTCGCCGACGTCGCCAGCCGTTGTAAGCCGCCGCACCTCCTCTGGTTCGTTAGATCTAAGGTCAACGGCTTAGATTAGATCGGTTTAGTTGTTTTTTAGTCGAACCGGTACGCGGTTAACCGCGGGTTTTATTTTTAAAATCGATCGGTTTTTGTTTAAGTTAGCCGCCGCCGTCGTTTTGCTTAAGGTCCGAACGTCCACTGTATAAGTTACGCGGTGAACACCTTTCGGCCAGTAGGAATCTGCCACGCGTCAGGGACCTATTTGCGATAGTTTTTCTTCACTGTTTAGTCCCTTTTATCACACATTAGTCCTTGAACTTAGATTAGCCATAACTTTTAAACCGTAGATCCAAACACGATGAAACCAGCGGCAAATTCTTCGTATTGTTTAGATCTATCCAGTGGTATACTTTTTGCAAACTTTTGTCATATTTAAATTTGAATTTATTCATATTCAAATTCGAACTTCAAATGGCCATATCTCCTAAACCATAGCTCCGATTAAGTTGATTCCTTTTGCATGCTATCACCGTAGCAAAACCCTATCACCTGGACCTTTGTCACAATAATTTTTCACACACTAGAATCCGCCATTTAATAATTTTACTAACCTGCATAGTATGCACTGTATTTCACATCACTCTTTGAACCATAGGCCTATGTTGTTTTGCACTTCGAATATTTCTGTAGTAGCTTAGTGTGTTGTATGTTCTTTTGGTTTTCCGAGACTTTTTACTATGCATGTTCTTTTGGTTCTCTGGAATGTTTGCTTACGTTTGTTTACCTTTCTTTGTGATAGATTGCTCGGAGTGCGAAGCAGAATATTATCAGTCTTTAGAATTCAACTAGCAGTACCAAGGCAAGTTGCATCTTGATCATGTTTCATTACCTATGTTTTTATTATGCACATAGTTCTTTGCGGTAGGACTACATGGTAGGAAACTGATACCGCATGTCTATGCTTTTCACCCAGTAGTTCATTAAGGTAGGTCTGAACGACATAACATTGTCGCCATCATTTTACATTATGTTTCTACACTAAGTAGACGTGAATTGGGGAGTGATCACTGTAAAGTTTGAGTGACAATGTAGTAAATAGGACCTAAGATAATTAATGAACTACCTGGGCGGAAACTTGTTGGAATGGTGGCGACGTACAGTGGGGCACGCATTGGAAATCCATGGTGGTGCACCACTAGTGGACAGTCCACTCAGGCTCAAAGAGATCAATCGTATTCCCATGTCTAGAAGCTTACGTGTGCAGCCACAAGCCAATATGAGCTCTGGCTTAGTTGAGTAGTTAGTGTGACCCCTTCCGGGATGGGCTAGCGGATGTAGAATGACGTAGGTGTACCGGCATATCCGGGGGTTAAGGGGGAACATTTTCGAAAGGCTATGTCTCGATCTTCCAATCATGGAGGTGGTCGAGTCTTGTGGGGAAAAGTGTGCAACCTCTGCAGAGTGTCAACCTAATCGATTAGCCGTGTCCCCGGTTACGGACAACTTGAGCATCTAGTAGTGGAAATGCCGGGAGATCTCCTCACCTTTAATTAAACAGTTGGGTTTTAAATGAAACTTGGGAACAGATGGAGTTGGATTTGCCAACTCATCCTATGCAAATGTGTAGTTGTAGAATAACATCTTTTCTAATAGGGAAAAACTAGCTTTATGAAAGAAACTAAACTTAGAGCTTTCCACCAGCCAAATTGCATGTACAAGTAGGTTCTTTACACTTATGATGTGACTAGTACATTCAATGTACTGACCTATATGGCTGCAACTTATCACATTGCAGATATATCCGACGAGGATTAAGGTGCGATAGGTCGATGTCCTACACTCAACCTTGCTCGTGGAGTTGGACTCATTTACTACTTTGCTTCCACAGTATTTGCTTATTGGCTCTATGCCCTATTTTTGTAATAAATGTATTGCTCCTGGACTATCGATGTAATAAAGAGATGTCTGTTATTTCTGTTATTTCATCGAGTACTATGTGTGCTAGCAAGTCGATCCAGGGACTAGCACGGTAAGCACAGAGACTTCAACTCTTACCGAGTCGGGTCGCTACAAGATGGTATCAGAGCACACGTTGACTGTAGGACGCGACCCCTAGAAATGGAGAAAAGACATAGGATAAAAACTATATTTTTTATTTTCCATATATATCCTTTGGTCTCGTACCTTCTCTGCTTCAATACTAATTTATTCTCTCTTTCAAAATGTAGATGTCGTCCGCCCTTGTTGAGTTCGAGCAGCCCGATGAGACCATGCCCTTTGGAAGGCAGCTGGTGAAGATCACGAAGCACCTGAAGATTGGGCTTCCCACATTCACTGGAACCTTCACAGCCACCCTGCCCGAGGAGACACGTTGGAGGATCGATGCTCATTTCCCCGAACGCATCCTCGGAAACCGCACCAAGCCCATTGATTTCCATGCGGATACTACAACATGGGGCTTGGGCAGGGGTATCGCTGCTCACATTGCTCTCGGGTGCATTCGGGGGGTGTATGACGAAGACCTCAAGAGGACCTCCTTCGTGATGTACGGACGCCGCGACGCAAATGGAGATGTGGTGCGTACCCTGGAGGACGAGACGATAGCATCCCATATCTAGGACATGGAGGAGCACATTCGCATGATGGAGCTGGAGCTGTCCGACAACATGGTTGTCATCAAGAACCTCATGACCCGCAAGGCCGAGCTAGAGGAGGAGCTCCAGGACGCTCGCATCGAGCACGAGGGAGAGCTGGACGCACTGCAGGAGAAGATCGACGACCTGAAGCTTGAGCTTGAGGAGGCCGAGGAGAAGCTGGATGCGGGAGAAAACATCTAGGAGGATCACTCGTATGGTGCCTATGTCAGCCAGGAGAGGGACCAGAATGATGAGCTCAGAGATGACGACATGGAGAGCGATGCAAGGACACCCGATGTCGACATGGTTGACTGGTCCTCATCTGATGAGAGTTAGATTTTATACCACCATGAGAGCTTAGAAATTCGATTTCGTTATCCGATTAGTTTTATTTCATTTGTAAGACCTTGTCAAATCTTGTGACATGGCTTACCTTAGGTTTGATTATTCATGTGAACCTCTTTGTTTGAAATTGAATTGGAGTGATTTGAAGTTTTATTGCTATCATGTGCATATGGGTAGTGTGATTTTACTCACTAGGCCTTGTTCTATTCTAACTCCTCATCCACTCTGAAACCCATCAGATGCCTCCAAGACGTGACCCCGGATTCAACTTTCCGCTGGAGCTCACGCAATTGATCCAACAGCAGAATGCTCTTATGTAGATGCTCATTCAGAACCAGAACCAGAACCAGAACTAGAACAACAACAACAACCCACCGCCGCCGCCCCCAGTTGACAGTCTTACCTGTTTTCTGAGGCTGAACCCACCCATGTTCTCCAGCAGCACAGAGCCGGTCGTCGCAGATGATTGGCTCCGCAAGATAGGAAGGGAGCTGGCCACTGTAGGATGCAATGATGCCGAGATGGTGAAGTTTGCCGCCCATCAGCTGGATGGCCCGACCGCTGCTTGGTGGGAGAACTACACCACCACATACCCCTTGGAGAATGTGACTTGGACTCAGTTCCAACAGGCGTTCCACACTGCTCATGTCTTAGCTGGAGCCATGAGTCTGAAGAAGGAGTTACGCAGCCTGCGCCAGGGAGGACGCACGGTATCTCAGTATGTTGATGAGTTCAGTAAGTTGGCTCGCTATGCCCCAGAGGACGTGGCCACTGATGTAGCCAAGCAGGAGAAGTTTCTGGAGGGACTGAACGATGAGTTGGGAGTTCAATTGACTGTGGCGACCTTTGCGAAATATCAGGAGCTGGTTGATAAGGCTACCATTCTCGAAGGCAAGCACCAACAGATGGAGAATCGTAAGAGGAAGTACGATCATGGGAAGTATTACTCTGGAGTTCAACAGAAACCC
The DNA here is from genome assembly GCF_003073215.2 of Triticum urartu. Classification (NCBI taxonomy): domain Eukaryota; kingdom Viridiplantae; phylum Streptophyta; class Magnoliopsida; order Poales; family Poaceae; genus Triticum; species Triticum urartu. The sequence goes on from NC_053024.1 coordinate 327,361,323, forward strand.
CGCTACAGCCCGTACTGAGGAAGTTCTGGATCAGGCACTAGCAAGTTTGGAGGGAATCATCATAACCATGGAGGCCACATTCATCATGGAGGAAATGGACACAACCACCATGGTCACAAGCAGGGCAATGGCAATGGAGGAAATGGCAATTAGCAGCATTTCAACTCTTCCACACCGATGAAGAAGGACCTGAGTCACATCACCTACTTCAAGTGCAAGAAGACAGGTCACTACTCCAATGAGTGTCCTGAGGCACAGAATGGAAATGGAAATGGCAATGGGAATTCTGGAGGAAATAAGCCCAATCCTTTCACTAAGGGACATGTGAATCATGTCAATGTGGAAGAGGTTTATGAGCAGCCTGACGCAGTGATTAGTAAGTTCTTGGTTAATTCATTTCCAGCACTCATTCTTTTTGACACTGGTGCATCGCATTCATTCATATCAAGGGGATTTGTGGATAAACATAAGTTGCCTACCATAGCTCTTAAGTCACCCATTCTAGTGAGTTCCCAAGGAGCCGAGTCTATGGCTAGTCAGGGATGTTTCCAATTGCCTTTGAACATAGGGGGACATGTTTTTCCCACAGATATGATTATACTAGAGTCGCAAGGGTTGGATGTAATCCTAGGAATGGATTGGATTTCCAAGTATGAGGGAAACATTGATTGTGCTAGTAGATCGATTTTTCTCACCACCCTAGAGAAGAAGAGGGTCAAGTATGTATCTAGGCTTAAGCCTAAGAGGACTCAGGTGAACTCTCTTACGGGAGTTGTCCAAGAAGAAGTACCAGTGGTGAAGGATTATCCCGATGTATTTCCGGATGAGTTACCGGGTATGCCGCCAGATCGGGAGATTGAGTTTTTGATTGAGTTGCTGCCAGGCACAAGACCTATCTCCAAGAGGCCGTATCGAATGCCTGCTAATGATTTGGAGGAAGTCAAGAAACATATTAAGGAGTTGCTAGAGAAAGGGTATATTCGCCCGAGTTCATCACCTTGGGGAGCCCCGGTACTCTTAGTGGAGAAGAAGGATGGAACCTTGAGAATATGTGTGGATTACCGCTCTTTGAACAAGGTGACCATGAAGAACAAGTATCCCCTACCGATGATCAACGACTTGTTTGACCAGCTAGAAGGAGCTAGTGTTTTCTCCAAGATCGATCTTCGATCGGGTTATCACCAATTGAAGATCCGTGAGAAGGATATACCCAAGACAGCTTTTACCACAAGGTATGGGCTCTATGAGTATACAGTCTTGTCCTTTGGTTTGACTAATGCCCCTGCCTATTTTATGAACATGATGAACAAAGTATTCATGGAGTTCTTGGATAAGTTTGTTGTGGTATTCATTGATGACATATTGGTTTACTCCAAGAATGAGGAGGAACACGCTGAACATCTGCGCTTAGTTTTGGAGAAGCTCAGAGAACATCAACTTTATGCCAAGTTCAGCAAGTGTGAGTTTTGGCTCAAGGAAGTCGGATTTCTTGGACATGTAGTGTCAGGTGAAGGGATTGCAGTGGACCCTACCAAGGTAGAGTCAGTCACAGAATGGAATGCACCCACCACAGTTGGCGAGATTCGTAGTTTCCTTGGACTTCCAGGATATTATCGGAGATTTATTGAAAATTTCTCCAAGATTGCAAGGCTCATGACAACGTTGTTGAAAAAGGACACCAAGTTCGTTTGGACTGAAGAGTGTGAAGCCAGCTTTCAAGAGTTGAAGAAGCGTTTGGTTACAGCCCAAGTGTTAATCCTGTCTGACGTACACAAGGACTTTCAGGTGTATTGTGATGCTTCACGTCAGGGACTTGGAGGTGTTCTTATGCAAGAGGGAAAGGTTGTATCTTATGCTTCACGGCAGCTTCGACCTCATGAGTTGAACTATGCCACGCATGATTTGGAGTTGGCAGCTGTAGTGCATGCACTCAAGACATGGAGACACTATCTTATTGGGAATCGTTGTGATGTTTACACGGATCACAAGAGTTTGAAGTATATCTTCACGCAGAAGGAGTTGAATCTCAGGCAAAGGAGATGGTTGGAACTTATAGAGGATTATGACATGAGTCTGCATTATCATCCAGGAAAAGCAAATGTTGTGGCAGATGCTTTGAGCCGTAAGAGTTATGTTAATACCCTTACAGCGGGAGGTTTACCTCAGGAGTTATGTGACGAGCTTAGACACCTGCAGTTGGAAATAGTTCCCAAAGGTTATCTTGTCGCACTCAAGGTATAGTCCACCTTGTTGGGAAGAATCAGAGAAGCCCGGAAGTTGGACCAAGGTATTGTTGAGATCAAAGAAATGATGAGCAAAGGGAAAGCAGAAGGATTCCGTGAGGATGAACATGGAACCATGTGGTTTGAGCAACGGATTTGTGTACCCAATGACCCGGAGATCAGGAAGTTGATTCTTCAGGAGGCTCATGACTCACCATATTCGATACATCCAGGCAACACCAAGATGTATTTGGACTTGAAGGAAAGTTTTTGGTGGGCCGGTATGAAGAGAGAAATTGCCGAGTATGTGGCAATATGTGATGTATATCAGAGAGTAATGGCAGAACATCAGAAACCAGCAAGATTACTTCTGCCATTGCTGATACCTGATTGGAAATGGGATAAAGTTGGTATGGACTTTATCACGGGGTTACCCAGGACCCGTTCAGGTTATGATTCCATTTGGGTGATAGTTGATCGTTTGACCAAGGTTGCTCACTTCATTCCAGTGAAGACCACCTATACAAGTGCTAAGCTGGCAAAGATATGTATGACCAGGATTTTATGTCTACATGGAGTTCCAAGGATCATCGTATCAGATAGAGGAACACAGTTTACCTCAAAGTTTTGGAAATAGTTCCACGAAACTTTGGGTACCGGGCTAGAGTTCAGTATAGCCTTCCATCCACAGACTGATGGGCAGACAGAGAGAGTCAATCAGATTCTAGAGGACATGTTGAGAGCTTGTGCGCTAGACTATGGGTCTAGTTCGGATGATAAATTACACTACGCAGAGTTCTCGTACAACAACAGCTACCAAGCCAGTTTGCAGATGGCCCCTTTCGAGGCATTGTATGGAAGGAAATGCAGGACACCTTTGATGTGGAATGGAGTTGGAGATCGCAAATTGTTTGGACCTGATTTGATCAGGGTTTCTGAGGAGAAGGTCAACTTGATTCGTGACAGACTTAAGATAGCCCAGTCAAGGCAGAAAATCTATGCTGATGCTAAACGCAAGGAAGTGATCTATGAAGTGGGACATCGAGCATATCTTCAAGTGTCTCAACTTCGAGGTATTAAGAGGTTTGGAGTCAAAGGAAAGTTAGCACCATGATTTGTGGGACCATACAAAGTTCTAGAACATAAAGGAGAGGTTGCATACCAGTTGGAATTACCAGAGGCTTTGTCGGGAGTTCATGATGTGTTTCATGTTTCCTAGCTGAAGAAGTGTCATGCAGAGATGGCGGACATTCCTTTGAGAGATACAGTGCCACTGGAGGCAATTTAGTTGGAGAATGATCTGACTTATGAGGAGAAGACTATTAAGATTCTTGAGACTGCAGAGAGAATCACTCGTACCAAGATCATCAAGTTCTGCAAGGTTCAGTGGAGTCACTACACCGAGGAGGAAGCTACTTGGGAACGAGAAGAAGATCTTAGACAGGACCATCCACACATTTTTGCTGGCCAACCCGAATCTCGAGGATGAGATTCATCTTAAGGGGGGTAGGTTTCTAACATCTCAATTTTTATTAAATTTGGATGTTAATAGAATCATTCAATGCATATCATATTTCTTTGCATTTTGGAGTTTTTAAAATATTCAAATAATATTTTTCCACTCGAGAAAAACAAATGAGAGGGGATAAGATGACTTCCTCAAAATATAAAAGAGTGGGAAATTTTATTTTGAATATTATTTGAAGTTTTGGAGTTTATTGGTATTTATTTTATTTGCAAAAAGTGGATTAATTGCATTAGGAAATTATTTTCAAAATGTTCTGTGCTTAAGTAAATGTTCATTAGGTTCTAAATATTATATAGTTATTTTAGAAATTATTTTGGTGTTTTTAGTAATTCATTTTAATTAGTTATGGGCCACTTTAGTCTCCTATTAAAAAAACACGCACGCACTCAACCGCGTGGACTGAAACCAGTTCGGCCCAGGGATGCGCGCGCTTAGTCAGCCGTGCCAGGCCAGCCAGCCCACAGGCCATTTCGGCCAACGGCCGCCCGCGCGCCCGAAACCTCCCGCACCGGTCGACCGCCCGCAGCCTCCCTCGCTCACTACCGCCGCCGCCACTGACTGGTGGTCCCCGCTCCACCTCATCTCCCCCAACCTCTCGCTTGCCCCACTCGGATGAGCTCGCCGCGCAACCGCCGGGTGAGGCCCTCGCAGATAACGCTTATCCGCGGCACCCGCACGCTCTCCCCTCGCCTATAAATGCCCCGGCCACCCCTCTTCCAAACCCGCCGTCTTGCTTCTCCCCACGCCGCCCATAGCCGCCGCTGTCGCTGTTCGCATCTTGCCGGAGCCGCGCCGCTCCATCATCCTTTCCGTCGCCAGTATGCCACCGTGGCCTCCACCTTCTTCGTCAAATGATTTCCCGCGACAAGGCGCATCCGTTTGACATGGTTTTTGCCCCTAGGTCCCATCGGAGCCGCCGCACCGTCGACGCCGGAGCCGCCGGACCACCGAAGGCCGCCGTCTTCGTCCCGCCCCGTCCGGACGCCGCCGACGCATGCAGACACCACCTTCGCGATGCCCTCGACACGCCGCGCCTCCCCGTCTTCTTCCCCGATGCCGAGGACCGCCGTAGCCGCTGCCCCGCCACCGACCGACGCCGCGCCGCAGTCCTCTGCTCGTCGCCGACGTCGCCAGCCGCTGTAAGCTGCCGCACCTCCTCTGGTTCATTAGATAGAAGGTCAATGGCTTAGGTTAGATCGGTTTAGTTGTTTTTTTAGTTGAACCGATACGCGGTTAACCGCGGGTTTTATTTTTAAAACCGATCGGTTTTTGTATAAGTTAGCCGCCGCCGTCGTTTTGCTTAAGGTCCGAATGTCCGCTGTATAAGCTATGCGGCGAACACCTTTCGGCCAGTAGGAATCTGCCACGCGTCAGGGACCTATTTGCGATAGTTTTTCTTCACTGTTTAGTCCCTTTTATCACACATTAGTCCTTGAACTTAGATTAGCCATAAATTTTAAACCGTAGATCCAAACACGATGAAACCAGCGGCAAATTCTTCGTATTTTTTAGATCTATCCAGTGGTATACTTTTTCCAAACTTTTGTCATATTTAAATTTGAATTTATCCATATTCAAATTCGAACTTCAAATGGCCATATCTCCTAAACCATAGCTCCGATTAAGTTGATTCCTTTTGCATGCTATCACCGTAGCAAAACCCTATCACCTGGACCTTTGTCACAATAATTTTTCACACAGTAGAATCTGCCCTTTAATAATTTTACTAACATGCATACTATGCACTCTATTTCACATCACTCTTTGAACCATAGGCCTATCTTGTTTTGCACTTAGAATATTTTTGTAGTAGCTTAGTGTGTTGTATGTTCTTTTGGTCTTCCGAGACTTTTTGCTGTGCATGTTCTTTTGGTTCTTTGGAATGTTTGTTTACCTTTCTTTGCGATAGATTGCCCGGAGTGCGAAGCAGAATATTATCAGTCTTTAGAATTCAACCAACAGTACCAAGGCAAGTTGCATCTTGATCATGTTTCATTACCTATGTTTTTATTATGCACTTAGTTCTTTGCGGTAGGACTGCATGGTAGGAAACTGATGTCGCGTGTCTATGCTTTTCACCCAGTAGTTCATTGAGGTAGGTCTGAACCATATAACATTGTCGCCATCGTTTTACATTATGTTGCTACGCTAAGTAGACGTGGATTGGGGAGTGATCACTGTAAAGTTTGAGTGACAATGTAGTAAATAGCACCTAAGATAATTAATGAACTACCTGGGAGGAAACTTGTTGGAATGGTGGCGAAGTACAGTGGGGCACGCATGGGAAATCCATGGTGGTGCACCACTAGTGGACCGTCCGCTCAGGCTCAAAGAGATCAATCGTATTCCCATGTCTAGAAGCTAACGTGTGCAGCCACAAGCCAATATGGGCTCTGGCTTAGTTGAGTAGTTAGTGTGACTCCTTCCGGGATGGGCTAGCAGATGTAGAATGATGTAGGTGTACCGGCCTATCTGTGGTTAAGGGGGAACATTTTCGAAAGGCTATGTCTCGATCTTACGATCATGGAGGTGGTCGAGTATTGTGGGGAAAAGTGCGCAACCTCTGCAGAGTGTCAACTTAATCAATTAGCCGTGTCCCCAGTTACGGACAACTTGAGCACCTAGTAGTGGAAATGTCGGGAGATCTCCTCACCTTTAATTAAACAGTTGGGTTTTAAATGAAACTTGGGAACGGATGGAGTTGGGTTTGCCAACTCATCCTATGCAAATGTGTAGTAGTAGAATAACATCTTTTCTAATAGGGAAAAACTAGCTTTATGAAAGAAACTAAACTTAGAGCTTTCCACCAGCCAAATTGCATGTACAAGTAGGTTCTTTACTCTTATGATGTGACTTGCCAGTACATTCAATGTACTGACCTATATGGCTGCAACTTATCACGTTGCAGATATATCCGACGAGGATTAAGGTGCGATAGGTCGATGTCCTACACTCAACCTTGCTCGTGGAGTTGGACTCATTTACTACTTGGCTTCCGCAGTATTTGCTTATTGGCTCTATGCCCTATTTTTGTAATAAATGTATTGCTCCTGGACTATTGATGTAATAAAGAGATGTGAGTTATTTTTGTTATTTCATCGAGTACTGTGTGTGCTAGCAAGTCGATCCAGGGACTAGCACGGTAAGCACAGAGACTTCGACTCTTACCGAGTCGGGTCGCTACAATATTAATCTTCCAACACTTAGTTATTTTTATTGCCTTTTATTTTACTTTGCATCTTTATCATAAAAAATACCAAAAATATTACCTTATCATATCTATCAGATCTCACTCTCGTAAGTGACCGTGTAGGGATTGACAACCCCTTATCGCGTTGGTTCCAAGGATTTATTTGTTTGTGTAGGTGCGAGGGACTCGTGTGTGGCCTCCTACTAGATTGATACCTTGGTTCTCAAAAACGGAGGGAAATACTTATGCTACTTTGCTGCATCACCCTTTCCACTTCAAGGGAAAACCAACGCAGTGCTCAAGAGGTAGCAATCCACCTCGGTCATATCGTTGCAGTGCTTAGGCGAAGCCCTGCGTCGGTAACTTCGTCATCATAGTCATCATGTTGTCGTGCTGACGAAGCTCTCCCCCGACAATCAGTTGGATCTAGAGTTCGTGGGACGTCACCGAGCTGAACATGTGCAGATCGCAGAGGTGCCATACTTTCGGTGCTAGGATCGGTCGGATCGTGAAAACGTACGACTACATCAACCGCGTTGTCATGACGCTTTCACTTACGGTCTACGAGGGTACGTGGACAACACTCTTCCCTCTCGTTGCTATGCATCACCTAGATAGATCTTGCGGGTGCATAGGAAAAATTTGAAATTGGTGTGTTCCCCAATAGGTCGCGCACCCTAGTACTCAGCCTGCCATCGACGTCGTCCTACCTGATCTAAGGTGCGAACTAGAGGAGAAGCCGGAGCACCCTCATCCTTAGCCCGCCATCGGTGTCGTCTGGCTCAATCTGATTTGGGCTTGTTCTCGTTGTAAGGTATGGTGTCGGTGTCAAAACCGGCGGATCTCGGGTAGGGGGTCCCGAACTATGCGTCTAAGGCGGATGGTAACAGTAGGCAGGGGACACGATGTTTTACCCAGGTTCGGGCCCTCCTGATGGAGGTAAAACCCTACGTCCTGCTTGATTATTCTTGATAATATGAGTAGTACAAGAGTTGATCTACCACGAGATCGGAGAGGCTAAACCCTAGAAGCTAGCCTATGGTATGATTGTCTGTTGTCCTACGGACTAAAATCCTCCGGTTTATATAGACACCGGAGGGGGCTAGGATTACACAAGGTCGGTTCCAAAGGAGGAGATATACATATCCGTATTGCCTAGCTTGCCTTCCATGCCAAGTAGAGTCCCATCCGGACACGGGACGAAGTCCTCAATCTTGTATCTTCATAGTCCATCAGTCCGGCCAAAGGATATAATCCAGCTGTCCGGATACCCCCTAATCTAGGACTCCCTCACTAGCTCCCGAACGAGGCTTCAATGACGATGAGTCTGGCGCGCAGTGTTGTTTTCGGCATTGCAAGGCGGGTTCTTCTCCAAATTTTGAACGTTTGTTAAGCAGTGTCTGGCCCCAGAAATGTTAGACCTCTTGGCTTCTGCGCCCAATAAGGGCTATCTCCCACGCGTCGAATGAATACGAGGCGCCAGGGCATTTTTACATTCGCCCCCCTAGCCAGATAAATAAATTGTCTATTAAAGGGATGGGGATTCTTAGATCCAATCCATATCATCCTCCCCCAGCGAGAATTCATCGGAACGCGCTTCGGAAAAATCCACTCCAACATGGCCGACCTCCGCAGCTCCTCCTCCCGCCCCGTAGCCCTAAGCCCGGTGATTGGGAGAGGTGTTCAGTCCCACACAGTCGATTAGTCGAGCTGCAGACTAAGGGATTTCTCCCTCCAACGTATATGGTTCCCGTCCCAGCCGGGCTCGCCACCTACAATGGTGGGGAGCAAGCGGAGAGCTTCCCCAGCCCCTCTATGGGGGAGCGGGTATGCCTTGTTCCTTATTTATTAAGGGGACTCGGATTTCCAATTCATCCATTCCTCCGCGGGCTCCTGGAGTTTTACGGCCTCCAACTGCATAATTTCACCCTTGCTTCCATATTACACATCACCGACTATGTTGCCCTTTGCGAGTTATTCCTGGGCTGCGAGGCTCATTTCGAGCTGTGGAAAAGGTTATTTTGCCTCGTCCCTCGCACACGGAAGGGGTCACTTTATCAAGTGGGCAGAGCCGAAATATGGCGCATCGCCGAAACCGGATACCTGTCCGGTACTTCGAAGAAGACGTCCGAAGACTGGCCTTCGGAATGGTTTTATATGGAGGACGTCCCCCTTTCGGACCCTGTTCGGCGGGGTCTTCCTGAGTTCAACAATGCACCTATAAAGAAACGCCGAAGTTGGCGCCCACGGAGCCCCCGGGAGGAAGACAATGGAGAAGTCCTTTACCTGATGAACCGTATTAAAGCATTGGCTCAATCAGGATTGACAGTAATCGAGGTTATGTCAATATGCATAATGCGGGGAGTGCAGCCACTTCAATATCGAGGGCACCCCCTATGGTGTTTTAACAGGGAAGACGATGCCACCCGTTGCGGGCGTAAGGGTCCGGACAACGCTGCCGCTTTAGCAAAAATTCCGTCCGAGTTGTTCAAGGGAGAGGAAGAGGAGTTTGTCCGCATCAAGCCACGGGATGGATTCTCTATGTACAACCCTCCAAGCTGGGTGAGTTATATCTCCCTACTCCCATTCTTCCTGCATTCTTTGTCGTAGGTATTCACCTTGCCATTGTGCGGCAGGAACTGCGAAAAGCCATAAGAGAGGTCAACAGCCCATCCCCACAACTAGAGGACCCTGACCGGGCCCTTGGTCCCGGACTCAAAGAAGATCCAGACATATTCGTGGAGCTGATAGACCGGCAGTTCTATCAATTAAGCTATGATGATGCCATGGTGGCCATTACGGCTGACTATCCCGGACTGCTTCCTGCGTCGCACGTAAGAAAAACCAAAAATCCCAACTCCAAAAACTAGGATCCCCTTTTAGACACTTCACCTACCATATACATATGGTGTTTTACAGGGAAGGCCTTCGGGACGCCGTGCCGAACCCGCAGCAACTCGCCAACAAGAGGCACCGAGGCCGGGCAGGCTAAAAAGGAAGGCGGTCAGGATGGAGACGTCGGCGCAGAGGTATGACAAAAAACCCGCTCCTTGGTTGTTGTCTTTCTCAAAACATAATGACGTCCATGTTTCTTTAACAGAAAAAACGCTTGCCGGAATGTGTCCGGTGAGGCTGCCTATCATGCTTCCACCAGTCGGGCTCCAGGACCGGACATAGAGGCAGAAGCCGACATGGGTCAGACGCCGAATACTCCTCCTACAGAGGATGCGGATAGACTATCCGCTAAAAATTCAGAAGTGGAGAGTGCCATGAATCATAGGCGTCGTCGAGCCGTACTCTATGACGCTTGCTTCTCCCCAGAGGCATTTGATGCCTTCAATTCTGGAGACGCGTACCTCCGTGCTGCTTAAAATGGCCTAGCTAGAGCCACGGACCAGTATGTAAGGGATGTACGGGTAAGAAAATCTGACGATTATATGTATCAGTAGCCCCTGAGACTTGAAACAGTTAGCAGAACTGATTTAAGGATCATCTATTGTGGAGGTTCTTACAGATAAAAATACTCGACTGTCACAGGAGATGGAGGAATGCAAGACCCAACTTCGGGCCGCCGTTGCCGCATTGAAGGAACCTAAAAAGTCCCCAGCAGGTAACATTTGTTTCAAAGAATGATAGGTACCATATAGCATGTGGCGTGGCTGCAGATCTAACAATAGATATTGCCGATGAATCCGGAGAGAATCCGGAGGACCAGCATGTCGTACGACAGCTAAAGGCTGGCGAACGCGTGCTGACTGAGGTCAGGCGGGAGAAAAACAATCTCCAAGACGCCAATACCAAGCTAAGCATGGAACTGAAAGATGTTCGAGCCCAGCTTGCGGACTCCGAGAAGGAGAATAAGTGGCTTCGACGCAGCATTTTCAGTAAGTGCTTGAACGAACCCTTAAAAAGGGGTTGGCGGAGAAGCCGGCTAACAGAGTTATGTCTGCAGGTATGCTGACGGGTCGTCCCACAGAGGAGATGCCCGAGTCTGCGGGTGATCTTCTATTCGAGCTCTCACAACTGCACGAACAAGTTCAGCAGGTGACGCAAGGTGTTGCCCAGGCCTTGTGGCCAGCCGTCTCCCTGCCAGAAGGCATTGCAGAGCTTGCGGAGAAGCTCAAGGGAGCACGGTGGCGCTTCCAATTATGGAAGATATCGGCCTGCCGTCAAGGTGCCAGGGAAGCCTGGGCCATGGTGAAGACGCGGTATACCAAGACTGACCCGAACCACATGGCCGAGGTCGGACCTGTGGGGCCCGATGGGAAAGAGATCCCCGTTAGCTTAGTGTATGGGCAAGTAGAATTAGCCGCAAAGTATTCCCAACAGGATTGTAGGCTAGACCGCCTGTTGGATGGTATAGAAGAGGAATTTAGTCACTCTACATGACTATGTAATTAAAGTGACATGTATAATGCCTTCTAGCCGGATTGTAGATCATTTGTCATGGCGGACCTTTTCGCTTCAACCTCGGGACCCGGTAGTCCGGAGTGTGTCCGAATACCCGCTCAGTTATATAAGAACCGGGGTATGCGTGGAGACCAGGCGTAGGGGTCATTAGTGCTTGAACAGACAAGTGCCCAACTAGTTATGTTATATTACATGGGTAGTAAGAAACATCTTCCAGGGAGAATAGTTCCGTTAGGGGTTCCTTTCCCTGGGTACGCATGCCCTAAAGTGCATGTCCGGACTGCGAGCGGAGACGCAGGCAAAAACATCTGGGGGCATATATGGAAAATAAATAAAAATCATCTTTTGTTCGCTGACCAAATATTCCCTTAAGAACGCTAGCTTTCGGCTTCACCCAGTCTGAGGTACACATCCGGCTGACCCGGCAGTAACAATCGTAGAGGTGCTCCCCTTATGCCCTAGCCGAATTAACGGGAACGTAGGGCATAAATACAAGAGCCAGGCAACCAAGCTTGGCCAAAACTTAAGTCATATCGATGCATATAATGGCGAAGAAAAGGTACATGCGGAAGAATAACACATGTGCGGGGCATGAAGCCCAGATAGATAATTAAGCTTCTGTGTAAGAAGCCCCCAAGTATAAGGAGCGCGGTTAGCGCGTCTATAGTGTGCAAGCGAGGCACAAGTTGGCCCTTGAAGGCCTTGAGAAAGAATAAGAGAAAGAAAGAGAAAAAAGACAGATAATGTATATGCAAAGAATGGATAGAGGAAGGAGACGAACATAGAGTCCGGCGCTAGGCGTAGAATCTTCGGAGCCTGGCTGCGTTCCATGGGTTTGGCTCAAGTCAATTATTCGATGCATCGTGCAGACGGTATGCTCCACCGGTCAGAACTTGGTCAATAATGAAGGGATCTTCCCATTTGGGCTCGAGCTTGGTCTTTTTCTTCTCCGGCAGGCGTAGAACTAACTCGCCAACGTTATAATTTTTGGCCCGTACTTCTCTGCTTTGGTATCTGCGAGCCTGTTGCTGATAGAATGCGGAAAGGGCTTTTGCCACGTCGCGCTCCTCCTCCAGGGTGTCCAGACTGTCCTGCCGATCGAGCTCGGCTTCTCTTTCTTCGTACATGCGCACTCGAGGTAAGTCATGAATTATGTCACATGGCAGAACTGCCTCTGCGTCGTACACCATAAAGAAGGGTGTGTATCCGGTAGTATGATTCGGCGTGGCCCGCAGCCCCCAGAGTACGGAGTCGAACTCCTCTACCCAGTGCGTGTTAGACTCCTTTAAGGACCGCACTAATCTGGGTTTGATGCTGCTCATGATAAGACCATTTGCTCGCTCAACTTGGCCGTTGGTTTGTGGGTGATCGACGGAAGCATAATCGAGCTTGATGCCCATGTTGCTGCACCAGAGTTTTACCTCGTCGGCCGTGAAGTTCATGCCGTTGTCAGTGATGATGCTGTGGGGGACGCCATAACGGTGTACAACCCCGGATATGAAGTCTATCACCGGTCCGGATTCGGCTGTTTTAATAGGTTTGGCTTCTATCCATTTGGTGAATTTATCCACCATGACCAGTAAGTATTTTTTCTTATAGGTTCCCCCTTTAAGGGGTCCAACCATGTCCAGCCCCCAGACCGCGAAAGGCCAGGTAATGGGGATTGTTTGGAGGGTGGTGGGTGGCATATGGCTTTGGTTTGCAAAAAGCTGGCAACCGGCGCAACGTTGGACCAAGTCCTGTGCATCTGCCCGGGCCGTCGGCCAATAAAAACCTGTACGGAAGGCCTTGCTTACAAGGGCCCGGGCTGCGGCGTGGTGGCCGCCGAGTCCGGCATGAATTTCTGCCAAAAGCTTCCACGCTTCCTCTTCGGAGATGCACCTTTGAAGGACTCTGGTAGTGCTTTTCTCATACAGCTCTCCGTCGTGGACCCTGTAGGCTTTATATCGCCGCACTATGCAGTGTGCCTCATTTTGGTCATCGGGAAATTCCTGCCTAGTTAGGTAGGCCAGGAATGGTTCTGTCCATGGGGCGATGACGACCATTATTACGTGGGCTGAAGGTGTTATTTCGGTGGCAGAGCCTCCGATTATGTCAGAGTGTTCGGTATCGGGCATTTTGGCCAGGTCCGGACTATTGTTACCGGTGTCCCCTTCCCATACTACAGATGGCTTAAACAACCTGTCCAAAAAGATGTTGGGGGCCGCATCGCGTTTTGCACCATTGCGGGCGAGGATATCCGCTGCCTGATTGTTTTCCCGAGCCACATGGTGGAATTCGAGCCCCTCGAACCGAGCTGACATCTTTAGGACGGCGTTTCGATAGGCCACCATCTTCGGATCCTTGGCATCAAAGTATCCATTTTTTTGGGATATTGCGAGGTTCGAATCCCCACGCACCTCCAGGCGTTGAATGCCCATGGAGACTGCCATCCGAAGACCATGCAATAGGGCTTCGTATTCGGCTGCGTTGTTGGAGTCTGTATACAGTATCTGCAGTACGTATTGAACGGTACCTCCGGTTGGGGGCGTCAGGACGACGCCAGCCCCCAGACCAGCCAGCATTTTGGAGCCGTCGAAGTGCATGATCCAATTGGAGTATGCGCCGTACTCTTTGGGGAGTTCGGCTTCCGTCCATTCGGCAACAAAGTCGGCCAATACTTGCGATTTAATGGCTTGCTGAGGTTTGTATGTTATGTCGAACGGGAGGAGCTCAATGGCCCATTTGGCAATCCGGCCCATGGCGTAGCGGTTGTTTATAATATCATTAAGTGGCCCTTTCGAGGCTACTGTAATCGAACACTCTTGAAAGTAGTGTCGTAGCTTCCGGGATGCCATGAATACCGCATAGGATATCTTTTGATAATGTGGGTACCGTGATTTGCATGGGTTGAGGACAGTGGATACATAATATACTGGCTTTTGAAGAGGGAATTTATGTCCGTCTGCTTCTCGTTCGACGACGAGCACTGCGCTTACAACCTGATGAGTTGCCGCAATGTATAACAGCATTGGTTCGCCAATGTTTGGCGCAGCCAGGATTGGGTTGGTTGCCAGTATGGCTTTTATTTCTCCCAATCCGGCTGTGGCAGCGTCCGTCCACTCAAAGTTTTCCGTGCGCCGAAGGAGGTGATAAAGGGGTAATGCCTTTTCTCCTAAGCGGGAGATAAAGCGGCTTAGAGCCGCCACACATCCAGTTAATTTCTGGATTTGTTTGAGGTCTGTTGGGGTAGCTAACTGTGACAAAGCTCGGATTTTGGCCGGATTAGCTTCAATTCCTCTACTGGAGACGATGAAGCCCAGGAGCTTTCTGGCTGGTATGCCGAAAACACATTTTTCTGGATTGAGCTTGATGTCGTATGTTTGGAGGTTATCGAATGTGAGCCTCAAGTCGTCTATTAGAGAGTCGACGTGTTTGGTTTTAACGACCACATCATCTACGTATGCCTCTATTGTTTTGCCGATCTGTTTCTCCAGACATGTCTGAATCATGCGCTGATATGTTGCGCCGGCGTTTTTGAGCCCAAAAGGCATTGTGTTGAAACAGAAGGAGTCGTATGGTGTGATAAATGCCGTTGCGGCTTGGTCAGACTCCGCCATCTTAATTTGGTGGTAGCCGGAGTATGCGTCGAGGAAACACAATGACTCGTGTCCTGCGGTAGCATCGATAATTTGATCAATGTGGGGGAGGGGAAGGGATCCTTTGGGCAAGCCTTGTTGAGGTCCTTAAAATCAACACATAGGCGCCAGGATTTGTCCTTCTTTGGTACCATCACCAGGTTTGCTAGCCAGTCCGGATGTTTTATTTCTCTAATGAATCCGGCCTCTAATAACTTGGCTGGTTCCTCTCCCGTAGCTTGTCTCTTAGGTTCAGAGAAACGCTGAAGAGCCTGCTTGACTGGCTTGAATCCCCTTAGGATATTGAGGCTGTGCTCGGCCAGCCTACATGGGATTCCTGGCATTCTGAGGGGTGCCAGGAGAATATGTCCCAATTCTCGCGCAGGAACTCTCGTAGTGCTGCGTCCACGGCGGCGTTTAACTGTGCCCCGATGGAGGCTGTTTTTGTAGGGTCCGTTGGGTGGACTTGGAATTTGACTATTTCATCTGCTGGTTTAAAAGAGGTGGACTTGGATATCTTGTCAAGTATCACGTCGTCCCTGTCCACTATGGAGCATAGCGCAGTTAATTCCTCGGCCGAAAGGGCTTCGGACAATGCCTCGAGGGCCAATGCGGCTGTTTTGTTCTCGGCGCGGAGTGTTGTGTCCGGATCACTAGCGAGAGTGATGATTCCGTTGGGCCCGAGCATTTTGAGCTTCATGTACCCATAATGGGGTATGGCTTGGAAGATCGTGAACGCCTCCCATCCTAAAAGGGCGTGGTATCCACTACTGAACGGGGCCACTTGGAATGTAATTTCTTCAGACCTATAGTTCTCAGGCGTGCCGAATGCCACATCTAGTGTGATTTTCCCAGCACAACGTGCTTCCCGACTGGGGATGATTCCTCTGAATGTTGTGCTGCTTTGCTCAATGCGGTTCCAGTCTATTTTCAGTTTTTGAAGAGTTTCCTCATAGATGGGGTTTAATCCACTGTCGCCATCCGTGAGTACTTTGGTGAGTCGAAAGCCATCCACAATTGGACTGAGGACCAGTGCAGCAGGTGCTCGGGCTGTTCGGAATTTAGGTTTGTCACTGGCATTGAAGGTAATAGCCGTGTCACTCCATGGATTCATTGCTGCGGAGTGTTCTCTTGGCAGATTTCGGCGAGGCTGCGGAGTGTTCTCTTGCGCCTATTATTTGATGCGAAGGTTTCAAAGACTATTAATATCGTATTATTATCCACGGGATGGTACTCTGTGGCATTTGGGATGAGAATATCCTCACCACTTTTGGCCACCTGCCGGAGTATCCAACATGCTCTAAGGTTGTGTGTTGGTATGGTATCCGCTGTACTATGGATTTTGCAGGGGCCGTTGAGCCATCCCTCCAATGCGGTTCCATGCCCTGTAGAGGGTTTTTGTTTCTTTGTAACTAACTCGGGTGTCTTATGATAGTGAACCCTTTTACTTCGGACTAGGTGTATATGCCGAGACGGATTATCCCAAAATTTCGTTTCGGTTTTCCAGGTGCTTTCCATCGCACGGTACTTTCATACTATGGACGACAAGTCAGCGAAGCGTGATATGCCACGGCGACTTAAGGCGTTAAGGATTCCCTTGTTCATGCAATTATTGCAGAAAAATGAGACTGTGTCTTCCTCGCGACAGTCCTTAACCTTATTCATCACAAGGAGAAATCTGGCCCAATAATGATGTATTGTTTCATGGGGCTCTTGCCTGATGTGGGAAAGATCGTTTATGTCTGGGTGGGTGGGTGGATTTGAGTCCGAACCCCTACCCGATCTGAGACCTAGGGGCCGAGGAGTTTCCAATCTTGGAAGCTTGGATTCCGGAGTGTTGCCCAATAAGTCTGGCCCGTTGCCTGACTCTAGGTTCAGGGCTTGGGTGATGTCCTCCCATAAACGGGTATCCGGCTCGGAGAGCTCAGGAATCCGGACATAGTTAGTCCTCAAGATAGAGGAAGAATCTCCGCGTTGTTCCTCCACCACCGCAATATGATGGGTGACCGGTGGAGAATTAATCTCCCTTTGATCGGGTTTAATCCCAATCCGATCGTAGTCTGTAGCGACTCCCAAGGCGACGATATGATCCAAGAGCTCGTTTAGGGAAGAGAGCTCCATTGGATCCATCTGCTCGGCGAATTCCGAGCCGACATGGAGGCTGTTTTTGATGACCCAAGAGGTCATCGTCGATGCAGCGGCCGAACGGGCAGTCATGATGAAACTGCCAAGCCAGAGAGTTTGGCCGACAGCCAGAGCTCCCCCGGCGGTAATGTTGTCTTCAACGACGAGATGAGGCATCCTTCCTTATGGCGACGGCACAGTGGAACTCTCAATGAAAGCACCAATGTCGGTGTCAAAACCGGCGGATCTCGGGTAGGGGGTCCCGAACTGTGCGTCTAAGGCGGATGGTAACAGGAGGCAGAGGACATTATGTTTTACCCAGGTTCGGGCCCTCTTGATGGAGGTAAAACCCTACGTCCTTCTTGATTATTCTTGATAATATGAGTAGTACAAGAGTTGATCTACCACGAGATCAGAGAGGCTAAACCCTAGAAGCTAGCCTATGGTATGATCGTCTGTTGTCCTACGGACTAAAATCCTCCGGATTATATAGACACCGAAGGGGGCTAGGGTTACACAAGGTCGGTTACAAAGGAGGAGATATACATATCCGTATTGCCTAGCTTTCCTTCCACACCAAGTAGAGTCCCATCCGGACACGGGACGAACTCTTCAATCTTGCATAGTCCATCAGTCCGGCCAAAGGATATAATCCGGCTGTCCGGATACCCCCTAATCCAGGACTCCCTCATATGGTATTACTTCTTCCCCTGTCTCTTATTGTTCTCATGGCCAGATGATTTTTGATTCAACAAACTAGGCTAGGGTTTGCTAGATTGTAGAGATTTATGGTAATTTGGTCAGTAGTTTTGTTCCAAGAATACTAATTCCCTATGTTGCGATTTAGGTTCAATCTATTTGGATCAGGCTGTCATGCTTGTGGGAGTCCCCATGTCTTTTCTCTTACATAATGTTTCTGAATGCATGTTCCAGCAATTTTCTTTCTATGTTACGATCTTGCTTTCTTTATTTGAGCAATGTTTGTTACAGTTAGGATTAAGAACATAGAACAGTATGGACCTGTCCAAGATTACAGTTTCATAATCAATTATGTTTTTATAAAGTACCACTTGATGTACAATGGAAACAAATATTAGAATATGCATGTGTTCCTTAGGAACTCCACATATGTGTTCCGCTAAAAGGTTAATTGGACATGCACGCTTTTTTAAAATATGTACTGTACTCAGAAATCTTAGCACAGCACATTAGCTAGTTATGACAAGTGAAAATTTTAGGATTCTGGGTTCAATTTCTAAACATTTTTCTGTTATTTTGATAGTGGAACTTATGATTTGCTATACCAGAATGAGTGTATCAGAACAAGTAAGTCAAGATAAATTTTCATATCCAGCGAGGTTACCATGCAAGTTTTCTTTCTTCAGGATTTATTGTTTATCAAGCAGTAACCAGGGCAGTGATAAGACTTGTTCTGATGCGTAATATTGCCTATTGTGATACTTTTGTTTCTGTATGTGATCGATTTTCCGTGTTGCATCCGTTTTGATTGTCTTAACATGTATGTGCATAGATTATGCTATTTTACATGAATATTATTCTTTCCATCCAAATTATAGCTCCATGTGTAGTTCTGTGCATAATTCTTATTACTTGATTTTTCAATTGTAGCTCTACTTGAAATATGTCACAATTGAGCTCCGATGAGTTCGAAGATGACACCATTGACCCAAAAAATTGTTCTCACTAGAAGATTACTTGGCACACCATAATATTCTCAACAACTTTGCTACACAAATAGCCACCAATATTCATGATGCACTAGGAGCTCCATGTACTAGGCGCCGGTCAGCCCCTAGGATATATATTTACAAGAAGAGAGAATTTTACAACCAACTTCTCATAGCAGATTATTTCTCTCATAATCCTACCTATCCTGGTTACTACTTCCGTAGAAGGTTCCGCATGGGCAAATCCCTATTTGTACGCATTGTTCAAGCGCTTGCTGAGTGGTGTCCCTACTTCACTCAAAGGGTAGATACCCTCGGTCCTCCAAGTCTATCACCTTTATAGAAGTGCACATCAGCCATGCATATGTTGGTGTATGGCGTGCCTACTAACAAAACAGATGGCCACATTCGACTAGGTGCATCTACGGCACTCAAGTGTCTTAATTTTTTTGCTAAGGGGGTCATTGCCAAGTTTGGTGGAGAATATTTTCCAAGGCTAACTGTTGAAGACATTCAAAATCTACTAGAAGTTGGCAAAACACGTGGTTTCCCTAGTATGCTAGGAAGCATAGACTACATGAACTGAGGGTGGGAAAATTGCCCAGTTGGATGGAAGGGGCAGTTTACACGTACTGAATACAGTGTCCCGGTCATCATCCTTGAGGCTGTTGCATCACATGATCTATGGATATGGCATACCTTCTTTGGTGTTCCAGGATCCAACAATGACGTCAATGTGCTCAATAAGTCACCATTGTTCACTGAAGTGTTGCAAGGGAATGCTCCTAGGGTAGACTACTATGTCGATGAGCAACAATACAAACAATTAGTTGTAATTTACATTTATTTTGTTGCTTCAGTGAACAACTTTTTGTGTGTGTGTGTGTGCGAGAGAGAGACAGAGAGACAGAGAGAGAGACCAAAGTCATTCGAGCTTCACCTTGCCAGCCCATCAACAACTTGGTTTTGAATATCCAATGTTCTGTACGCAGCCACTGCCACCAACAGCCAATCACCACCCTCTCCCATTGACATCTGTTCTGAGGACAACAACTCATCCAACAAGAGAAAATAGATCACAATTGATGTGGAACCCGATGATGAAGATAGACATAGGCTATATTATCCAAAAGATGAGGACATCAAATTGGTAAGCCCCCCCCCCCCCAATTCTCTCATTCTTGTCATGCGAACATTGAAGATATCTCATGGCATTCTATCTAAAAAATTATTTAGGTTGGATTCTCCGATTTTTATACTCCATCACATGCATCTTGTATTTTGTTTAGTCAAATGTAACCTTACACTTCCTTCCATTGTGTAGGTTAGTGCTTGGTTGCGCAACTCTGTGAATCCTATCGATGGTAATGCAAAGAAGACAGAATACTGATCGAAGGAGGTTGTTGCTACATACAACATCACAATTGAGAGTGACAGATAGAGGGATGTGAATCACCTCAAGAACCATTGGTACAAAACAACAAAGAAGGTTACCTATTTCAATGGATGCTACAACCAGATTAGAGACATCCATGCAACTGGCCAATGTAATAAACAACTCATGTAGAAAGCTTTGGAAATGTACCACAGCTGCCATGGACAGCAGTTCATGTATGTGCATTGGTGGGAAGTTGTGCAGGAGAGCCAAAAGTGTAAGATTCATGTGTATACAAAAGGGGATGGAACAAACGGTACAACACGAGTACCAACTAAGAATGCTTAGTGTCCTCCAGGTTGCAAGGGTGCCAAGAAAGCTGTTCACGCTCAAAAGTGGCACAATCATAAAGAGTAGCTTTAAGTTATATCAAGACTAATTCAAACTTATGATTGGAGGTCACCTCCGGATGGCTCTCTTTAAGAAGATCGAGATGGATATGAACATGGTCTTAAACGGAGCTCTTATGCAATAGTTATGACAAGTTCAGAGATGCTCATGTTGACACCAGATTAAAGAATGGCATGAAACTCAATTAATATGGCCTCTGACGGAAAACATTTCAACACGAAAGTTGTGCGTCTCGTTGAAATGGCCGATTTTTATATAAAAATCGTCTCAATCCGAGTTTGTATGCAGAAGTTAGAGCCATCGAAATGCAGCCCTGCCAGGAGGCAAAATATGACGCGCCCCACCAGACACGTGTGTGATGGGTAGCGCCACCAATCTGCTGTTCTGCGTGAGAGATTCGGTCCTCAAGATGACTTCTAATCAAAAAACATTCAACACAAAAGTTGTTCGTCTCGTCAAGGCAGTAAATTTTGCTTTTGGGCTCATCTTCATCCGAGGTTGTTTGTGGCATGTGGGACCTAAAAATCGAACTAATATTTCAGACATACCTAAATCTGAGTTCGGTTAATTTTGGAAAGATTTGGACATGATTTGGAGTCATTTTATTGTACGGGAAGTCCATCCGCCTCTTATATACCTAAGGGGTGACGACCAATTGAACAACACACAATCGATCAAATCCATCTACCACATTTACCTTTACTTTTATCTCTCTCCCTTGTTCTTCTTCTTCCTCATTCTTCTTCTGTTCTTCTTATTGCAGGGCGGCAAACCTTGAGGCCCTAGGGTCGATCAGGTCGACCTAGGGCATCCCATAGCCACCGCGCACTCTGACGGAGTCCCTCCTGGGCGTGTGGGATTTCGGGTCCTCAAAAGCACCCTCCGGAATGCCTGCGAACCGCGCTTCCGGCCATGTCTCATTCGACGTGAGCTGCGGTGCATCACCCCCGGCGTTGTAGGTACATGATGACTTCCTCGTGTGTGAACACACTTTTTGGCGACTCCACTGGGGACGAAGCTTTGAACGGTCTCCAGCCCGTTCTTGCTACAAAGGGATCGTCATCTAGGGTTTGCAATCTACAAAGGTAATATGAATACCCAATTCAGTCATGTAGATGCAAATAATGCATATGTTGTTGCTAGATAGTTTAATGAGCATAATCGATCGGCTAGCCCTAGTTTCATCAATCATGCATCTAATTATGCGCAACAGCCGATTCAGAATAATCTTCATGCTTAAAATTTATATAATTTTAGCAACATGCAACATATGTATTCCAACTCCCATTCATCGTTAACCCCACTAATCCATATGCCGATGAACAACATGATGAGTTTGGTTAATCAAGTTGAAACACCCCATGTAGGAACTTTCAATAGCATGCAACAAAGTGTTTTACCTTTTTATTCATCGTTAACTAACTTCCAACATGTTAATCCAAACATGTCGGTGGATAGGGGAATTGGTGAGGCTACTACTAGTTATTCGGCCAACTACCCGCAAACATCATATGCTACATCCCATGCTACAAATTTTTTTGGCACCATACGCAACTGTTGATGTCCATAATTCGGCTACGCACCTTCACGGCCATGGCAAAATAAGTGAAACTTCTGCAGGAGCACAAATGGCTTCACCGACTACCGTGGCATATCATGTCCCCCTAACACAATTACAGAATTTCGGCAATATCTCATTGCCAAAAGAGTCTAAAAGCATCGGGGGTGGCAACCATATCCAGATTAGGCAACTGAGAAAAAGCTTACATTCTCTTGGAATTTGTGCAACGCTATTCGCCAGGAACTAATAGATGGCGGGTGATACGTCTCCGTCGTATCTACTTTTACAAACACTTTTGCCCTTGTTTTGGACTCTAACTTGCATGATTTGAATGGAACTAACCCGGACTGACGTTGTTTTCAGCAGAATTGCCATGGTGTTATTTATGTGCAGAAATAAAAGTTCTCGGAATGACCTGAAACTCCATGGAGATTATTTTTGGAAATAATAAAAAATACTGGCAAAGAACCAAGGCCTGGGCGCGCACCCCTGCCTTGTGGGTCCCCTGGAGCTCCACCGACCTCAACTCCAACTCCATATATTCGTGTTCGGGGAGAAAAAAATAAAGGAGAAGGATTCATTGCGTTTTATGATACGGAGCCGCCGCCAAGCCCTAAACTCTCCCGAGAGGGCTGATCTGGAGTCCGTTCGGGGCTCCAGAGAGGGGAATTTGTCGCTATCGTCATCATCAACCATCCTCCATCACAAATTTCATGATACTCACCATCGTGCGTGAGTAATTCCATCGTAGGCTTGCTGGACGGTGATGGGTTGGATGAGATTTATCATGTAATCGAGTTAGTTTTGTTAGGGTTTGATCCCTAGTATCCACTATGTTCTGAGATTGATGTTGATATGACTTTGCTATGCTTAATGCTTGTCACTAGGGCCCGAGTGCCTTGATTTCAGATATGAACCTATTATGTTTTCATGAATATATGTGAGTTCTTGATCCTATCTTGCAAGTCTATAGTCACCTACTATGTGTTATGATCCGACAACCCCGAAGTGACAATAATCGGGACCACTCCCGGTGATGACCATAGTTTGAGGAGTTCATGTATTCACTATGTGTTAATGCTTTGGTCCGGTACTCTATTAAAAGGAGGCCTTAATATCCCTTAGTTTCCATTAGGACCCCGCTGCCATGGGAGGGTAGGACAAAAGATGTCATGCAAGTTCTTTTCCATAAGAACGTATGACTATATTCAGAATACATGCCTACATTACATTGATGAATTGGAGCTAGTTCTGTGTCACCCTATATTATGACTGTTACATGATGAACCACATCCGGCATAATTCTCCATCACCGATCCAATGCCTACGAGCTTTCCATATATTGTTCTTCGCTTATTTACTTTTCCGTTGCTATTTTTATCATCACTACAAAATACCAAAAATATTAATTTTGCTACCGTTACCTTTTCCTACCGTTACTACTACTATCATATTACTTTGCTACTAAACACTTTGCTGCAGATATTAAGTTTCCAGGTGTGGTTGAATTGACAACTCAGCTGCTAATACTTGAGAATATTCTTTGGCTCCCCTTGTGTCAAATCAATAAATTTGGGTTGAATACTCTACCCTCGTAAACTGTTGCGATCCCCTATACTTGTGGGTTATCAAGACTATTTTCCGGCGCCGTTGCCAGGGAACATAGCTCTATTCTTTGAGTCACTTGGGATTTATATCTTCTTGTCACTATGAAGAACCTGAAAGACGCGAAAACAAAAATTAATCCCTCAACTACGAGGGGAGGTAAGGAACTGCCATCTTGCTCTGCACTTGATTCACGTTCTGTTTTGAGTAAGCTTGCGACACCTAAACCTGCTTCCGCTATTAAGTCTGATATGTCGCATATTATTGATGATGTCACTTCTGCTATGCATGATACTTATGATGAAACTACTTCTATGCTTGATACTATTGTGCCACTTGGTGAATTTCTTGATGAACAACTTACTAGGGCTAGAGAGAATGAAATTATTGAAAATGATAATATTGATGAAAGTGATGATGAAGGCTCTCCTAATAAATATGAATTGCCTATTGTGCTTGAGGGCTATGTTATGGATGAAGAAACTAAAAGAGACTTTCTTGCATGCAATGATAGAAGTGATCTTAAGAAATTATTAGCTAAGCTTAAACAAAAAACTCTGAATGCTAGAATGAAATATAATCCTGCTTATGCTACTTCACCTATCTTTGTTACTGATAAGGATTGTGAATTTTCTATTGATCCTGATATAATTACTTTGGTTGAATCTGGTCCTTTTTATGGCTATGAATCTGAAACTGTTGTGGCACATCTTACTAAATTAAATGATATAGCCACCCTGTTCACTAATGATGAGAGAACTTGCTACTTTTATATCCTTAAAATATTTCCGTTCTCATTAAAGGGTGATGCTAAGATATGGTTTAATTCTCTTGATCCTGGCTGTGTGCATAGTCCCCAGGATATGATTTATTATTTCTCTGCTAAATATTTCCCTGCTCATAAGAAACAAGTTGCTTTAAGGGATATATATAATTTTGTGCAAATTGAAGAAGAGAGTCTCCCACAAGCTTGGGGGAGGCTTCTCCAATTACTTAATGCTTTGTCTGGTCATCCTCTTAAGAAAAATGAAATACTTGATATCTTTTATAATGGACTAACCGATGCTTCCAGAGACCACCTGGATAGTTGTGCTGGTTCTGTTTTCAGGGAAAGAACATTGGATGAAGCTGAAATTCTATTGAATAATATGTTGACAAATGAAAATAATTGGACACTTCCTGAGCCAACTCCTGAGCCTATTCCTAAACCAACCCCGAAGAAAAGAGGTGTTCTATTTCTCAGTCCCGAAGATATGCAAGAGGCAAAGAAATCCATGAGAGCAAAGGGTATCAAAGCTAAAGATGTTAAGAATTTACCTCCTATTGAAGAAATACATGGTCTTAATTTACCGCCTGTTGAAGAAATATATGGTTTTAATCCATCACCTATTGAAGAAACACATGGTCTTGATAACCCGACACAGGTAGTAAAGGTAAATTCTCTCTATAGATATGATAAAGCTGAAATCCCTCCTACTAAGTTTGCTAGCCAATGTTTGGATGAGTTTGATAACTTTATGGTTAAGCAAGAAGACTTCAATGCTTATTTTGGTAGACAATTGAAACAAAATGCTTATATGATTGAACACTTGGGTGATTATATGTCTAGAGTTAAAGGTGAACTTAAACTCATTAGTAAACATGCTTCTATGGTTACCACTCAAGTAGAACAAGTACTTAAAACTCAGAATGATCTTCTCAATTAATTAAATAGTAAGAAAAATGATAATGTTGTTAGAGTTATGACTAGAGGTGGTAAAATGACTCAGGAACCTTTGTATCCTGAGGGCCATCCTAAGATAATTGAGCAAGATTCTCAAAGAAATGATATTTATGCACCTAGTCCTTCTAAAAGGAAGAAAAAGGAAAATGATAGGACTTTGCATGCTTCTAGTGAACCTGTTATTGACACACCTGAGAATCCCAATGATATCTCTATTTCTGATGCTGAAACACAATCTGGTAATGAACATGAAACTAGTGATAATGTTAATGATAATGTTCATGTTGATGATCAACCTAGCAATGATAATGATGCAGAAGCTGAACCTGCTGTTGATCTTGATAACCCACAATCAAAGAATCAACATTATGATAAGAGAGACTTTGTTTCTAGGAAACACTATAAGGAAAGAGAGCCTTGGGTTCAGAAACCCATACCTTTTCCTCCTAAGCCATCCAAGAAAAAGGATGATGAGGATTTTGAGCGCTTTGCTAAAATGATTAGACCTATCTTTTTGCGTATGCGTTTGACTGATATGCTTAAAATGAATCCTTATGCTAAGTACATGAAAGATATTGTTACTAATAAAAGAAAGATACCGGAAGCTGAAATTTCCACCATGCTTGCTAATTATACTTTTAAGGGAGGAATACAAAAGAAACTTGGAGATCCCGGAGTACCAACTATACCATGCTCCATTAAAAGAAACTATGTTCAAACTGCTTTATGTGATCTTGGAGCCGGTGTGTGACGCCCCGAGACCGTTGTGCCAGGTGTCTTCGAGTTATTCGCTGTCGTTGTCAGGTCTTTTGCTTGCGTGTTGCATCTTATCATGTCATCATGTGCATTGCATCATCATGTTTGCAAAACTTGCATCTGTCCCGGCCTCCTAGTTCCGCCCGTTGTCCGTTCTGAGCCCAACCACACTTGCACGCGCCCGCGGCATGTCCGAAATAGTTTTTTATAAGTGGCCAAAAAATGTTATCGGAATGGGTTGAAAGTTGGCGTGTGGTCTTATTATAGTGTAGATAGACCGCCTGTCAAGTTTCATCGCATTTGGAGTTCGTTTGACGCCCCAACGATTAACTATAGCGGCAATATAGCCGGTCTCTTCGTCGGACGTTTTTGGTCTCTGGAAACAGTCGTCAGGCCTCCCTCTCTTCTCTTCTCTCAGCTCGAGACCGTCTACACAGCTCACTACCTACCGCCAGGTCCAACCTAACCTCTCTCGTCAGCCCGCAGCCCTCCTCGCACGAGCGTCCGAAAATTGTCCCGGACCTGACCCGAGCAGTCGTCACCGTCGTGTCCGGATCATCCCCAAACATCTACAAAACGTCATCATTTTCTTATTTGGGCTACCTAACCTATTTTTCCCGTCCATCCGATTAAGATCGGAGGGACCAAATGCCCCTATCCAAAATCCACTTCCTATATATAGACCCCTAACCTAATCTGGACAAAATCCTAACTTCTAGGGGCTTGTCCCATTCCCCCACCGCCACCGTCCAAATCATCATCGGGATCCCTCCCGATCCACCCACCTCCTCTCTTCCCCATCGGGCCAATCCCGCAACCCCCTTTCGATCCAAGCACCTGAGCATGGCGAGCCCGCAAGACGCCAGCCTCTCATCGGCGACCGCTTCACCAGAACTCCGCTTCCCCGCCTCCGTCCGACCATCCACACCACCGGGGCACCCAACAGATGAGCCCCGCGCTGCCCTTTCCTTTCTTTCCCTCTTCTCTCTTCTCCCCCTCTCATCTCTCGCTCTCTGCAACAGGAACGCCATGGAGTCCCGCAACAAACGCTCGTCGTTGCCGCCTCTCGACCCCGCACCCCTCGCTGCCGACCTCTGCTTCCCCTGCGTCCTCTGCTTCAAGCAGGAGGACGAGACGCGCCCGACCCCCTCCCTCACCTTGGTTCTCATCATCTCACCGCCGGATTCCATCGTCCCCGCCACCCACTTGCCGCCGGTGGTCGCCTCTGCGCCAAGTCCGCCGCCGTCGTCCTGCTTCGCGAGGACGGGCACGAGCCCCTGTCTCCTCGCGCGCTCCGTCCAGCCGCCCGCGGAGCGCCCCTGCTTCCATCCCCATCGCCGCATTCCTGCCTCACCGGCTCACCGTCGCTCTGCTTGTTCTGCATCGAGCGAGCATGACGACCGCTCCTGTGACCCCGCTGTCGCCTGGGCCAGCTCCCCTTCGCCTGTTGACCCGATGCCACTGCTTTGCATCCGCGAGCCCAGCGCATCCAAGGCCCAGCCAGATTCGGCCTGCCTCCCCGCCTCTCCACAGCCGAGCCTCACCCGTTGATCTAGCGGGCCTCCTCTGCAGCCGGCCCACGAGGCCCAAAGTGAGCAGCCCCTCTCCACTCCCTCTCATGTACACTACCGGGCCAACCAGTTTCGACCTAGTGTGTTTTTTTCCTTGTGTGCGTTTTTAGCAATTAATCCCGAGACTGCGGTTTTACAGAAAACCCCCCTAGTTTCATGCATTTAATAACTTCACAACCGTGCATCGGATCTAAATAAATTATATATGAAACTTGCTTAGATTTTCATCTAGTTTCATAATATGCAACTTTCATCTATGTTGTTTTAAATGCTGTTTGAGTAAATTTGCTCCTATGCCATGTTGAAATGATTTAATTCATAACTAATTAACCGTAGCTCCAAATCTAACAAACTTTATATGTAAATGGGGTAGAAAAATGCCTAGTTTAACATGGTGGCCTAACTTTGCATGTTTAACAACTCTAAAATATGGTTTAGGGCAGAACAGGACCTAACCTAATATATGCACATGAGGAGTCCCGGATTTGTTGTTTGTTGTTCCCGGCCTCATTTAAACTTGACTAGATAGGTAGTTTTATTTGCTTCACCCTCTTGCCATGTTTAACAACATTTAATATTGGTGGGTACATAAACGGGATCAAACTAAATAACTTATCGTGGTGTTTCATCAATATGCAACTCGTTGCATATTGAGCTCCATTTAATTTGTAGGATTGCTTGTGCACTTTGCCATGTCATGCTTCATTAAACCGGACATGCATCATACTTGATGGTGCATCATGCCATGTTTATGTGATGGTTGTTTACTATGTTGTTTGCTTCTTTCCGGTGTTGCCTCTTCGGGTTGGTTCCGGTAACGTCGTGTTGTGAGGATTCGTTCGACTACGTCCGTTTATCTTCTTCATGGACTCGTTCTTCTTCCTTGCGGGATTTCAGGCAAGATGATCATACCCTCGAAATCACTACTATCTTTGCTTTGCTAGTTGCTCGGCTCTTTTGCTATGCCTATGCTGCGATACCTACCACTTGCTTGTCATGCCTCCCATATTGTTGAACCAAGCCTCTAACCCACCTTGTCCTAGCAAACCGTTGATTGGCTATGTCACCGCTTTGCTCAGCCCCTCTTATAGCGTTGTTAGTTGCAGGTGAAGATTGAAGTTTATTCCTGTTTGGAACATGGAAGATGTTGTTCCTTGTTGGAACATGTTTACTTGATGGGATATCACATTATATCTTATTTAATTAATGCATCTATATACTTGGTAAAGGGTGGAAGGCTCGGCCTTATGCCTGGTGTTTTGTTCCACTCTTGCCGCCCTGTTTCCGTCATATCGGTGTTATGTTCCCGGATTTTGCGTTCCTTACGCGGTTGGGTAATAATGGGAACCCCTTGACAGTTCGCCTTAAGTAAAGCTCTTCCAGCAATGCCCAACATTGGTTTTACCATTCGCCACCTAGCCTTTTTTTTCTTTTCCCTTGGGAGTCGCGCTCCTGAGGGTCATCATTATTTTAACCCCCCCCCCGGGCCAGTGCTCCTCTGAGTGTTGGTCCAACTGAGCGATGTCCGAGGCTACCAGGGGCAACTCTGGGCTGGCTTACCCGATGTCTTGCTCATCCGGTGTGCCCTGAGAACGAGATATGTGCAGCTCCTATCGGGATTTGTCGGCACATCTGGGTGGTGTTGCTGGTTTAGTTTTACCCTGTCGAAATGTCTTGTTGTACCGGGATACCGAGTCTGATCGGAATGTCTCGGGAGGAGGTCTTTTATTTCGTTGACCGTGAGAGCTTGCGATGGGCTAAGTTGGGACACCCCTGCAGGGATTTGAACTTTCGAAAGCCGTGCCCGCGGTTATGGGCAGATGGGAAATTGTTAACGTCCGGTTGTAGAAAACCTGAATTTGACCTTAAATAAAATGAATCAACAGCGTATGTAACCGTGATGGTCTCTTTCCGGCGGAGTCCGGGAAGTGAACACGGTGTTGGAGTTATGCTTGACGTAGGTTGTTTTAGGATCACTTCTTGATCATACTTCTATCGACCGTGCTTTGCCTTCTCTTCTCGCTCTCTTTTGCGTATGTTTAGCCACCATATATGCTAGTCGCTTGTTGCAGCTTCACCTTTTACCTTTACCTTACCCATAGGCTTAAATAGTCTTGATCGCGAGGGTGCGAGATTGCTGAGTACCCGTGGCTCACAGATACTTCCAAACCAGTTTGCAGGTGCCGCTGAGTCCGTGCAGATGACGCAACCAAGCTCAGGAGGAGCTCGTTGAAGATCTTGTCCTTTGTGTTGTTTCGTTCTAGTTGATCAGTAGTGGAGCCTAGTTGGGGTCGATCGGGGACCTTTGTCGCATTTGGGGTTCTTCTTTTATTTTGGTTCCGTAGTCGGACCTTGATTGTATCTGATTGATGTAATGCTTTATTCATGTAATTGTGTGAACTGGCGATTGTAAGCCAACTATGTATCTCTTTCCCTTATGTATTACATGGGTTGTGTGAAGATTACCTCACTTGCGACATATGCCTTCAATGCGATTATGTCTCTAAGTCGTGCCTCGACATGTGGGAGCTATAGTCGCATCGAGGGTGTTACAAGTTGGTACCAGAGCCTTCCCCGACCTTAGGAGCCCCAATGCTTGATCATTTTAGCGGCCGAGTTGTGTCTAGAAAAAAATGTTTTTGAGTCATTTAGGAATTATATATCGGAGAGTTTAGGAATTCTTTTTACTTCCCAGTCTCCTCATCGCTCTGGTAAGGCATCCTGAGGCAGAGTTTTGACTCTTCTCTTCTCAAATTTCACTAAAAAAATTTAGGATCACCCGGGTATCTTGGAATCGTTCCGATGGTTTTATGATGACAACATTGTCTTGGTGCCTCCTGTCAGGGGTTTAGTGGAAGTGTCCCGGGGAGTTGAGCTCTGAGGTGTTGTCGTCATAATTTTATCGTTGCAGTTCTGGAATACCTGAGTTTAGTACGCCGACATCGAAAATCTCTTTTATGCAGTTCGTTGGTGAGATAACCTCGACGCCACCTAGTACTGGGGCGGGAGTTCGGGAGTATTGCCATAACTTGTATAACGGATGCTTTTCGAAGGTTGAGGTAGATGATTTCCGAAGGTTTCTTGGTTATGTGTTGAAGGATGGATACAGCTGGATGTAGGATTTGCTAGTTTTGGGTGAGATATTATGCTTCCCCTGTATCCCCAACACCTGATTGCATAACCGGAAAATGTCGGGAGTTTCATAGGTGGGAATTCAAGTAGCTCTTAGGATATCTTTCCGACAGACGTATGATTTGAAATTGGGGTTCGACGTCTAGTGGTCCGCCTATTCACGGTCGGTTTTACAGTGGTCTCATTGTGTCTTAAAGAGTCCTTGGCTATGCCGACTCGGGGATGCTTCGTATGTCATGTGCACTGCCTTGTACATGATGGTGCTGTACGATCGAGCCCGTGTAGGCCCCACCACGAAAACTTCAGACAAAATCTCTATCATATGTTTGCTCTGGCTTATTCTGCAAGCCAATCCTTTGTTTTGTTTTTGAGTTGTGGTATTCGAGTTGCTTCAATGTCAAGTGTTGATTCCATACATTTCCCAAATGGTGTTCTCATACTCCGATGTGGATACCAATCCTTCTTGATCATCAAGATTGTTTTTGTCAATCCTTTTAACCGTTGTGCTTCTCTTAAAGTGGATACAATCATTTCAACAACCGCAAGATCAATTATCACTTCTTCTCAACGGTGTTTGTTTCATCCGTCTCCAAGTTGCCTTTGTTTTCCCGCCCATCCACCCCTTTTTCCTCAAGGACTCGGATTTCTTTATCAAGTATCCATCTTATTGATGCGAAGTCTCTTCTTTCTTTTCTTTCAATATTCTTATCCGGTGATTATCAGGAAGATTCTAACGGAGCTTCAAGTTCATCACTCTTCACTCATTTCCTTCTCCGGTGGAACCAATTCAAGCCTTGTTGATCATATCTTTTCCTCGTTTCAATGTTTTCTCATGCCGGTGCAAATTCTTAACCATTCATTTCCTGCTATTCATTTATTCCGGAGTGCTGAAGATTTCTCGAAGATTCGTGTTTTCCACTCTACATTCGTTCAAGCTCTTTCGAGGATGTTATCTCATTCAAGCCATTTAATTCAACCGGTGCGAACTCTCCTTCAAATCATTCCAACGGTGTTTCTTTTGAGTGGGCCCTAACCCACAGGTCTTTTTCCAGGATCTTACCTGACTCTTCTTATTTCCCCGGAGTTATCCTAAATTCCTATCGAAGTTTGACGTAAGGATGAATTATCATCAGTCATATGCCTTTCTCCAAGATCTTTCAAATTCTTTCCGTAGTTGGCTCAACCTCTTCGCTTTTGATTCTCCCGGAGTGTCTAAATAATTCATGGTGGTGTTTCTCGTTGTCATTCTCGGATTTTGAAGACCGAAGAAGAGTTTCTCTTTAATCTTGCTCCATCCTCTTCAAGATTCTTGATTCTAGCTTCTAGCCATCCTCTCGTAATTGTTTTGATCGTGAAAATTCTTTTCACCCATCCAGGGATATTCAAGAGTCTTCTCAGTTTGATTATCCAGAGTCCATCAATTCATGTTTATTCATTCTCAGCTTTCAGTTATCATTCTCCAATCTTACCGGTGCTTCATTCAAGATTTCTCTTCCTTTGTTATTGTATCGATCCATTTGTTATTTCAATTCTACCGGTGGTTCATTGAAGACCTTCTCAAGTTTGCGTTATCCTTGCTACGAGAATAAGTTGTGTGCCAAATCCATTTGCTCGTCATCAATTAAATTGGTGAAGGATACACATAACATAATTCTTATTCTTGTTTCATCAAGTTTATTCAATTTCTTTTCCGGAGTGGTTCATCGTATCACATTCTCAGTTCGAGATGCTCATCTTTTCTTTCCCAGAGTTCCAAGCTCTAATTATCATTCCAAAGATCTATCTAACCATTGCAAGGGTTCAACTTGTGTTTTCAACTTCTCCTTCATTCCGTTTTGATCATCTTTTCGTTACCGGAGTTCTTCATGGAAGTTCTACATGATGGTTCATCAAGGATTTATATTTCTTCTCGAAGTGTTCATCGAGATTCTTTTCTAAGAAACTCAAGCATTCTTCATCTTGCTATCCGGAGTGCAATTTCTTTCTACCGTATCTTTGGAGGTGGTACTATGTCCTTCTTGATAATTCCCCTTCGTGCTTCGTGAGTCACAAGTTATCAAGAATGAGATATTTTAAATCCATCAATCTCTTCTTTGGAGTTATCTTGGGTTATATTTCACCTATAGCCTTCCCTAAGGATTGTTGCTAATTTTGGTGCTTATAAATGATCCAAGTTCTTCATTTGTCCTTCCGGCGAATAGTTTCTCGTCTCCTGGCATACAACCCAATCAAATCTATTCCGTGAGTGGCAAGTTGTCACCTCATAATTTTGGGGGTATCTTCTATAAGTCCATATCAAGCTTATCTTTTCGTTGTTGATTTTTTTCCAACAACTCCGTTCGACCCTTCTCCTAAAGATGCCTTTTCAAACTCTTTTGTGGCAGAAGTTGGCATTTTCTCCTCAATTCTCCTATTTCAATTATCTAGCCTCTATTCTTTTGTTCTGGAGGCATTATGATGTTGCTATTTTCAACCCATCATCTCGTTTTGTCAAGATCATGTTCTTTTCATGCCTATCCATTTAACCGGAGTGTCGTGCCATCTTTCCAAGTTCTCTCATCTTATCAAGTTTTCTTCCCTTCTCAACCAGAGTGTTGTCGTATTTGACCTTTATTGTTCCTTGTTCTCCTTTTCTAACGGAGTGTTTTCAACTTCATTCATCTCCGTTGTATTCTTTTATCAAAATGGCTTAACCTTTTTCAAGGTTCGTGGTTTCACTCGTTTGTCAAAGAAGCAACTTAGTTTTACCGCTTCTCTTTCTCTTTCGTTGTCCCTCCGGTGCCATTCTAGATCTCGGGACGAGATCCTCTCGTAGTGGTGGAGTGTTGTGACGCCCCGAGACCGTTGTGCCAGGTGTCTTCGAGTTATTCGCTGTCGTTGTCAGGTCTTTTGCTTGCGTGTTGCATCTTATCATGTCATCATGTGCATTGCATCATCATGTTTTCAAAACTTGCATCTGTCCCGGCCTCCTCGTTCTGCCCATTGTCCGTTCTGAGCCCAACCACACTTGCACGCGCCCGCGGCATGTCCGAAATAGTTTTTTATAAGTGGCCAGAAAATGTTGTCGGAATGGGTTGAAAGTTGGCGTGTGGTCTTATTATAGTGTAGATAGACCGCCTGTCAAGTTTCATCGCATTTGGAGTTCGTTTGACGCCCCAACGATTAACTATAGCGGCAATATAGCCGGTCTCTTCGTCGGACGTTTTCGGTCTCCGGAAACAGTCGTCAGGCCTCCCTATCTTCTCTTCTCTCAGCTCGAGACCGTCTACACAGCGCACTACCTACCGCCAGGTCCAACCTAACCTCTCTCGTCAGCCCGCAGCCCTCCTCGCACGCGCGTCCGAAAATTGTCCCGGACCCGACCCGAGCAGTCGTCACCGTCGTGTCCGGATCATCCCCAAACATCTACAAAACATCATCGTTTTCTTATTTGGGCTACCTAACCTACTTTTCCCGTCCGTCCGATTAAGATCGGAGGGACCAAATGCCCCTATCCAAAATCCACTTCCTATATATAGACCCCTAACCTAATCTGGACAAAATCCTAACTTCTAGGGGCTTGTCCCATTCCCCCGCCGCCACCTTCCAAATCATCATCGGGATCCCTCCCGATCCACCCACCTCCTCTCCCCAGAATTCCCCATCGGGCCAATCCCGCAGCCCCCTTTCGATCCAAGCACCCGAGCATGGCGAGCCGCAAGACGCCAGCCTCTCACCGGCGACCGCTTCACCAGAACTCCGCTTCCCCGCCTCCGTCCGGCAATCCACACCACCGGGGCACCCAATAGATGAGCCCCGTGCTTCCCTTTCCTTTCTTTCCCGCTTCTCTCTTCTCCCCCTCTCATCTCTCGCTCTCTGCAACAGGAACGCCATGGAGTCCCGCAAAAAACGCTCGTCGTTACCGCCTCTCGACCCCGTACCCCTCGCTGCCGACCTCTGCTTCCCCTGCGTCCTCTGCTTCGAGCAGGAGGACGAGACGTGCCCGACCCCCTCCCTCGTCTTGGTTCTCATCGTCTCACCACCGGATTCCGTCGTCCCCGCCACCCACTTGCCGCCGGTGGTCGCCTCCGCGCCAAGTCCGCCGCCGACGTCCTGCTTCGCGAGGGCGGGCACGAGCCCCTGCCTCCTCGCGCGCTCCGTCCAGCCGCCCGCGGCGTGCCCCTGCTTCCATCCCCATCGCCGCGTTCCTGCCTCACCGGCTCACCGTCGCTCTGCTTGTTCTGCATCGAGCGAGCACGACGACCGCTCCTGTGACCCCGCTGTCGCCTGGGCCAGCTCCCCTTCGCATGTTGACCCGATGCCACTGCTTTGCATCTGCGAGCCCAGTGCGTCCAAGGCCCAGCCAGATTCGGCCTGCCTCCCCGCCTCTCCACAGCCGAGCCTCACCCGTTGATCTAGCGGGCCTCCTCTGCAGCCGGCCCACGAGGCCCAAAGTGAGCAGCCCCTCTCCACTCCCTCTCATGTACACTACCGGGCCAACCAGTTTCGACCCAGTGTGTTTTTTTTCCTTGTCTGCGTTTTTAGCAATTAATCCCGAGACTGCGGTTTTACAGAAAACCCCCCTAGTTTCATGCATTTAATAACTTCACAACCGTGCATCGGATCTAAATAAATTATATATGAAACTTGCTTAGATTTTCATCTAGTTTCATAATATGCAACTTTCATCTATGTTTGAAATGTTTTAAATGTTGTTTGAGTAAATTTTCTCCTATGCCATGTTAAAATGATTTAATTCATAACTAATTAACCGTAGCTCCAAATCTAACAAACTTTATATGTAAATGGGGTAGAAAAATGCCTAGTTTAACATGGTGGCCTTACTTTGCATGTTTAACAACTCTAAAATATAACTCTAAAATATGTTTAGGGCAGAACAGTACCAAACCTAAAATATGCACATGAGGAGTTTCCGGATTGTTTGTTGTTCCGGCCTCATTTAAACTTGCCTAGATAGGTAGTTTTATGCTTCACCCTCTTGCCATGTTAACAACATTTAATATTGTTACATAAACGAGATCGAAACTAAATAACTATGTGGTGTTTCGTCAATATGCAACTCGTTGCATATTGAGCTCCATTTAATTTGTAGGATTGTTTGTGCACTTTGCCATGCCATGCTTCATTAAACCGGACATGCATCATACTTGATTGTGCATCATGCCATGTTTATGTGATGGTTGTTTACTATGTTGTTTGCTTCTTTCCGGTGTTGCTTCTTCGGGTTGGTTCCGATAACGTCGTGTTGTGAGGATTCGTTCGACTACGTCCGTTTATCTTCTTCATGGACTCGTTCTTCTTCCTTGCGGGATTTCAGGCAAGATGATCATACCCTCGAAATCACTTCTATCTTTGCTTGCTAGTTGCTCGCTGCTAGTTGCTCGCTCTTTTGCTATGCCTATGCTGCGATACCTACCACTTGCTTGTCATGCCTCCCATATTGTTGAACCAAGCCTCTAACCCACCTTGTCCTAGCAAACCGTTGATTGGCTATGTCACCGCTTTGCTCAGCCCCTCTTATAGCGTTGTTAGTTGCAGGTGAAGATTGAAGTTTATTCCTGTTTGGAACATGGAGATGTTGTTCCTTGTTGGAACATGTTTACTTGTTGGGATATCACATTATATCTTATTTAATTAATGCATCTATATACTTGGTAAAGGGTGGAAGGCTCGGCCTTATGCCTGGTGTTTTGTTCCACTCTTGCCACCCTAGTTTCCGTCATATCGGTGTTATGTTCCCGGATTTTGCGTTCCTTACGCGGTTGGGTAATAATGGGAACCCCTTGACAGTTCGCCTTAAGTAAAGCTCTTCCAGCAATGCCCAACATTGGTTTTACCATTCGCCACCTAGCCTTTTTTTTCTTTTCCCTTGGGAGTCACGCTCCTGAGGGTCATCATTATTTTAACCCCCCCCCCCCGGGCCAGTGCTCCTCTGAGTGTTGGTCCAACTGAGCGATGTCCGAGGCTACCAGGGGCAACTCTGGGCTGGCTTACCCGATGTCTTGCTCATCCGGTGTGCCCTGAGAACGAGATATGTGCAGCTCCTATCGGGATTTGTCGGCACATCTGGGTGGTGTTGCTGGTTTAGTTTTACCCTGTCGAAATGTCTTTTTGTACCGGGATACCGAGTCTGATCAGAATGTCTCGGGAGGAGGTCTTTTCCTTCGTTGACCGTGAGAGCTTGTGATGGGCTAAGTTGGGACACCCCTGCAGGGATTTGAACTTTCGAAACCCGTGCTCGCGGTTATGGGAAGATGGGAATTTGTTAACGTCTGGTTGTACAAAACCTGAATTTGACCTTAATTAAAATGAATCAACAGCGTGTGTAACCATGATGGTCTCTTTCCGGCAGAGTCCGGGAAGTGAACACGGTGTTGGAGTTATGCTTGACGTAGGTTGTTTTAGGATCACTTCTTGATCATACTTCTATCGACCGTGCTTTGCCTTCTCTTCTCGCTCTCTTTTGCGTATGTTTAGCCACCATATATGCTAGTCGCTTGCTGCAGCTTCACCTTTTACCTTTACCTTACCCATAGGCTTAAATAGTCTTGATCGCGAGGGTGCGAGATTGCTGAGTCCCCGTGGCTCACAGATACTTCCAAACCAGTTTGCAGGTGCCGCTAAGTCCGTGCAGATGACGCAACCAAGCTCAGGAGGAGCTCGTTGAAGATCTTGTCCTTTGTGTTGTTTCGTTCTAGTTGATCAGTAGTGGATCCCAGTTGGGGTCGATCAGGGACCTTTGTCGCATTTGGGGTTCTTCTTTTATTTTGGTTCCATAATCGGACCTTGATTGTATCTGGTTGATGTAATGCTTTATTCATGTAATTGTGTGAAGTGGCGATTGTAAGCCAACTATGTATCTCTTTCCCTTATGTATTACATGGGTTGTGTGAAGATTACCTCACTTGCGACATATGCCTTCAATGTGATTATGTCTCTAAGTCGTGCCTCGACACGTGGGAGCTATAGTCGCATCGAGGGTGTTACACGGTGTTAGTGTTATGCCTCTCTCTTTATATCGTAGACTTGATTTGAATAAGTTGACACCTACTGAAATATCTCTGCAAATGGCTGATAAATCAATTGCTATACCTGTCGGTATTTGCGAGGATGTGCATGTTGTAGTTGCAAACATTAC
This sequence comes from Triticum urartu, assembly GCF_003073215.2. Classification (NCBI taxonomy): domain Eukaryota; kingdom Viridiplantae; phylum Streptophyta; class Magnoliopsida; order Poales; family Poaceae; genus Triticum; species Triticum urartu. Next base: position 327,399,374 of record NC_053024.1, read on the forward strand.
TGTTTTAACAGACTTTGTTATTCTTGATATTCCCGAGGACGATAGTATGTCTATTATTCTTGGAAGACCTTTTTTGAATACTGCAGGGGCTGTTATTGCTTGCACCAAAGGCAATGTCACTTTTCATGTTAATGGTAATGAGCATACGGTACACTTTCCGAGGAAACAACCTCAAGTCCACAGTATCAATTCTATTGGAAAAATTCTATCGATTATTTTTGGAGGTTTCGAATTTCCTCTTCCTACTGTCAAGAAGAAATATGATATTCTTATTATTGGGGATGTGCATATCCTCGTTGAGGTAACATAGTGGCATTCGAAATTTCTCCGATTTCATGCTACTCGAAATGAGTTTGTTAACCAGACTTGATCAACCTTGTTAGTGGATTCCTTTTGATGAGCATGAGATGGATGAAGTTAGAAAGCACAACCTTCTGTACCCTCCTTTTACTTTCTGTTATTTAGTTGAAATAAAGTACAAATAATATTTTTTGTCTGTTTTCTGATTTATCCATGCAATATAAAAATACCCTGAAAATAAAAGTTCTCCAAATGCCCTAAAATTTAAATATGATTTTTTTCTGGAATATTTGAGAATATCTGGCACTGAGAACACAGCAGGGGGAGCAAGCACCTGGCCACGAGGGTCCAGGGCGCGCCCACCCCCCTGGGCGCGCCCCCTGCCTCATGGGCCCATGGTGGCTCCCCTCCACTTATTCCTGCACCCACACACTTCTTCTTCCTCCCAAAAAAATCACCATCCATCTCAAGCACGAGTTCTAGCTCATTTTGCTGTGATTTTCGATCTCCATGCTCAAAGCACCTCTCACAAAACTGCTTTGGGGGATTGTTCCTTGGTATGTGACTCCTCCATTGGTCCAATTAGTTTTTGTTCTAGTGCTTTATTCATTGCAAATTTTTGCTGCCTAGGTGACCATGTTCTTGAGCTTGCATGTCAAATTTATATGGTTCCAAGTAGTTCTAATGCATGATATATGCTCTAGGCACTTGTAGGAGTAGTTGCTATCAATATTGTTGAGTTTAGTTTACTTTTATTTGAAGTTACTAAAAATTTCAGAAATTTTTCAGAGAGAAAAAAATATGCTTAGGAAAATGTACCAAGGTGGTTCTTCAAGGAAGCAAGGACCCAGGCTTGCAATGCATGATGCTGATGATGAACCACCAAGGGACGCCCCAGTGCGGCCTTGTGAATGGCCTTCAGAGGACTTCATGGATCGAGCAGGAATTAAGGAAGAATTTAACACATATTTGCGTAACGCTGATCTTGTGAGCTTCGAGGCAGAAAAGTGCCGTCGGTACCACTATCTCACTAGTTCCTTTGTGAGGAGGTTTGAATTTTCATCTTCACGCAATTCTCAAACTGTCCTGTTTGATCTCTATGAAAATTCTTATACGATGGACTTAAAGGATTTTACCACTGCTTGCAAACTTCCACAATGGGGTAGTGCTAGTGAACCTCACAAATCTGAATTTAGAGATTTTCTTGCTAGTATAACTGTGGGGGAATCTAGAGATATAGCACAAGCTACCATAGGGAGCATTCATTTTCCTGCTATACATTATTTTGCTCTCTTCATAGGTAGGTGCATAAATGGTAAAGATGAAGCATGTCATATGTGTGTCCCTGACCTCGGTATTCTTAGGAGTGCTGTGTTAGGAGATAAATCTTATGATTTGGGAGCCATTGTTGCACGTAGGTTGCATCATAATAGATTTAATGGAGATTTCTTCGGTGGAATTTATGCAAGCCGTATAGCTAATTTTCTTGGTATAACCATACGTGAGGATGATATTGAGTTGCCTCTTGCTTATTTGGATTATGAGGCTATGGTTCGTCATCATTTTGTTGAGAGGAACGATCAGTTCCTCCAGTACCGACTAATCTTTGACACGACGCACCTATCACGTCGCTCTCCCTGCTTCTACTTTCTTTGACTTTCAGGCAAAGGGGAGATATTTTATAACCAGAGAGGAGGCGGAAGAGTATAAGAGGAGGGTTGAGATAGCTCGCCTCCAAGCTGCAGCCCACGATGCAATGACTGCTGCATCTCAGTATGACCCCAACTACAACTTTGGATATCCGCCAGGCCATCCGTGGCAATAGACCAACTTAGGCCAAAAGCCTAATCTTGGGGGAGTACGTATTTCCCATCGACATTACATTTATGTTCACACACTCATTGCTAGATGTCGGTGCTCATACTTTTTCATTGTAATATCCATGTTAGTTTGTTTCCTTTTTATGCTTTCTTCTTGTGTGTTTAATAAACCTTAAGAAAAAACAACAAAAAATTAGTTGTAGCTTTTAGCTAGTTTTAATTTCCATGCTTGTAGTAGTAATTAAAAAGAAAACCCAAAAAGATTTCCTGTTCTTCTTCTGCTTGTTGGGAGCTTTCCCGTGTAAATAGTTTTATTTCTTTTCTTTTCTTTGGGGGTCGATAGGGGAAGACCATAATTAAATTGTTGAAGTGACTCCTATATGCATTATTGTTGATTTAACCAAGAGTCCATATTGCCTTGTCTTCTCCTGTTTATTGAATGCTTGCAGATTCCAGCTTAGTCCAATGCACATGCACTGTTATTATTATTCACATCGTTCGGTCATGCAAGTGAAAGGCAATTATAACGATATATGATGGACAGATTGAGATGGGAGAAGCTGGTATGAACTCGACCTCTCTTGTTTTTGCAAATATGATTAGTTCATCGTTCCCGATTCAACCTGTTATGAATAAACATGTTTGCAATGACAATTTAGATTATTGTTGCTTATGCCATGCTTAATTAGCTAGGAGCTTATAATGGTTTACCTTGCGTGCCAACATGCTATTAAAATGGTTGTGATGTGGTATGATAGGGTGGTATCCTCTTTTGAACGATTCGAGTGGCTTGACTTGGCACATGTTCACGCATGTATTTGAAACAATATCAACATAACCTCTACGATATTTATGTTCATGGTGCATTATATCCTACTCATGCTTGCATTCGGTGTTGATTAATTTTAATGCATGTTCATGACTGTTGTCGCTCTCTAGCTGGTCGCTTCCTGCTACGTCTTGAGCTTGCGTTAGTTTTCCCCGAAGAGGAAGGGATGATGCAGCAAAGTAGCGTAAGTATTTCCCTCGGTTTTTGAGAACCAAGGCATCAATCCAGTAGGAGGCCACGCTCAAGTCCCTCGTACCTACACAAAACGATAGCTACTCGCAACCAACGCGATTAGGGGTTGTCAATCCCTTCACGGTCACTTACGAGAGTGAGATCTGATAGATATAATATTTTTGGTCTTTTTGGTATAAAGATGCAAAGTAAAAGTAAAAGGCAAAGTAAAAAATAAAGCAAGATTAAAGTGATGGAGATTGATATGATGAGAATAGACCCGGGGGCCATAGGTTTCACTAGTGACTTCTCTCAAGAGCATAAGTATTCTACGGTGGGTGAATAAATTACTGTTGAGCAATTGACAGAATTGAGCATGGTTATGAGAATATCTAGGCATGATCATGTATATAGGCATCACATCCGTGACAAGTAGACCAAAACGATTCTGCATCTACTACTATTACTCCACTCATCGACCGCTATCCAGCATGCATCTAGAGTATTAAGTTAAAACTAGAGTAACGCCTTAAGCAAGATGACATGATGTAGAGAGATAAATTCATGCAATATGAAATAAACCCCATCTTTTTATCCTCGATGGCAACGATGCAATACATGCCTTGCTACCCCTTCTGTCACTGGGAAAGGACACCGCAAGATCGAACCCAAAGCTAAGCACTTCTCCCATGGCAAGAACTACCAATCTAGTTGGCCAAACCAAATGGATAATTCGAAGAGACTTGCAAAGATAACCAATCATACATAAAACAATTCAGAGAAGATTCAAATATTATTCATAGATAGACTTGATCATAAACCCACAATTCATCGGTCTCAACAAACACACCGCAAAAAGAAGATTACATCGAATAGATCTCCACAAGAGAGGGGGAGAACTTTGTATTCAGATCCAAAAAGAGAGAAGAAGCTATCTAGCTACTAACTATGGACCCGAAGGTCTGAGGTAAACTACTCACACTTCATCGGAGAGGCTATGATGATGTAGAAGCCCTCCGTGATGATGGCCCTCTTCCGGCGGAGCTCTGGAACAGGCCCCAAGATGGGATCTCGTGGATGCAGAAAGTTGCGGCGGTGGAATTAGGTTTTTGGCTCCTGTTCTGATAATTTGGGGGTACGTAGGTATATATATAGGAGGAAGGAGTACGTCGGTGGAGCACCGAGGGGCCCACGAGGCAGGGGGCGCGCCCTAGGGGGGGTGCCCCCACCCTCGTGACCTCCTCTTTGACTCCTTGGAGTAGGGTCCAAGTCTCCTGGATCACGTTCGGTGAGAAAATCACGTTCCCGAAGGTTTTATTCCGTTTGGACTCCGTTTGATATTCCGTTTCTTTGAAACACTGAAATAGGCAAAAAAACAGCAATTCTGGGCTGGGCCTCCGGTTAATAGATTAGTCCCAAAAATAATATAAAAGTGGAAAATAAAGTCCAATATAGTCCAAAACAGTAGATAATATAGCATGGAGCAATCAAAAATTATAGATACGTTGGAGACGTATCAGGCATCCCCAAGCTTAATTCCTACTCGTCCTCGAGTAGGTAAATGATAAAAAGAGAATTTTTGATGCGAAGTGCTACTTGGCATAATTTCAATGTAAATCTTCTTAATTGTGGTATGAATATTTAGATTAGGAAGATTCAAGACAAAAGTTCATATTGACATAAAGAATAATAATACTTCAAGCAAACCAACCAAGCAATTATGTTTTCTTAAAGTAACATGGCCAAAGAAAGTTCATCCCTACAAAATCATATAGTTTAGTCATGCTCCATTTTCGTCACACAAGAATGCTCTCATCATGCACAACCCCGATGACAAGCCAAGCAATTGTTTCATACCTTAATAATTTCAAACTCATAAACTTTCACGCAATACATGAGCGTGAGCCATGGGTATAGCACTATGGGTGGAATGGAATAATGATGGGGGATTGTGTGGAGAAGACAAAAAAGGAGAAAGTCTCACATCAACGAGTCTAATAAATAGGATATGGAGATGCCCATCGATTGATGTTAATGCAAGGAGTAGGGATTGCCATGCAATGGATGCACTAGAGCTATAAATGTATGAAAGCTCAACAAAAGAAACTAAGTGGGTGTGCATCCAACTTGCTTGCTCATGAAGACCTAGGGCACTTGAGGAGGCCCATTGTTGGAATATACAAGCCAAGTTCTATAATGAAAAATTCCCACTAGTACATGCAAGTGATAACTCAAGAGACTCTCTATATGAAGAACATGGTGCTACTTTGAAGCACAAGTGTGGAAAAAAGAGATAGTAGCATTGCCCCTTTTTATTTATTTTCTTTTTTGGGGGCCTTCTTTTTTTGGCCTTTTTTATGGGACAATGCTCTATTTAATGATGATCATCACACTTCTATTTATCTACAACTCAATTATTAAAACTCGATACTAGAACAAGGTATGACTCTATATGAATGCCTCCGGCGGTGTACCGGGATATGCAATGAGTCAAGAGTGACAAGTATGAAAAATTATGAACGGTGGCTTTGCCACAAATACTATGTCAACTATATGATCATGCTAAGCAATATGACAATGATGAATGTGTCATGATAAACTAGATGGTGGAAAGTTGCATGGCAATATATCTCGGAATGGCTATGGAAATGCCATAATAGGTAGGTATCGTGGCTGTTTTGAGGAAGATATAAGGAGTTTTATGTGTGAAAGATTGTATCATATCACGGGGATTGGATGCACAGGAGAAGTTTGCGCCAACTCTAAATGTAAGAAAGGGCAATGCACGGTACCGTAGAGGCTAGCAAGTATGGAAGGGTGAGAGTGCGTATAATCCATGGACTCAACATTAGTCATAAAGAACTCATATACTTATTGCAAAAATCTACAAGTCATCAAAAACCTCGGTACTACGCGCATGCTCCTAGGGGGATAGATTGGTAGGAAAAGACCATCGCTCGTCCCCGACCGCCACTCATAAGGAGGACAATCAAATAACACCTCATGTTTCAAATTTGTTACATAACGTTTACCATATGTGCATGCTACGGGACTTGCAAACGTCAACACAAGCACTTCTCAAATTTACAACTACTCAACTAGCATGACTTTGATATTATTACCTCCATATCTCAAAACAATTACCAAGCATCCAACTTTTCTTAGTATTCAACACACTCAAAAGAAAGTTTCACAAATCTTGAATACCAAGCATGTTATTATTAAGCAAATTACCATGCTATTAAGACTCTCAAAATAATTTAAGTGAAGCATGAGAGATCAATAGTTTCTTTAAAACAAATCCACCACCGTGCTCTAAAAGATCTAAGTGAAGCACATAGAGCAAAATTATAACGCTCAAAAGATATAAGTGAAGCACATAAAGCAAAACTACTTAGCTCAAAAAGATATAAGTGAAGCACATAGAGTATTCTATCAAATTCTAATTCATGAATGGCTCTATAAAAAGGTGTGTACAGCAAGGATGATTGTGGCACACTAACAAACAAAGACACAAATAATACAAGACGGTCCAAGCAAAACACACATCATGTTGGTGAATAAAAATATAGCTCCAAGTAAATTACCGATGGAAGTGGACGAAAGAGGGGATGCCTTCCGGGGCATCCCCAAGCTTTGACTTTTTGGTGTCCTTGTATTATCTTGGGGGTGACATGGGTATCCCCAAGCATAGGCTCTTGCCACTCCTTGTTCCATAATCCATCACAAGAATTCACCCAAAACTTGAAAACTTCACAACACAAAACTCAAAATAGAAAACTCGTGAGCTCCGTTAGAGAAAGAAAACAAAAGGCCACTTCAAGATACTGTAATGAACTCATTCTTTATTTATATTGGTGTTAAACCTACTGTATTCCAACTTCTCTATGGATTATAAACTATTTTACTAGCCATAGATTCATCGAAATAAGCAAACAACACACGAAAAACAGAATCTGTCAAAAACAGAACAGTTTGTAGTAATCTGTAACTAACGCAAACTTCTGGAACCCCAAAAATTCTAAAATAAATTTCTGGACGTGAGGCATTTATCTATTAATCATCTGCAAAAATAATTAACTAAATAGCACTCTCCAAATAAAAATGGCATCATTTCTCGTGAGCGCTAAAGTTTTTGTTTTTTACAGCAAGTTCAACAAGACTTTCCCCAAGTCTTCCCAACGGTTCTACTTGGCACAAACACTAATTAAACACAAAAAACACAACCATAACAGAGGCTAGATAATTTATTTATTACTAAACAGGAGAAAAAAGCAAGGAATAAAAATAAAATTGGGTTGCCTCCCAACAAGCGCTATCGTTTAACGCCCCTAGCTAGGCATAACAAGCAAGAATAGATCTAGGTATTGCCATCTTTGGTAGGCAATCCATAAGTGGCTATCATGATAGTTTCATATGGAAATTTTATTTTATTTCTTGGAAAGTGTTCCATGCCCTTTTTAATGGAAATTTAAATCTAATATTCCCTTCCTTCATATCAATAATCGCACCAACCGTTCTAAGGAAAGGTCTACCAAGAATAATAGGGC